>NC_081415.1:213845755-214180398 GCF_030272615.1 Cryptomeria japonica
TCCAGATCTTTGCCAATCTCCTCTGTTTTCTTTTTCTTCTTCCTGGGTTGGGCTTGGATTTTACTTTTTCCATTTAGCACTCCCTTAGGGTTCTTCTTCTCCTCAGGGAAATTAGAGTCCTCTTCTTCCGAAGAGATACTAATCAAGGGTTCACTTTGGGATTTTTTGCTCTTAGAAGAAGAGGGTTTTGGTTTCCTCTTCTTGTTCCTCTCATACTCTGAGTCGTTAGAGCTTTCCTCATTTTCAGTTAAGGAGTCATTCTCTGAATCCTCCTCCTCTGAGAAATCAGAATCAGACATATCTTCTTTTGAATCCACAGGGAGCTGCATTCAATTGATTTTACTGGCCTTTAGATGATCATAAATGAGGACCATAAGTCCCTGGTGTATTGCGGTGTCACCCCGAGGATTTTCTTTATATGCTTTTAGGGATGCATTCATAGAACAGAGCAAGAAATAAGGGAAATTCACCTTATCATTATGCCTAAAATAATTTAAGAGGACAAAGTGATATCCATATACTTTTGTAAACCTTCCATCTAGAGTTATATACCTCATTAAAACAAAGAGAATTTCCCACCTGGGCTTTGCAAAAGCCCTAGGTGGGTAATAGGTTTTGCTCAACTTTACCAGTTTTTTCTTCTCTTTCTCTATGACCGGGTACCTTTCAGTGGCTTCCCTGCTGACCTTCTTGTCTCTGTAGAAATTGCAGCCCTCCCTTTTGAGTCCCGTAGCTTTAGCTATTAACTCTTCGTCAATTTCCACCAGTTGGTCACCCATCTTAAGCTTTCCCTTCTTCCAATTTTTGCAGAAGAAGTTGGTTATCTTTCCATCATGGCCATGGAGTCTCTCAAGGAAGCTCGAAAGACCACCCTTCTACAAAATTTCCCACACCTCTTCTTTTTGTTTCCACTCCTTGCAACTTCCTGGTTAATATCTTCTCCTATTTCCGCCCATGGTGTCGTTTCTCACAGTCAAGTTCAGGTTACAGAGCTGGTGAAACAGAAAGCTTTTCAAAACTGAAACAAAAGCCTAGAAAGAGTGCGTAGCATTAATGATTTGACAAGTTATAATGCTACACTCAACAAATTGTATTTCAAACCTTCAACCCAATAAACATCATTGCATCTTGCATTGTCAAGAAGTGTTATAGATCCTTTACCTTTTACTGGACATGGTGCATCATTACTAAATCTTACATAGCCTACATCATAATCTTCTAACATAACAAACTTGTGTTTATCACCAGTCATGTGATGTGAGCATCCACTATCTATGATCCAAGAATCATTAGTATTTATGTGAGATATTAGGGCTTTTTCTTCATACCTTTCTTCATCTGATCCATCTTTGATAGCCACATAAACTACTTCCTCTGTATTAGTTTCATCTAATTTATCATCATTGGATTCTTTGTTAGCTATTAAGCATGACTTTCTATCTCTTCTTCTGAAGTCTCGGTGTCCTTTGTAATGATTGTCTTTCTGTCTATCATCTCAGTAATCTCTCTTTTCAGTAGAATCTTTGTCGGGACAGTTAGAAGCCATATGTCCTATCTTATCACAATTGAAACATTTCAAAGGCAGTTTTCCTTTATACTTACCTTTGCCTCTTGGTAACCTTCTAGCTAATAGTGCTTCAAACTCTTCTTGCTTTCTGATTTCCTCATACAGTTTGTGTACTTCCTCCATGTTCTTACAAAATCTTTCACTTGCTCCACTGTGTTCTCCTTTAGAGTACTTATACTTTCTTTCATTGTAATAATTAGATTCACCAATATGAAAAGAACTAAATGCAGATTCAACTTTATTTACCGAAGACCCACTGTTATCAAAATTACTTAACTCAAATTAATGTAGCTTACCAATAGTAGCATCTAAAGAAACTAGCATATTAGGTATAGACCTTAATTCATTGATTGCAGAGACTCTGATTGCATAAGCTGGTAGAAGGGTTCTTAACAACTTACTTGTTATATCCTTTTCTTCAATGGTTCCACCTACTCCTTTGATTTGATTGACAATCTCCTTTAGTCTTGTACTGTACTGAGTTATGTTCTCACCTTCATTCATCCTCATAGATTCAAGTTGTCCTCTTAGACTATCCACTTTTTCTCTTTGCACATGTTCATCACCATCATATACAGATATGAGCTTGTCCCACATTGCATTTGCATCATTGCAGCCTTCTAGATCATTAAACTCTAAGTCGGTCAATGTAGATGTTATTTCAATCATTGCTTGGATATGTTCTTGCTTTGCCTTTATCTCTTCCATTGTCAATGGATAGGTGCTTGGTGTAATGAAATCATTCTCCAGATAATATACAACATATTCTCCAACTCCTGATAGGTGCAGCTTCATCCTTTTCTGCCATGTAGAGAAACTTGACTTGTTCATCTTCGGTGCATCCCTCTTATACATCTTTGGATCTTTTCCTCAAGTACCTTTAAACTTCTCTTCCGGAGTCCAAATCTCTGATACCAAATTGATAGTTCTGATACTTAATGTTAAGTACAAATGCCAAGCTAATAAGATGAGAGGGGGGGGGTGAATCATACAAACTTGATCTTCCATAAAAACATCAGATTCAACCTCGGTAACATATACTTCAGTGATATAACCAAAACTATTAAACATGCAAACTCAAAAGCATATAAACATCATAAACCTCATAACACTAGATTTAATGTGGAAACCCAAATAGGGAAAAACCACTATGGGATTTCAGACCCACTAAGAAATATACTCTTCTAGAGTATGCTCGGTTAAAAGCAAATCTTGTTAAAGATTACAAACACATTGCTAGATGTGACCCAGTTAAGGGATTTCCCTTAGATCTGTTAGGATCTTCACCTTGTTAGAAGTGACCTTGTTAAAGGATTTCAAACACTCAATCAGAATGTCACCTTGCTAGAGGGTTTTACAAATAAGACTGTTAAGTCCACTCGGTTAAGAGATTTTCTGTCACTTCACAAAATAACAGCAATAAAAATCTATCTGCAACTTCACATCTAAAATGCTAAAGCAGATTCTTATTTGCTCAATAAAATATAGACATAGAATTAATCTTGTCCATCTGCTAGGCTCTATACTTTGTCATACAAACAGTTCTTCAAGCTTCTGTGCTTGGTAATTACTATGTAGCATCCTTGTGCATACACTTGCCTAAATACATTGTTTATCAACAGTTCCCTATTTATAAACAATTCGCCAACTGCTTAATCTCCTTGATCACATTTCCCATGATCAATCATAGCCATCAGATCTTCAAACTTTGTCTAGGTTCAATGTATTCTTCGATCTGAAAAATGTTTTACCCCGCCTTGGAACTTGCATATATTTCTTGGAACTTGTGCTAGGGTATTATGGTTCAATCTAAGTTGTAGATCTTCCTGCCGATTTTCCTTTGCCATAGATTCTTTAACAAACTTCATTCATGGCATACCAATCATTTAATCATAGCCAGCTCATCAGCTTCCTTCATTAAATAATGCTTTTAATCATTTAATGCATTCTGTTATAGCCCAGTTGCAACTCGGTAAATACTAAACTTTACTCGGTAGACACTCTGTCTTCATTAACCAATAGCGATAACCTTAGGGTTTACCGACTAGGTTCTTTGCTTGGTAACATAGTATAGTATTAACCTTACAATAAATAACATATGTATGATATCAAAACAATCTAAACATCATGATCTCATCATTGTCTAACTTGGTAATAGTTGCCCATTGAATAACTTATTCATCCCCTTATTCATCATATTCTTTCTATGTCTTTTACCGACATCTTTATACTCATCAAATCATACTTCTCAAGATATGGCAATGTCATACTGAATTAGAAAATCAATTTCTTGACATCAACGACAAAATAATAATATTAAGACAGTAAATCATTCTTAATCAGTTATATCCATAATCATCAACAACCTTCTCAATATCCTTATTGAAATGCCAACAATCTCCCATTGTCTGTTATAATGACAAATGCTAACACATTATTATATGATGCCATGATGCAAATTGAGTGGGTTATTCATTAGGGGGTAACTATTATTGGTTAATGATCATGTTTTATAGATATGAGCATAATCATGTACTTTATATCACTTGAAAATTGTATGATTTAAGAGTCATTCTTATCATGAGAGTTGTAAGAATCAAAATTGTGTTTATAACTGTTGGGAGATCACATAAGTGTGGTAGAGATAATCCATTGATGAAGCATATAGACTGGTTTTACTTTAATCACTATTTTACAATCAACATTGGTTTATGGGTTATAGATGGCCCTTTTGTTTTAGCTAGGTCATCGTCTTTGTTTCACCTAAGTGGGTGGCAGCCGATGAGAAAACTGTTTGAGGTAAAGGGACCCTAGAAAAGGTTGCATACCCACTCATTTATATACCATCATGTTAGATGGGTTTTAAATAGTTTCAAGAACTACAAAGTCTCTACGCCTTCACATAGGCAAGGCCATCTGTGATGGGCCCCCGAGACACTAGGTCTAGCCCTTAGGTTTTGCAATTGTAAGTTTGGTTTAGTCTTGCCACTCCTTCAAAATCTTATGTATTCTCTATTTATCTATGACCTCTTGATTCAGTTGTGCTAGCTTTTTGAAATGAATTTCTTTATCATTTCTATCGAATTGCTTTATCAATGTCTCACTGAAATCTTCTAATGAAAGTAGAAGCAAGAGAACCACCTAAGCATTCATTTTAGCTTTCTATATCCATAAAAACTACAATAGTAGCTAATGACAATTCAATCCGTAAAAGCTTCTCAATTTATCATCCATATGGCTTAAAGGAAACAATTTATGCATGTTGGAGAGTTAATAACTACTGATATGATCAACATTAGACAACTCCTTTTATATCAGATACAAGTGTCTAAAACAAAATCATTCATGCTCATACAAACATTCACTCAACTTATTCATTGTAAGAATTGCTAAAACTATAGAAAAATATAGGAAAACATCCACAAATATAGATCATAATCTTATTGAATGTTTGATAAGAATGTCAAAGGAGTTGAATTCAATTGGTTAAAGCATTGGGTTCTCATTGTAGAGACCCAAGTTTAAATATCCAAAGTGAGAATGTGGAATTCTAAGTTTTGACTCAGTCTTCTGTTATTGTCTTTGAGTGTGGATGTGACATCAAAGTGGAATTTTAAGGCATGACTCTTTCATTGTCAGCTTCTAGCATAGTTGCCCAAAAGGAGTTATGTCTAGAGTTTTTCCTATAATAAATATGGTGATAGCTTGAATTTTTTTTCAGGATTAGATTGCAGCTACCTATTACTGTTTTTCTGCAGATATGAAGGATAATAGATTTGCAAGTTTTTACTGCTTCTAACTCCACTTAAAATATCTATGAATATTCAGAGAGATGCATATCTTGCCTCTTCGTAATCATAGAATATTAATTTGAAATCATTTCTTGGATTGGATTGCAGGAGATTGTTTCTGGTTTTGGAAATATAGTAGACTAAATGAAATATTTTAGGATTTTACCGGTTCTATTTTCCCTCCAAACTACCCTTGAATTTTCCTAGTGGTTTGTGATTTGAGAAATTCATTCATCTCTCTTTTCAAACTTAACAGAAAGAGAAAATTTATTCATGTATGGTCTTTACCTTAGAGAAATTCGCTATTTAAGCACATGTATGTAGAGTTTCATATTTGCTAGGATTCATAAGTGACAATAGGGGTAGATATGTAGTTTCCACAATGGGATCTCTGCCCCCCACCTCCTCCATGCCAACTAAACTTTGCATCGACGACCCAACCATCGGACCAACAACATTCTCATCAGTGCAAAGTTTCTGGTATTCGTCGGAATTCCGACGTCAACTAAAGAAACATTCAACAAGGATGTTGTATGTCCAAGGCAACTTCCTTGTCAAACAGTCATTGATGCATATTCATGGGGGAGTGTCGGAATTTTGATGTCCATCCGATGAAATTTTTGACAGGAGGAGAGATCATGGCCATCGTCGGAAGAGTTCACGATGTCATCAAAATTCCGATGTTAAATGGCATCATTGAAAAGTCTGAAGATGAGTTTTCAACGACTTCATTTGTCGGTAGTCCGATGAAAAGCAGTCAAAATTCCGATGATAGGCCATCGGAAATTAGCCACGAATGTACTAGTGATCACTTCTTTCTTAATCAAGAAGATGTATGTCATACAATCATGAAAATATTGATAATCAAATTTTGTTCTCAAAATCTCATCTAATTTCATACTTTTTCTCTCTCTCTCTCTCTCTGCAAAATAACATTACTCCCATTGCTTTTTGAAGACCATGTGAAATAGTATTAAGCTACAGAGGAATGCAAGTAATTGCTTTATAGTGCAACTAAATTTGTTTCCCACTGTTCGAGAGAAAATCTTAACAACAATGTTTCATAGTTGTTTGTTTAAAAAACAACAATCCACTTTATATATTCAAAATAGGGTTTGTCAAAACTTATTTTATTCACCATTTATAGAATAAATGAATTTCTCCTTTTCTTTTCATAGAACAATTTATACAAATAACTATTTTTACCATGCATTTCATAGTAAATGAAATCTTTCATAATGTCAATGAACCTGTTGGCCTTTAACAAGTATTGTTAACCAAACTTTATCAAAACACTCCTTTCAAAAAGATCAAATACCTCTTAAAATACAAAACATAATCATATTCGAGGCATACTTGTAGCTGCAATAATTTTAATTTCATACCTTCCTTGGATAAGCATAGTCATCTTTGTAACCACCACAGTCACTATTTGAAGTCTGCTCAGAAAGAAATATTGTTGCTACAATTCGTGCCCTAGTTTTGCAGCTAGGGTTTCCAAATGAAACCAAAAATTTGAATGGCATCAAAAAACTGTTTCTCATTTTGATTTAGGGAAAACAAATGATAATAACTTCTTGATATGTTATCATAAAACCCATGTACACCTTTGAAAGAATAGATATGATTTTATATCCATGGTCAAAGTGGTATGAATAATAGTTTAATACCCACGGTCAATGAAACAACATGATCACCTTGAGTATACCAAAGATCAACATGCAATTTTCTTGCAATCATTAACACCTTATCACTTGACCATTGGAAGCCTTGTATACATTAAGTTGTTGACAACTTATTTACCTTGTATATAACAAGTTATCAATAACTTATCCACGAAATGATGATAAGATATAATACTTTATTAGTGACAAGGATACATAAGATGCCAAAACCTCAATGTTTCAAATGACAAAATTTAGAATACCTTGTGTAGAGTAAAATCAAGATATATATCAAGAATACCATGATATGTCAAGCATGTATAGATTTAGATAAAACCATCCATTGTATATCAGTCCACTGACCACTGAAAGATGACAAAACATGATACAATATGCACTGTAATAAATTTCAAAATTTTGTATGCCAAGTCAAGTGACCACAAGGAATTTGTAATGATAGTGGCCATTATAATAAACATGAGTATGCTTGAACAGTTATACCAAACCAATGCCACTATGATGAACTGCATATACCTCAAATTGAAATTACAAACCACAAGATACTGTGATGTGAACCAACCAAGCATACCAAAGGAGATACAATCAAGAACACCTTATAATCTCATTGTTTTGACATTAATGCCAACACATGCTAGAGGGGTCAACAAATTGAAGAATCTAGTATTATCTAGAACAAAAAATGAGATAATACCTATTGGCCGTGTGACCAAAATAATGGTGATCAATAAGGAAGAGGAAGATGAGGAAGAAGAATTTTCCATCGAAATTGTTTCCAATGTAGAGAAGAGGAACATAAACCATATGAGTGTTCCCAAAATCAAGGGGGGACAAATAGAAGACCTAAGGGTAATGTTGAATATTCTAATGCAAAGACAACTAAGAGGGGGGTTTGAATCAATTGTATAAATTCTTAAATCTATTTCTTAACTCAAATCTACAATAACTTACCTTTAACACATAATCCACTAAAAGATATGATCATGAAAGAACATGAGAAATTAGAGCACACCATACACAATGAAACACTAGGATTTACGTGGGAAATTATGTTAGGGGAAAAACCACAAAGAAGCTACTCTCAATATATGAACACCTATTACAGTGACATAGGTTAACATGATTATTAGAAAGAAAGGCTCACTGCTAGAGGGATCACTACCCAAGAGAAATAAAGGGAGGCTCACTACCAAAATGAAGAAGAATAAAAGAGAAAGAATCCACCACTGATGCATTTCTACAACCATAAGATTTGTAGATACCTTAGGTTCACTACTTCTGGTAGCTAGCACATGAAAGTTCACATGAAACACCTTTCACCAACTCAAACACTAGTCATCAAATAGTCAAGAAGATGGACCCTGTTTCATATACCTTCATTGCATTTCACTTTAATTGAAACATCCATCACACATGACACCCATACTATCCTTAACAAATTATCTCATATTTATATCATCCTGACATATGCAAAGTCTCCCAAGGTCAAATGAGCAACTTAACCAAACACAATTCAAATTAGGTTGACACTTAACATGCTCATGGTGCAAAAGAATGTAAAGTGGACTACACCACATCTTAATTGGGACCAAAATAAACATCAAACACATTATACAACAATCCATAATCATTGGAATAATAATATGAACTATAAACACCCAAGGTCGGCCAAACCTAGAGTAAACACCATTAGACTAGAAATCATGCTTCCAAAGCCCAAGAACATGTGCCAACTAAATAGAATGAAGGTAAGGACATAATGAACTTAACTCCAAAACTACAACATCAGGAACCATAACGTGAAATGCGAAGCATGTATTTCATAGGGAAAAATTGTCAAAAAAATGTCAATCATACTGGTAAGTACACCTTCCTTTTCACATCAATTTAGAGCACCAAATTCAGAATATAACATCTCCAAACATAGCTTAACAAAATATCCAAATCACATGAATAGATATGCAACATAGAAGATATGCGGAGCAAATATGTCAGCACAAATACATAGAAAACCTAACATCACTTATACCAGCCAGTCACTAATGACAACACATAAGTAGCTCATTTTGAACAACCTTGCAACAATCTCCTCCTTTGTCATTGATGGAAACATATTAACAACAACAACAACAACTCTCATACCAAAAACCAAAATCCAATCTATTTTGTGTTCCCTTCCCTTTTCTAGATATTCCATTATCTCATTCTCTCCCCCTTTACCAAATATTCCATCATCTCATTCTCCCTCCTGTTGCCATCAAGGACAAAGGCTCAAATACAAAAAATGTTATCTCATTTTGTTCAACTCTACAAAAACTTAAAACTAAAATTAGGTCCTCCTAAGAGGTAGCACCAAATCATTAGTCTAGAATAATAGTATTCATGAATTTCATTGGACTAATGCATCTCTATATGCATTTAGTTCAGAAAAGGAGGGGCAATAACTCCCAATTTTTCTCAGATATATTCAAAAGTATATTTACTAAATGCTTTAGTAAAGATATCAACAATCTATTATGTTATAGGCACATAATCAAACTTCACTTCATTCTCCAAAAAATTATCCCTCAAGAAGTGGTACTAAATTGAAATGTGTTTTGTTCTTGAATGTGGTACTGTATTCTTAAAAAATGTTTATTGCACTGGTATTGTCACAAAAGATAGAAATAGGTTCATCAAATGATATCCAATGTCCTTCAAGGTTTGTTTCATCCATAATACTTCAGTATAGAAAGTATCAACAATGATATATTCAGATTCAATAGTAGATAGAGATATCGAGTCATGTTTCTTACTTGACCAAACAGCCAACTGAGGTCAAAGGAAAAATGCACCCTCACTTGTTCTTTTCTTGTAATCCGCATAACTAGCCCAATTAGCATCTATATAGGCAAAAAGAGTGAAATTAGATTATTTAGGATACTATAGACCATAAGCTTTTGTTGCTTTTAAGTATTTGAAAAATTGTTTTCACAACAACAACATGTGTCTATCCGGGATCTTGCTTAACTATAGCCACAAGATAAACAACATGCATGATATCTGGTCTAGTAGCAGTCAGGAACAATAATCATCTAATAATTGATCTATATATGCTATGATCATCCTTGGGTTATTCAACATCTTTGCTCAACTTACAACCAGTAGCTATAGTACATACAGGTTTAGCAGTTTCCATTCCAAACTTCTTCAACATTTCTTTACATACTTATATTTTGAAATAAATATACCACCATCCTTCTGACTAACTTGTAAACCAAGAAATAAATTCATCTCCCCAATCATAGACATTTCAAACTCTTCTTGCATCTCATCAGAAAACTTCTTGCACATACCATCATTTACTTCAAATTATATCATCCACATAAATAACTACAATCAAGATGTCATTTTCTACAACCTTAAAGTAGAGATTATTGTCAGTAGTACCTTTTTTAAATCCTTTCTTTCACAAATACCTATCAAGCCTTGCATACCAAGCTCTTGGAGTTTTCTTTTGTCCATACAACACCTTCTTCAATTTACAGACCATATCCAGAGTGTCTGATAGATTAACTCCTCCTAGTTATTCTATATATACTTCCTCTTTCAGTTTTCCATTTAGGAATGCAAACTTCACATCCATATAATAGACCTTGAAATCCTTGTGTTTTGCAAAAGCCAAAAACATTCTAATAGTTTCCATTCTTGCTACAGGAGCATAAGTTTCCTCAAAATCTATTCCTTCTACTTGTGAATAGCCTTTACATATAAGTATTGCCTTGTTTCTCACTATGTGACCATCCTCATCCAGTTTGTTGCAAAATACCCATTTAGTTCCTATCACATTCTTGTCAGTTGATCTTGGGACAAGTTCCCAAGTCTGATTCCTCTCATTTTGTTCCAATTCCTCTTTCATAGCTTTCATCCAATGTTGATCACTGCAAGCATCCTTCACTGTCTTTGGTTTTGTTTCTGAAATTAAGCATAAGTTCATATGTTCTTTAGTAACTTTACTTATTATGATAATGTTAGACAAATCTGATACTGGGATATTAGGAGTAAACTGAGATCAGGGGGGGAGGTGAATCTGACAGAAATCATAACTATTGCATATCAAAACCTTTAAACTGAAGCACAAAGAAACCAACACAATGAAAGATAAAACATGAAAGAAAAATACACACAACACCAATATTTTAATGTGGAAACCCGATAAAGGGAAAAAACACAATGGGAAACCCTACCCACAATCAGAAAATACTTCTACATCAGTATGTGAAATAATTACAATGGGGATTGCACTTGCAATCAGACCAACAACCTAGAGTTCACTGATCATCACAAAAAGAAATCTCACTGACTTACAAAACATCAGATTACAATTCATAAAGAATGAACTATGAAAGTAGCATCTCCTAATGCTTGATATAGTTCCGGTTAAGCACAAATGTCTACCCTGCAACACCAAAAACCTTATGCCGAATGATATATCACTTTTTCACACATAAACCCTCCTCTGATAATGCAGACATAACCATCAATCCCACATATGACATATTACATGAATAAGTCACCTATAAATACAGATCATCAACCTTATGATAAGGTCAGCTAAAACCTAAACCCAAAAACCCATAATTACAAAAATCACATCACACGGTACCACTGGACCAATATTATGATTTACATTACATAGCATGGACCTAATTCAAATATCCAAACAATTATATCTGCTAGAAATTCCGTTAAGACCAAAGACCAATATTTTTTACCAACCGGTGGAAACCCTCAATGAAATAACATAGAAAGTCTAATCAGATCCAAATAGGACAACCATAATAGCACGCCAGACAATGCAAAGTCAGCAAACACTCAGGACACAATCAAGAAGTACCTTGAGCAAGATAAAAAATCAATTCCATAAGCTAGACCAAAATTATTTGATCAAAACATCAAATATCGCTATTCGAGAACATAAGTGATAGTTACTATAGCACCAAAACATGAACCAATATAATATGGAAACCATATAACCATCCTTAATAAGCATCCAAAACTGCATCCAAGGATATGATCATACCGGATCAGAATCGAAGCCAAAACCAAGATAAACACCAAGTCTAACTGAGATAGGTCCAAAGGGGATATCAGAACCATATCCAACTAGGATACAATGTTGACATCAATGACAACACTTAACCAAATCCAACATATGCCTTGTTTCTTACAACTTGACCTTTGCAAACCAATCTAGTCTTGTTTCTTACAACTTGACCTTCCCTATTCAATTTGTTCCTGAAAACCCATTTAGTTCCAATAATATTCTTATCTTTAGGTCTGGTAACTAATTCCCATGTCTTATTCTTTTCTATCTGATCTAACACTTCTTCCATTGCTTTCATCCAATTTTCATCTTTACTTGCTTCAATAAATGATTTTGGTTCAATTTGAGAAATCAAACATACCTCTTCAGTGGCTAGCCTTCTTCTAGTCATCAAGCCTTTGCTTTTATCTCCAATGATCTGATCTTTAGAATTATTTAGTTTCACATACCTAGGAGTCTTTGATTTTTCTTGAATTATTGACTCTTTCTATTGTTCAACAATCACAATTGAATTTTTTGATGTTGTCGGAGTCACTAATTCAATGCTATGAACAAATTCTTGCATTACCGGTTCTGATTTGATAAATTCATCTTCTGGTCCACAGTCATATGTTCTGGTCTGATTGCTGCCTTGTTCATTGATGCAACCATAACTGGTAAACCCTCAAAAGAGAACTAATTAACTTATGCAACTAGAGTAACACAACAAAAGAAACAATAAAACATAGAAAGATTATAGAAACAAATCATATTATTCTCTTAAAACCTCCAACAACTAATCAGTTATCATCATACAGTCGTCATAGAACATTCAGTAGTTTGTAATGCCCCGCCAGAAACCCCAAAGGAATACCCACAACAAGGGAGAAACAATTTTTTTTTAAAAGTATAAATATAATAAGTGCATAAAACACAACATGCACGATAAAACACAAGCGAAAGACTTACACCAGAATTCCTTAAGGGTTACCAATGAAGAATAAAAACCAAAAGTTAAATTCCACAATTACAATTAATCCAATAATCTATCAAAACTCATAGAACATATTAAGCCATATGCAATAATAGATTACACCATTGAAAGATTGAAAGGATACAATATAATTTCTCTTCAATAAGCATTTACACAACCCCAAATAGAACATGAGTGGGTGGTGGTGAAGGACTATGGCGGTCGGAACCTCAACCCCATCCTCCTCCTCTACCTCTATTGCAGCCACCAACATAGCCACCTCCCTTGGCTTTCCTAGCCATGACCTAACATTGTACAAGAGAGAAAGGTTTAGATCAAAGACAAGGAAAGAAGCAAGGAAGTGACACCACAAGACCTACACAAAAGGTCAAGGTGAATGGGCTTACTACAAACCTAGAGTACCCAGTGTTGAAACATGGACTCTGATACCAAATGTAATGTGTTGCCAAGAACCCCAAAGGAATACCCACAACAAGGGAGAAATAATTTTTTTTTTTTAAGTATAAACATAATAAGAGCACAAAACACAACATGTATGATAAAACAAAAGCGAAAGAATTACACCAGAATTCCTTAAGGGTTACCAACAAAGAATTAAAACCAAAAGTTAAATTCCACAATTACGATTAACCCAATAATCCATCAAAACTCATAGAACATATTAAACTGTATGCAATAACAGATTACACCATTGAGATATTGAAAGGATACAATATAATTTCTCTTCAATAAGCATTTACACAACCATAAAGAAAGCTAATAAATAACATCCCAAACAAGGATTACATTGCTCTTTCAATACATGGCTTCTCAATATACATATAAAGATACAACTTAACCTAATACAAGGTTACATAAGATCATGATACAATGACTATATAGGTCTCCAAATAATAATAATCTCCAAACATGAGATAAGCATGAGCCACAAACCACAGAAACACCCACGAAGCCAATCCTCACATGAAGGTACGAACTGTAATACCCTAAAATTGGTAATCTAAACCATGGGCCCCTAATCTCGACAACATCACCAAGGTCCTAACCAAAGGCAATTAAATTAATCTTGAGCATATTATTAATTCTTTAATTATCAAAAATCACATGGCAAATCAACTACTCAACATTAATTAAATATTTATTTAATTAATCAAATCATTTACAAGAATATCATTTTGATAAATTATCCCATTTTTATTTATTAAATATCCTTGCATATTTAATTAATTGATAAATTTGCCAATCAATCATGCAAAAAGGATTAATTTATTACAAAGAGTTGAATTGAAAATAAAACAAAAAGAATTGAATTGAGAGAGAAATCAAATTTGAGATATTATTTCTTTTTCTAAATTTAGAACTTGAAATCAGAAAAGCAATTTAATTGAATTATTGAATTATTCTCTAAAATTGGAACTTAAAGCTTTTCAAAAATAGAAAAAGAAGTTCAGTTGCATTGAAAAGACCTTTTCTTTGAATAAATTAAAGAATTATCTATTTTTATCAGATATGCATGAAATTAATTTATTATTATTTTCCAATGCAACTTGGACTTCTAATTTGAATGCATTTCAATTAAACTATAATTGGAATCTATCTCAAGGTTAACTAAACATGATTTCTCAATTATTTCAATTAATCCTAAATTGAGCTTTTTCTCTTATGATTCTCTATAAATTCAGTCTTCAAGTCTCATTCCAAACCACCCCCAGAGATTTTTGAGAACACGCTCGAAGATTATTATCATGCTAATTTTGCTCTGGAGTCATTGAAAATTATTGTGCTTTTTTAGATTATTTGCATCCATTTTACATTCATTATTGCTTGCATCCATTGTTGCTTGAATTGATTATTATTGCTTGAATTATTCATCCATCTTGCATCCATATAACTTAATATCATATAGATTAAATCCTTCGTCTTGGTGTAGTCTAGTCACTGGTATTGCTTATAAAAATCTGAGAGCAATCTTATACTCGCATTTTTTAGAAGGCAATTAGTCGCTTTGCTATGGTTTATTTCTTATTGATCATTGATTACTAACCATGCATATAATGACTTAATTGAAGTGTTGTGCTTGTAGCTACAGGTTCACTTTTTCACACACACATCTCTAGCACCCACCATGGGGCCTGAAGACTACATTTTTTTGGCCTCCAAGACTGACTGCTTTATTTTTTTGTTTTTTTGTTATTTTCCAGGTTTCAGATTTTTTAGTTTTTTTTCGTCCGTACATCTCGTACGACAATTTTTACAGGCTAAAACGACAAACTGTAGGTGTCGCATGAATTGCAAATATTCCATCGTACGAGTAGATCCTCTATCGTATGAGAAGAAATCCTCTATCGTATGAGCTGACATCATCAGCAATCTTCTTTCGTACGATACTGCATCCTGTCTCATACGAGTCAAGTGTCTGTCGTACGATTCTGTATTTTCTGGTAAAAGAGGCAAATTTCATATTTTTTTCATTTCTGATTAATTATTCTGATGACTAACCTTGACTATTTATCTGTCTATCTCAAAGTTTTTCATAGCCTAACTAGTTTTTGCAGAATGCTTGTCAAAGAATATGCTTGTCGCACAAAGACAATATGACTACTGATCCATTGTCTTTGCAGGTTGCTTGAAAGAGAATCGACTAAACATCGTGCATTCTTTAAATTCATTTTTAGGAACCTAACTTGCTATTTGGTTAAAGAACAAATCTATCTTTTGTGCTTTTAGAAGATTCTGAGAGGTAGGAGAGTATGCTCTTGTCTTTTTCTAGACAATGAGAAATCTAGACCCTTGAAGCTTTTTCTTTGTTTGAGATTTGTACATCTTTAGCAGGCCTGCCCTCCTGAGGGGTTGAAAAACTCTTAAAGCTGTTACGGCCGGTGTGAGGGGAACGACCTAAGTGGGAATGACTAGATGCCAAGTACTCCAACCCACTAAAAAATAAACATGATTTGATGAAAATCAAGTCAACAACAGTGCTCGGGAATAGCTCTCCTCCATACCTTTGGGTATATTAAACCTTGGTTTTCAAGGCTAGGAGACCTCTTAATTGAGTTTATACCTCGATGCGTCGAATGGATCCCTGACTAAATCCAATTTAAAATTAGAAGCTACCCAGTTCATCTCTGAAAGGGGGATAATCTTTGTGCAAGAGAGATAGTAACTCTCCCAAGATACTTGTCATTTCGTGCCCCCATTAGCATTTGGAGTTGGATAATACAACGTTGAGAATCCATTACGTGAGACTCAAAAACCATATTCTGATTAGCTATTGGGTGTGTACCTAAGTCTACAAGCAATGGTTTTCTTTCCAAACCAAATTCCTTAGGGTTTGCATGCTGTGATTGGAGTCACTATACATACTAATTGTTTTCTGTGTTTTCATCCCTGAAACAAAAAAGAACTAAAATACCAAAAATCAGTGAAGACCAGAAACAACTCAGTGAGTTGAAACTCTGTCCATATCAGAAACTAGTCCATTTTAAGTTGAAACTTTGTTCGTATCAGAAACTAGTCCATCCTAAGTCAAAACTCTGTCTATGTCAGAAACTAGTCCATCCTAAGTCAAAATTCTGTCCATGTCAGAAACTAGTCCATTTAAGTCAAAACTCTGTCCGTGTTAGAAACTAGTCCATTTTAAGTCGAAACTCTGTCTGTGTCAGAAACTAGTTTATCGTGGTAAAAAATCAGTCCATCTCAGAATTGGTCATACTCAGCAATCAGAAAAACTCAAAATTTCTAGGCTCTGTCTTGTGAATAGTCGTATGAGTCTGATAATTCATCGTCCTATATCACATCCTATGTCATACGAGTTTTCTGGTTTGTCGTCCTAGACCCAATTCTGTGTCGTATGAGTCATTTTACTCTGTCGTCTGACTCTGTATCCTGTGTTGTACTAAACAGAACTGCTCTGAGTCTTTTGTCATCCTGCACATGCCCATTTGTCGTACAGTACGAGGCAGCAACTCGTACAAAATAGAACTATTGTTGTCCTGTAGTTGCTAAATTGTCGTCCGGTCCAGAAAATACTGTTGTACGAGTCTCTGGTTTTGTCATAACAGAATAGTCAAACTTGCCTAAAAATGACTTACAACAAACATAATACTGGTTATCATTTTCCTGAGCATAGACAGATCAAGACAGTGTACCTCTTCCATTTGTGTTGCACGATTTGGTCGATCACCTTTCAACTAGTTCAATCAACTACCTATCAAATTTTAGTCACTTAGATAACGTCTTATATAGGATAGATCATTCCTGAAACTAGACTGAATCTTACACTATGCTTAGAATCAACTTGGATAACGTCTTAGACAGGATAGATCATTCCTGAAATTAGACAAAATCTCAGTTGTTTCTCCCAAACAATACTCTAAACAGAACAACTAGCTCTGAAATTGATCTTGACCTCTGCATCACAAAATGACTTTAGGTCACACTAATCCATAAAAATGCCTATTCAAACCAAGAGTTCTCATAAGAAACAAGCCAAAGGAAAAGAACAAACCTTCACCTATCAAGATAATCCATTCTACGTGAAGGATTCACTCACTAACATATCGTCGTCATCAGGTGGACCAATTTTTGATGAACCAAAATCTCCCACTATACATGAGACAGAATACAATGATGGAAACAAAAACAACCATAATATTCCAGAAAATCATAATGACTCCTCATCATCAAGTGAGATTGATGAAGATGCTGAACCTCCAAAAAAAGAAATCCTTGACTATCAGAATGACAAAGAATTTAGAAAAATGATGAAAACTATCATGACCCAAGAAAAGGAAGACTATTTCTTAGAACTAGCAAAACAAGGTGCCAAACTTCCTATTGGATATGATGTTCAGACACTTGTTACTAAAAGGGAAGACTCACCTATAATCATGGTACACAAACAGTTACTAGCTTTGCGGATGGAGCTCACAGAGCTAAAGAATAAGGACAAATCCTCGAAACAATATTCTCTGGAAACAATATGTCCCTTTCCATTTGACAAAAATCTAGACATGCCTCCATTCCCTTCACGAGTGGAAATCCCAAAATTTGACAAATATGACGGTACCTCGGATCCTCAAGATCATGTTAGGGAATGTAGTGCTACTTGTATGGAATTCATGCATGATCAAACGTACCTCATGCGTCTCTTCCCAAGGAGTTTAGGGGGTCAAGCAAAGAAATGGTTCTCAAGTCTACCCAAAGGAATAAAAACATTCGAAGAACTAATCCAACTGTTTTTACAACAATACTCATACAACATTTGACATCTTGTGACTATGATCGATCTTTGTAATAATCAATAGAAAATAGGGGAACCTCTTCTTACTTTTCTCCAATGCTGGAGGAGGATGTTCTCTAGGTACCCATGACCTATTCCAGACTCTGAGAAAATGGATATATTTGTCAATAACTTGGTCCCCAAACTGAAATATAGTGTACAAATGCAAGTACATCCATCATTTAACAAAATGGTAGATAATGCAATTCAAATGGAAGATGTGCTCATAAAGAAGGGGGATATCACACCTTGGAAAGAAACACAAACAGGATCTAGCTCCAAAGAGAAGAACAAGTATTGGAAATTTGCCAAAGACAACAACAAGAATGTTGTTAATGATGGGGTAGTAGACACTGTCAAAACCAACACAAAATCCACAATATTCAACCTAGCTAGTGGTACACAAGCACTTAAGGCTGCTGAGATTGTAGCAGAGAATCCGCCAAAGAAAACAAAGGAATGGTTCAAAGAAAAGCCTTGGCTTTCCAAACCTAAGCATGATTTTACTCCTCTTGAAGAATCATATGAATCCGCTTTCAAAACTCTATTGGCAAACAACTTGATAACACTACCAAATAACTCTAGACCATATGATTCGGATGTCAAACCAAGATGGTGGAGAGAAAATGAATACTATGACTTCCATCGGAATAAGGGTCATAACATAAACAATTGCATGAAGCTAAAACATGAGATTCAGGATCTCATAGATGCTGGTAAAGTTGGTGTTGGGAATCATCCAACCAATGCTGATCATAAAGCATTTAAAGACCATTTGCCTGCTTATGAACAAGGTGATTCCTCAAAGGCCAAAGGAGGTGCCAAGGTAAATTATACTTATGCCAGCTAGGACAACGTTATCAACATGATTGAACCTTCACACTCAGAATATTGCAATGTGATTATAGTTCAGGATAAACCAAATGAATCACGATATGCAAAAGCTCTGACCAGATCTCAAAAGAAAGTTACCCTCCAAGGGGCTAGTTCTTCCAACCTGGCTCAAGAAACATTAAATCCAATAGCCTTGCCAAACAAACAAAAGGAATCAACCTTGGATAAATTTAAAAGATTAACCTCATCATCATCCTCTGGATACAGTGTGGTTGAATAGTTAAAAAAGACAAATGCTCAAATTTCAATTTTTGAATTGCTACAGCTCTCATCTGCTCACAAGAAAATCCTAGACAAAGCATTTCTCACTACCAACATTCCAAAAGATTTAGACATTGAATGGTTTCAGTCTATGGTGGGTCATCTAACTTCACCTCACTATTTGACCTTCTCTGAAGAAGATGACAATTCATTAAATCATCCACATAACCAGCCATTGCATATTGAAGCCATGATCCACAAACACAGAGTTAAACATGTTTTGATAGATGGAGGCACAGGGTTGAATATCTGTACTTATCATCTGCTTACACAACTAGGATTCTTTGAAAATGTCATTGATCCAAGCAAGAAAATAACAATTAAATCCTATGATGAAGAAGAGAGGACCTCCAAAGGTCTGATATCATTACCAATCAGAGTGGGACCGATAGAGAGAAATGTCCTTTTCCAGGTTCTCGATATTCCATTTTCATACAATATATTACTGGGCAGGCCATGGATTCATGAAATGAAGGCAGTACCATCAACATATCACCAATGCTTAAAGTTTCCTTATAACGGAGCTGAAGTCAGTATTCTTGTTGATACAAATGTCATCTGTAATGCATTGACAAAAGGTGCAGGTACTTTTGTGCCTCATAATAGGGTAGCCTCTCCAAATGAAGATCCAGAAACATTGATGAAAGACTTAGAAAAGAGATTGAAGATTACAGATACTGGCATGGATGGCTACATGATAGAACTAGTACTATCATTAGTTTCTCTCCCTCCATCACCAAAACAGTTGGTCAAGCCATCAGAAGCTATGAGGACACCAAATTTGGCTCCGAATACTACATATGATGGTCTCTTCATACAGTCTTCTACCTCCTTGGCAGATGAAATAGAAGAGGATGTTGTGCTTAACTGGCTCTTTAACGAAGATAGTCCAAATGAGGAGGTACGACATTGTGAGATTTCCTCAAACCAATATGGTCATGGTTACAAAATGATTCAGCGCATGGGGTACTCAGGTACTAGTCCTTTGGGCAAACAAAAAGAAGGTATTACTGAACCAATTCAGCTACAAACCAAATCCACACATGATAAGGTTGGACTGGGATACAATCCTAAAAAGACATCAAAACAAAAACATGTTTCTAAGTCTAAAGGCTCGAAAAAGATATTGCCTTTAACATTACATGAAGCAGACACTAAACAAACAAAAGTAGAGTGTAGAAAAGAGAAAAAGGAATCAATGGTCAAGAAAGAAGAAATAGTCAGTGCTCAAGCTTCGATGGTATCAGCTACGATAATACAAGAAGTTGAGGTCCCTGAGGATATAAGAGATGAAGTTGTAAGAATCAAAGAATTGTTTGCACCATTAAAAGTTCCACTCACATTTACTAGCAGGCAACAAGTAGATGATTCAGAGACTGATTCAAATGAGTATGAATGGGGTCCTAACTATCTTTCAGACACATCCACTACAGAAACTCCAGAAGAATCTAGTGGTGTCATCGATGATAGTCAATAGCTGATGTGCATAAAACTAGAGAGGGAAATACAAGAAATTAGACAAAAGAGGCAAGCAAATTGTGAACAAGCATTGAAAGAAGGAACAATACCAGAAAGCTTCTCATCTATGTGTCCTTATCCTAAAACAAAACAAATTAGTTATCACTACACAAGAAGAGTTAGAAGCTATAGAACAAGAATTAGTCATCAGTCCAGAAGAAGTTGAATGGAGTAGACGACAAAAAATCACAGAAACAATGAGATCATGTCAACAGGTGTGTCGGATACAAATGACAAATGAACCACAATATGAAGGAACTTGTAGCATTAAAGATGTTAGTATTGATACCATACATATGCTTACTAAATCACCTGAAAGAGACTTGGAAACTTCATCCGCTAACTCTGATGATAGTCCTGTTCATGATGATACCCACTCAGCCTCAAATTCTGAATCATTTGATACAAATAATGAAAAGTTGCCTACTAGTCTTATTGTTGTTAAACCATGATATGACATCCAGTCTGGCGTAGTAAACGATGTTACAAGTATGTCAATTGGAATAGATCGATTAAATATTAACGTGAACTTTAATAATCATGATCTGACTCTTCCTGGTCTCGAGACACTTACGCAGGGTATCATTCTGGAACTTGACTTTTTGATCCACAGTTGTGATAACAATACCGTGAATGCTCTTGAACCTATCCAAAATTTGTCCTTAGTACATCCCGAATTGATTGACTGTACTTTATAGAATCAACCCATGGATATACCTACTTTTTCTAATGACTATACATTATCCTATTATCTCAATGTAGTCGAACCTCTGAACTCTTCCACCAGTGAATGGAGTGAAAATATGACTGAAGAGGATATCAAGTATCTTAGTTGCAAAAACAAGAAAAATAAAAAATAAAAGATCTAATGGCGAAAACCATATTGTGGCGGTGTTAGAATCTAAAAAAGAGAAAATAAAGGACGTACCTAAAGGTGAAAACCTCTTTGAGGCACCTGAAGGTGAGATACTTGGTATACTACCCAGTCATTTTCAAGAGCGGTCTTCTATATTGATCGAGCCAACTCAGCCAGTGAATATAGGGAATCAAGAGACACCACAAATTATTCACGTAGCTCAATCACTATCAGTAGAGGAATTGAAGGATTTCACTCAGCTATTCTTAGAGAAGAAAATAAACTTTGCATGGACGTACTCTGATATGCCAGGCTTGGATCCTGATCTCATTATGCACCATCTCTGAATCACACTAGGAGTAAAACCAGTTAAACAAAAACTCTGTAAGATGCACCCGCATGTCGCACTATTGGTCAAAGCTAAACTAGAGAAACTACTCAAAGCTAGATTTATCAGAGCAATAGATTATGCTGAGTGGATTTCCAACATAGTACCTGTGTCAAAGGCAGATAAATCTATCAGAGTTTGTACAGATTTTAGAGATCTCAACAAAGCATGTCCAAAAGATGACTTTCCATTGCCAAATATTGATATGATAGTCGACATGATAGCTGGGTATGAGATGTACTCACTAATGGATGGATTTTCCAACTACAATCAGATTAAAATCGCTCCTGGAGATCAAGAAAAGACAGCTTTCACCTGTGCATGGGGAACCTTTTGCTGGAATGTTATGCCATTTGGGTTAAAGAATGCAGGGGCGACCTATCAAAGAGTAGTTACAACTATCTTTCATGACATGATGCATAAGAATATGGAAGATTATGTTGATGACACCTTAGTGAAGACTATGAAAAGATCAATGCATATTCAAGAGTTAGGTCCTATACTTGATAGAATGGAAAAATTTAAGCTCCAATTAAATCCAAAGAAGTGTGCATTCAGAGTGAAATCTGGTAAACTACTTGGCTACATCATTTCAAAGAAGGGCATCGAGGTTGATCCTGAGAAGGTCCAAGCTATATTGGAAATTCTACCTCCAAAGAACATCAGTCAAATGAGAAGTCTATAGGGACATCTCCAATCCATTAGAAGATTCATTTCTCAACTAGCAGACAAGGCTTAACCTTTTACAAAAGTATTGAGAAAATGAATAATATACAACTGGGATCAGTAGTGTGAGAAACATCTTCAACAAATAAAAGAGTACCTATTTAATCCACCGATATTGATGCCACCTATTCAAGGTGAGCCACTAATCTTATATATATCAGCAACTGATTCATCACTGGGGGCACTTCTGGCACAACAGGATGACAACAAAAAAGAACAAGCTATTTATTACATTAGTAGGACATTGGTGTCTTATGAAATAAGCTAAAGTATAATAGAAAAAGCATGCTTGGCATTAGTCTTTGCATCACAAAAACTAAGGCACTATATGCTAGCACATTCAGTCAAGTTGGTGGCCAAAATTGATCCACTCAAGTATCTTCTTAATAAAGCAACACTCACTGGAAGATTGGCGAAATGGGTTATGATCCTTACAGAGTTTGACATTGAATATGTGGAACGCAAAGCCATAAAAGGACAGGTAATTGCTGATCAACTTGCTAAAGCTCCACTTGAGGATACTCAATCACTACACATCAAGTTCCTAGATGAATCAATAATGCATCTTACTCAACAACCTTGGAAGATGTTCTTCGATGGTTCCTTTACTCAAAATGGTTCAGGTGCTGGCATACTATTCATTACTCCTTAGAAGTATTCAATTCCAAAGTCTTATAAGATTCTATTCCCTTACACAAACAACATTGCAAAATATGAAGCTTTGGTGAATGGAATAAAACTAGCCATTGAATGGAAGGTTGCTAAATTACATATCTATGGAGATTCTTAGCTGGTCATCAATTAGATCAATGATACATACCGGACTCGAGATGAAAAATTGATGCCTTACAAGAGGATGGTAGACAATCTCAAGAAGTATTTTTCTTTTGTATCATTCCAACAGATTCTTAGATCAGCGAATAGAGCAGCAGATGCTATGGCTACCTTGGCATCTATACCTGAGCTATAGGAGTCCAATTTTCGCTTTGATTTCTTGGTGGAAGAGTTATATTACCTTGCTTATAATTCTCTTGAGACCCAAATAGTCTATTCTATTATTGGACATGACTCATATTGATACAACCACATCTATTCCTATCTATGTGATCAAATTATCCGTGAAAACCTTACTCGTAACAAGAAAAGAAACCTAACTCGAAACGCTTCGTGGTATGTTATCATAGCTAACGATTTATTTAGATGAGGTTTGGATGGTACTTTGCTTAGATGTCTAGAAACTGAAAAATCTAAATGTGCATTATCAGAAGTCCATGAAGGTATTTGTGGATCTCATTCAAATGGTTTTACTTTAGCTCGAAAACTATTACGGGTTGGCTACTATTGGCCAAATATGGAAATAGATGCCATAAAATTTGTTAAGACTTGTGAGAAATGTCAACTTCATGGAAATCTCATACATCCTCTGGCAAGGGACCTCATACCATTTATAACACACTGGCCTTTTCAGCAATGGGCCTTTGATCTCATTAGTCAAATATATCTAGCTTCATCCAACAGACATATTCATCATAACTGCCACTGAGTATTTCACCAAGTGGGTAGAGGTAGTTCCACTCACCAAGGCAACTGGTAAACAAGTCGCCTTATTCATCCTAAACTATATAATTTGCAGGTATGGGATACCTTCGTCCATCGTGATTGATAATGGAGGACAATTCAAGAATAAAGATCTGGATGAGCTTTGTGAGAAATTCAAAATAAAGCAACGCTAATCATCAGTATATTACCCTCAAGGTAATGGACAAGCTGAGGCATCTAACAAAAACCTACTGACTATCTTGCATAGAATAGTGAAAAAGTCTTGGAAGGATTGGCATCTATAGCTCAATCTTGCACTATGGGCTTACAGAACTAGTATTAGAACACCTACTGGGGCTATGCCTTTTTCTTTGGTGTACGGGTCTGAAACAATATTACCTATTGAAGTAGAAATACCATCTCTAAGAGTTTTGTTGCAAGGTCTTGTTACTGATGAAGATCATAGAATATCTAGATTGCAAGAACTCGAATTGATGGATGAGCGTCGATAAGTGGTGTTTGATCATCTCAGAGTGTATCAGAAGAGAATGTCTAGAGGGTATAACAAGAAAGTTTGACAAAGAGAATTTCAAGCTGGTGACCTAGTTCTGAAAGAAAATCCAAAAAATCAACAGTTTCGCGACAATAAAGGGAAGTTTGAACCCAACTGGCTGGGTCCCTACATTGTTACTGCAGTATTCGGCTCTGGTGCCTATCAACTCTCAAACTTGGAAGGAGAATAGATCTATGAACTGATTAACACCATCCACTTGAAGAAATTCTTCCCTTAGCACTCTTTGCTCCAGCTAACTTGTACAGTTGGAAAAAGTCCTGAAGAAATCCAAAAAAAAAAAGAAAAAAATAGAAAAGAAAAGAAAAAAAATAAAAAAGAGAGAAATTTCCCTAGTGAAAACTTGGTGAACAGGAACCTTGGAAAAAATAAAATGAATCTCTGCCAAGCAAGTGAAAACCTAGCAAATAGGCGCCTCTTGTGCTCAAGCGCTCCATCTATCAACGTAACGTTGGCATTTCCCACTTTCAAGCATCTTTTTCTTTCGCTTGTACATATTTTCAGTCACTTTTGTGACATCCTGGTTCTTTGGAACCCTCATGACTTGAAATTGATCAACGTCCTAGTCTTAGGTTACTCGATAGAGCACATTACATATCCTAAGCAGTGTCAACCAAGTCATTATTCCGTCAGTGAAACCTGGTCATCCACTCTGAGTCAGTTACCTGTCTCCTCACTACTATAGAGTTTTTTATCACTGAGTTCACAAGAAAAACAACATAACGGAAAAAAATCACTAAACAGTTTGAGCTATGAATGAAAATTTTCTTTGTATGTTGTCTTTTATATTGATTTTTGATTATTGTCCCTCTGAGTAACTTGAGGAAGTCTATTGTGACTAAGAGAAACAAGGATTGGGGGCATACTATTTTCTTTGTTTTCTGCTTGTAGGAATGATCCTGATGATCTGGAAACATGTAAATTAGCTGGGTGTCTGTGATAAGAGCCTTCACATTAAGGTGAAATCGCCTCACATACCTTGACTCCACTTATTTGTATGCTACAGGGAGGTCCATATCATTTCTTTGTTTGTTTTGAGGGAATTTCTTTATGATGCAATTCGGGTCCCTGCAAAATCTGTCCAAGGATATGAATGAAAAAAGGGTCATTGCGGACAAGATAATTAATATTGCACATTGAAAAAGAAAGGAACTCTAACCTGCCTGTTGTGTTCATTATGCTCAGTGATGAATCTTAAGTATTTTAAATCTAGTGACTAGGTTTAGGTTGCATTTTTCATATCATTTTGCATTTTTGTGAATCTAGAGTGATTTCGGTATAGTAATAATCTCTTTATCTTCTGAATGAGAGCTGAAAGCATCATCATTTCTTACGCTAAGTGGTCTTTTTATCATTATTTCTTTGATTGAGTACTTGTGTTTTGAGATGTTTAGCTACATACATAACACTTCATATAGATTCATTCATATCATTTCATTATTATTCATTTACATTGATCTTATTGCATAGAAAATGAAAAAATTGCATTACTCATTACTCATTTTCATCCATTCATTTATTTGCATATAAAAAAAGAAACCAAAACATAGAAATCCATATTCATTTGCATTACATACATTCATGCTGAAATAAATGCATACCTATAGAATAAAGCATATAGAAACATCTCATAGTCGATCAACACAAGTACGATGAAGTCAAATCAGATCTTGTATATATATATATATATCATATCAAGTCTAAGGGTACAAAATGATGTCCAATGACATATACAAACTCCCATCGGAGCAAGAATCATATAGGCTACAAAAAATGGATGTTTCTACAAAAAATATCCCAGCTACAAAAAGAATCATCTAGCTGGCGCCCTCTCCCTCATCATCTGGTGGAGGAGGAGGAGCCTGATGCTCGGGATCCTAGTGCAATGCTTGTGCTCCCTCTGATCTAGCCATATACTGTGAATAGGGTTGCACCTGCTGTGCAACAGGAACTGCGACACTATATGCTGCCACATAATATGCAGCCCTACTGCTCTGGAGAAGCACCTCCTATCGAAGAGACTCTATCTCTGCTCTCAAATTGGCTCTCAATGCTGTGATCTGGCGATCATGCTTGGCCCTAACCTTGACCAGCTATCAGTCTCGCTCCGCTAGCTGAGTCTAAGCCATTGTCAACTGTGACTGTAGCTCTACAAGATGTGCTCTCATCGACCGTCCCATGTCAGCCCCCTGCTCTCTTGCAGGCTCTCTGCCGCCATCTCCACCTATGGCTCCACCTTGCTCATCTTGCCGCTGTTGGACCTGCCTTGGAGCTGCTCACTCATCCTCTCCACCACCCAACCTCACGCCTACTCTCCCAAGGGATCCACCCTCACCCCTCTGTTGTCCAACATCAACTCGCACTTTGCTACTGCTAGCACCCGGATCACCACTACCCCATTGTGGAGCATCTGGTCTCTGTGCCTGTACCTACCTATGGCCTTGTCTCTATGTCTGTCCCTGTGCTAGTGCGGAGGCATCATCCTCCATATCCTCAATATGAGGAGCATGCTCTCCTGGATTTGTAAACTAAGGGAATGGATGCTGCTGAAAGTAATCCTTGTATTGGGGAAATACCCCCACATCTGCTATATCATCTAGGTAATCCCACCTCAAACAGTGTAAACATGTTAGCTCCTGCATCACTAAAGCATAGGATAGCCTAGGTGACCATCCCCGTCTCTCCTCATCGGCGTATCGAGCATATGTTTTATACTCCAGAGAGATACCCTAAGGTCAACCGTACGGCCTCATCACTTGTGAAATGATGAATCGCTCCACAACAGTCTGTGACCTCCCAATCAGTGGGCGTGTAACAAAAAGATCTCTTTGAACTGCTTGCCAGTCATCCCATGACTCCAACCCCTTATATGGCCTCCATATGACAGCTATTAGATCATTGAGCTATCATCGCCAGAAGTCCGTCTTGCCCAGATGGGGTTGCGTAATATATTCGGCATACCTATAAATAATTGGCTGCCCTGGCTCTCTGCTATCATCAACTATCAGCTGACAAATGAGAAGGTGCTCCCACGTCCACACCTATAAAATGTACACCCCTGCAGCCATGCTCCGCCCATCTCTGTAGACAATCTCATGCATCTCCCAATACATGTGGGCCAACAAACAAGAACCCCAGCCAAGTCTCTGAGGGGTCTCTATCAACCTCTCCAACATATGGCCCCATCCACTTTGAAAACCCTGTTGCCCTCTATCTGGCATCAAAAAGCAACCAATGAAACCTGCTAGGACACATGCTACTGGATACTCCTCACTATACCTGCCCATCAATATATCCCAACTCATAGAACGAGTCAAGATATCGAGATCCCTGAATACATTCCTAAGAGCCTGTAGTCCAGGTAACAATGCAGTATCATAATCCACCTTATCCCTAGGAAAAGGGATATGAAGGATCCTGTACACATCCTTAGGAGTGATAGTCAACTCCCCAACTAGAAAATGAAAGGTATTATGCTCAGAATGAAACCGCTCTACCAACGCTATGAGCATCCCGTGGTTCACACGGATATCAAGTAACCTCATCAGGTGAGTCAAGCCACACATATCAACATGAGCCTGCTCAACCTCAGACAAATCATGAACCAAGACATAGTGGGAGGATATACACATCTGAAGAGCATAGGAGGTAAGCACACCTGCAAAAAAAACCAACAACGATCATCAGAAAACATTCCAAATGAGCCTACAAGAGAAGTTAAACATCACGCAAATCCAACTAAGTCAAATGCAAAAGCAAAATTTCATGTTTACACTTTCAAAAATGATCACTATCTTCTGAACTATAAAACACAGTCAAACAGCATCTCGTACGAGTCAGGAATGGCTCTTGTACGAGTAAACAACCTCGAATGACAAACTTTTACACATTGCATGACAAAATGGTCTTTTAACAAACTTGTCGTACGACACGAGGGTGAATCCCATATGACAAATCTAATGGCTTCAAATGATAAAAGACAATTTGCTAGTTTCTCGTACGAGACAGGATCCTGTCTCGCATGATAAACGGTGACACCCGACCCAAAACCCATGAAAAATGTGAAAAATAAACAAAAAAATTAAAAATTGGAAACATAAAGAGGCTAAACATCAATCACTTACCGCTGGCTCATAGTTTTAGGGTCGATTATGACGTCTCTGGCGCTCAAATCAATGCTGATGAGTAGGGACCACCATTTTTCTTCACAGAAGGCTTTTTTAATTTTCAAACTTGGAGGGTTAAAATGAATTGAAAATGACACTTTCATCCTATATATAGCCTAAAACCTAATTTTTCAACTTGCTCTGATGGTTATGAAAATTGTACCCTTAGCTAATGTGCCTACTCTGATTCCATTTTTGGGATCAAAATCGAAATTCGAGATCATCTTGCTAGTCAATTTCACAATTTTGACCACTTAGCACTTTTTTCATCAAATGCTCATTCTTTCTTCAAATTGCACTCAATTTCAACGCTGAATCTTAATTCAATTTCATTTTACACATCAACATTACAATCAACTCTACGCTCAATTTCTTATCAATCATCACCAGAATTTTCAAAAAAAAAATCCTTAGAATCAATTTGTGCCCAAATAAGTTATTTTTGCCACATAATTGCCTATAATCAATCCCTCGCTATCTTTTGATTTCTCTCCTAAGGGGGCTTACTCATGACCTTATTACTTCACATCTCACAAGTCAAATTTTTTTTCAAATATTCATCAAAAGTTGAGCATCGTCTTTCGAATTAAAAAAAAAAATCCTTATTGCTAAGGGGCATCTCAACTTCATCGCTTCACATCAAGTTGAGATCTATCGATCATCTGAATCAAATCAATCGCTAGGGGCATATCAGTTTCATCACTTCAAATCAAGCTGATATTTGTCTTTCATCTGAATTAATCTCTTAATGTTAATCAGTTTCATCGCTTCAAATCAAACTAATTATTCATTTAAACTCAATCAAAAGTTTAAAGAGCTTCTTTGATCACACTAAATCTAAGCAGGTGTTCAGTATTCATTTCTTGATCAAGCTGAACACTTTATTCTTCGCTCATCGTGTCTTGATCAATCAAGTTCAAGATCAATTTTTTTATCATCACTCACTGTGTCTAAGATCAATCAAGTTCTAGATCAATAAGATCCACTTCTTGATCAATCAAGTTCAAGTTCGGTATCTTTGTTTTCTATCGTTCCTCAATTCAATCAAGTTCGGGATCGGTATCACTTTAATTAGACTTCATTCAGCTTTGTCGCTTCGAATCAAGCTAAGTACCTTGCTTTTCATCTAGTTCGTGATCAATCAAGTTCAGAACTGGCATCTCCTAGACATCACACATTCTTTGAATCAAAGTGTTGCTCGCACATTAATTCAAAGAGGGGCAAATGTAATACCCTAAAATTGGTCATCTAAACCATGGGCCCCTAATCTCGACAACATCACCAAGGTCCTAACCAAAGGCAATTAAATTAATCTTGAGCACATTATTAATTCTTTAATTATCAAAAATCACATGGCAAATCAACTACTCAACATTAATTAAATATTTATTTAATTAATCAAATCATTTCCAAGAATATCATTTTGATAAATTATCCCATTTTAATTTATTAAATATCCTTGCATATTTAATTAATTAATAAATTTGCCATTCAATCATGCAAAAAGGATTAATTTATTACAAAGAGTTGAATTGAAAATAAAACAAAAAGAATTGAATTGAGAGAGAAATCAAACTTGAGATATTATTTCTTTTTCTAAATTTAGAACTTGAAATCAAAAAAGCAATTTAATTGAATTATTGAATTATTCTCTAAAATTGGAACTTAAAGCTTTTCAAAAATAGAAAAAGAAGTTCAGTTGCATTGAAAAGACCTTTTCCTTGAATAAATTAAAGAATTATCTATTTTTATCAGATATGCATGGAATTAATTTATTATTATTTTCCAATGCAACTTGGACTTCTAATTTGAATGTATTTCAATTAAACTATAATTGGAATCTATCTCAAGGTTAACTAAACGTGATTTCTCAATTATTTCAATTAATCCTAAATTGAGCTTTTTCTCTTATGATTCTCTATAAATTCAGTCTTCAGCTCTCATTCCAAACCACCCCCAGAGATTTTTGAGAACATGCTTGGAGATTATTATCACGCTAATTTTGCTCTGGAGTCATTGAAAATTATTGTACTTTTTAAGATTATTTGCATTCATTTTACATTCATTATTGTTTGCATCCATTGTTGCTTGAATTGATTATTATTGCTTGAATTATTCATCCATCTTGCATCCATATAGCTTAATATCATATAGATTAAATCCTTCATCTTGGTGTAGTCTAGTCACTGGTATTACTTATAAAAATCTGAGAGAAATCTTATACTCACATCTTTTAGAAGGCAATTAGTCACTTTGCTATGGTTTATTTCTTATTGATTATTGATTACTAACCATGCATATAATGACTTAATTGAAGTGTTGTGCTTGTAGCTGTAGGTTCACTTTTTCACACACACATGAACAAGAACATCCGATGGGAAGTAGCACTACCACCTGACCATGTGATCCCAAACTGGAAATCACCCCACCGTGCTAGGAGATAGCAGAGGACCCTCAAGCAGGAAAAAACATGACATGGTCGACAGAACAATACGACTCCATAATATTCCAGGTGACTCAATATCACAAATACAAAAGTGACTTGATGTCACAAAACATAAGTGAACCTAAAGAGAGAGTGTCGTCACCTAGCTTATGATGTATACCATGGTCGGCCTCCATAGGTCCTGACCCCCATCTTGGGTTATCCTGGTAACCTTTCCCGAACCTCCGGCTCCAACCAAGTCTCATGCGGACCCTACTAGCCTTTCATGAAGACAAGGTGGTCAGTTTGCCATTCCAAGCCTTCTCACTACATTATGAGCCCTGTACAAGCACTCACCTATGCATGAGGAATAATATCTTATTTAATGTTATGAACTACCCGCCTAATCAATTAATTAGATTATCACTTTATTATCTGACTTTCGATGGGTTATCCTGCCAACCACTTTGGGCACGACCCCCACTCAAAAGACACTCTATCAAAGGACACTAAAAAAACATGGTCACTCCATGAGGACCGTATGGTGAAGCAGACAACCATAACACCACTATCCAAAAATAAGTTGTCAAAACAAGGACATACTAAGTCTTGGTTAACCATAAGGCAAAGACACTACATGGTTAAGACAATGAAGTCATCATATATCACTTGATCAAAGATACCAAATATGCCACCATAGGATGACTGAACCACAGACTAGAAATAACACAATATAACTCTTTGCAAGGAAAGCTAATTTCACTAAGTTCGCACTCAGACAATCTTTGAGAAAATCAGCATCATAAGCACTTTCAACATCATTGATTGAAAATTAAATCAAACACTCTTCTAAATTAATTTCTAGAATTTCATTATTTAATTCATTTCTAGAATATATCTAAATTAACCAATTTGAATTACTAATTCATTCTTTGATTTCCATAGATAAATTTATTAAACCACATAATAAAAATCATTTGAAAATTACTATTTTTATTTAACACAAAAACCAACTTTAAAAATATTCCAATTTATATAAATAAAATTCACAGCATATAACAAGTTGCACCACGAAGAAGCAAGGGTCACATGGGGGCCAAGGCCGGCCTACAGTAGTGCTGCTGCTGAGGCAGCAGACACTACCTGTTGGTAAAATTGCTATTGATCGGTAGTAGGCCTACTGACCGATAGTGCTACTACCATCAGTAGTAGGCGCTAGCGTCTAGTAGTAGTCCTATCGACCAGTAGTGCTGCTACTCCATAGCAGTATTGTTGACCGGTAGTACTACTACCTACGGGTAGTAGACACTACCAACCTGCGTGGTGGGCCTAGTCCACCACGAGGTAAGGTAAAGTCAAAATTAATAAAATTCATATTTCCCATAGCATTTAACAATCAAAATGATACAAATTGATTTAACATGAAAATGATTCATTCCCAGATCATTTCAGGAACACACACACACAGTGCCAAAATCTAAATAACAAAGGGATATTTACCAATAAGGTAGATGGTGAAAGAAAATCACCCAAGCACCCAATAAATATTGATTTAGGCAATAATAGAAGAATTGAATAGGTAGGAGAAGGGTTGAGATAAATTTATTCACTTCCATACATAAGAAGAATTCTTTGCATCTAGCAAAAGGTAATGACCAATTTTTTGCCAACATAAACCCCAAATCTTGGGCAATTAGATACTGAAAAGCACACAACAAACTAAATCTAATTCATTCTATTCCAAATAGAAGAGGTGGTTCAAGAAGTTGATTTTCAAGAACAAAAACATACAAGAAATAGAGAAATGAACCATTTCTTTCCTATAAGTAATCATATGATAATAGCTTCACAAAATCAAGAATAACAGGCACTCTTTCTTCCATTCCAATCATTTCACAAGAATCTACAAAGAGATTTGCATTTTTTTAACACATGGGAAGCAACTAAAATAATCAAATTTAAATTTCAAACAAGAAGAGATTATCCAACCTTGAAGCAAACTAGCAAGCAAAAATGATGGAAGAATCCTAGTCCTTGCAACCCAAATCAAATTCCAGCTCCTCCTTCAGAATAATTTTCCAAATTTCTCTCCCAAATTTTCAGCCTTCTATTCTCGTGAATCCTCGAGAATATATGGGAAAAGTAATTTCAACCTAAACTTTCTAGGTTAAATTTTTTTTTCCACCAATCAGATTAAATTATTTTTTGAAGTAAAAAGCAATCAGATTTTCTCTTTTATCCAAAAACAATTCTTTTCCAATAAATAAAATACAAAAGTCAAATGGAATGGTAAAAATAAAAAGCTTTTATTTATATTTTCTATTTTCCATAATACTTTCTTTCAACATAAGTATTTAACATTTAAATGGCTAGGCAATTACTTATTTCCTTCCACAAAATATATTAATGCAACATTACACAATAAAATAAGCCATTTAACCATTTAATCTAGCAAATCATTAATTTAATCAAATCAATAATCTTAGAGCATAATAATTAACTAATTACGCCAACATAAAAATAACATCATCTACTCAATTAAATAACCATTTAAATAAATGGAAAAATGCACAATGAAGGATGATCAAATGACGACTCACAAATGAGCAAACCAAAGCACTATGACTCGCATACCAGCTAGACGGGAACAACAACCGACTAACAACACTCACACGAGTATAACTGCGGGTCAAGTTAGGGTCCAACAACTATCTCCTCTACTCCCATCAGACATATAAGGCACACTCAGACTTGTGAAGTTAGGTGGAGTCGATACCCCGTACCTACCCGATACTAGTACCTGCAATGTCCTAGACCAAAGAATCCACACGTGCATATAGACAAATATATATACAGACATGACACGCACACCGATGAAGGATAATCATGATGTTCTTTGTCTCACTGAAGTGAGTGAAGGAAAATCATCCCCTCGCATCCCAATACACTTGCAAATACGCAACATATAAATAATACATCGCACATATAAGGTAAGAGTGTCAGTCCATGATAATGATCCATAAAATAACATTACTCATAAGCACTGAGATATTGCATAAAATCATACACCTCAAATCCAGATAAAGCATGAAATAACATCACATAAAATATGAATCAATGTACAATAATGTTCCACTGAAGTCAATAAAAAATATACAAAAAGAGACTGATCGAGGAGGGGTACTACATCCTCCCCCCCAATCCTAGGCTTACTCCTGAAAGCCTAAAATGGATAAGAATAGATCTCTCTCATCTTCACTGCATCTTCCCATGTCACTGAGGTCTCATCACTTGGGTCTCATAGGACCCTTACCTCATTGATGGTACGACCCCTAAGGGTCAAATCTTGACGTTGAAGAATGCGTGCGGGCTCCATGGGAAGCTGCCTAGCCTCGACCCGTCACATCAGGATGATAAGATCAAAGAACAGAAACATGAAAGACATCATGGATGTGGGATAGAGTTGGTGGCAAGGCAAGACAATAGGAAACAGGTCCTATCCTCTCAAGGATCTCAAAAGGGCCTACAAAATGAGGTGCCAACTTAGAACTCTTTCCATAACGGATCAGACTCTTCCGTAGATGCACTCTCAAGAACACATTGTCACCAATAGAAAACTGATGATCTACTCTATGGGCATCAACATACTTCTTCTTCCTATCCTGAGTAGCAACCAAATGCCCACGAATCTTCTCAACCTGCTGCTCTATCTCATGAAGAAAATCCAGACCTAAATGCACCCTATCCTCCAACCGATCCCAACTCAAAGGAGTACGGAAAGGATGACCATACAATACCTAGAAGGGAGACATGCCTATAGAACTATGATATTTGTTGTTATAAGAAAACTCCACAAGGCAAAGATATTCCTCCCACTGAGACTACTGGTCCATAGCATACATGCGAATCATGTCCTCCAAAACTTGATTCACACACTCAGTCTGGCCGTCAGTCTCTAGGTGATAAGCTGAACTAAAGTTCAACTGGGTTCCCAAAGTATGCTAAAGTGAGGTCCAAGAGGTTGAAGTAAAGACAGGGTCTCTATCAGAAATGATCCTCCTTGGGATCCCATGCAACCTCACAACATCTTCCAAGAAGCCTCGTGCCACCACTACTGTTGTATAAGAAGATCGAATAGGAATAAAATGAACAACTTTGGTCAATCTATCAATAACGACCATGATGGCATCATGATGACATGAAGAAACAGGCAAACCCACAATGAAATTCATGGAAATGATATCCCATTTCCAATCCAGTATCAAATTCAGTTGTAAAAGCCCTGCAGGGTGTTGATGCTCCACCTTCACCCACTGACATTCTAAGCACTTCAACACAAAATCAACAATGTCATGTTTCATACCAGCCCAATGATAAATCTGTCTAAGATCTGCGTACATCTGATACTATGGTGTACCAAATAAGGTGCACGATGGGCCTCAGTCATGATCAAAATGCGAAGACCCTCCAAAGGAGGTACATAGATCCGTCCAAGAGGTCGAAGAAGACCTTCTTGTTGGCATATGGACACTCCAATGAGACATTGTGTGTGATTGAAGGTTTTGTCATTGATGGCAACCTTGCAATCCTATGGCACCGACAAAGCATTACTCAGGCAACCTTGCAATCCTATGGCACCGGCAAGACATTATACCAGCAAAGCATTACTCAAACAAGATAGTGCATCGGCATCAGCAAGATCAATCTACACCGGCACTGGCACAGAAGGAAATATGTATATCGGCACTAAGGCCGACAGGATTTTTGATATGTAATATTTTGTTTATTATTATAAGCCGACTTGGCAAATTATAAAATGACTCTTGTATATAAAAGAGATCATTGTAGACATTTGTAGGATATGGATGTGAAGCATAAATAAATTATAAGGCAGACCTAATGTGCGAATTGTAGGTCAAGGGTATATGTAAAGAAAAGAGCAAGAACCAGTACTAAATCTGGCATTGAAGATGCTATTGTAAAGCAGTATAGAATATTGGATTTGTGTAAATCCTCATTGTAAGTCCGTGTGACTTCTTATTGAGCAGTGAGCTCTAGGCAGTTGGCCTTCCTGCATGTGCAGGCCCCTATTGTAAGTAATATTCTCTTATTGGCCAGTAAGTGAATATTGTGGGTCACAAATCCTAGTGAGGTTTTTCCCACACTGGGTTTCCTCATTAAACATGTTGTGTTATGATGTTCTTTTCATGTGGATGTTTTTGATTCTGTTATTTGCATTTATTCTTGCATACCGGTATACTATTACTTTATGTTCTGCATATTCAGTTTTAAGAAAATTTCATTATCGGTGAAATACTGATTCACCCCCCCCTCTCAGTATCTGTGGGAACCCTAACAATTGGTATCAGAGCTTGGTCCTCTATTTTCAGAAGCCTAACAGCTTGAGGAAGATCTTGACACTGGTAAAGATGGAATATCTGATGAAGCAACTTGAAGGAGCTCTTACTGACTATGATGCAGAGAAGTTGAAAAATATCAAATTAGAAGATGATTTAAAAAAAGCTCAGGACATTATTCAGGAACTTCAAGAAAATCTTACTGTTACAAGAAACAAGAGAAGAGAACTTTGTGAAAAATTACAAAATGAGAATGATGAAAAGGAATTAGTAAATGATATGATAAGCAAATTGAAACAAGAGATCATGACAACAAAAAATGAAATGCAGGATATGAGTATGAGATTTTGCAAAGAGATTGAGGACAGAAAGAAGAATGAAGAAGAATTGATCAGAAGATTAAGTGATGCAACAAATGAGAACACAAGACTTAGCTATGAAAATGACATGTTGAAGATAGATCTAATGCATACTCAGAATGACTCAAATGAACTAATGAGACAAAAAGAGATCTTGGAAAGGGAATTGGAAACTGCAAATCAACACATAGAAAAATTCAAGAAAAGCTCAGAAGAACTTGGTACCTTATTGAAGAATCAAAAACCCAAAGGTGACATTTCTGGAATTGGATTTGAAGTTGGAGAAAGCTCCGGTACTGCAAATACCCAGTCCATCACAGCAAACTGGTAAGACCTTCTAATACTTACAAATTCAGTGGAAAATGCTTTAACTATAATAAATATGGTCATAGGGCAAATGAATGTAGATCTATGAATTATCAGAACATCAATCCTCCCACCGATCAATGAACCAAATGCAACAAAATTGGTCATAACTTTGAAAATTGCAAAATGAATGTAAGATGTTATGTTTGTGGAAGATTTGGTCATTTATCAAATAAATGCAGAACACAAACCGGCATAGGTTATGGGAAAGCTATTCAGAAAAATAATGTAACTTGATATGCATGTAACAAGATTGGTCATATTGCTAAATTTTGTAGAAGTAAAGGTACACTGGTAGATAATAGAAGTACTAGCTTGAAAGGTAAAGAAAAGGTTGAAGAGGTTAAGCAAGAATTTTCAAAGCAATGGATTAGAAAAGGTGATCTAAATATTGGGGTTACTCCTCCACCGGTAGAACCAACAAATGCTTCACCGGCAGGACAATATGATGCTCCACTAGTAGGACAGAGCAATGCTCCACTGGCAGGATGTTCCTCATCAAATTGAAGAAAATTATCTTGAGGGTTTGGCAATCAAATGACACGTGCTATTATTCCCTCGATTAGAGAAAAGAAGTTGAAAATCCTTCATTACCGGCAAATAAAGTTGAGCTAATACATTGCCAGCAAGCAATTAATGTGGTAGGTAGCAGAAAAGACTTTATAAAATAAGGTTTTTGGCTCCATTTCATTTCACCATGAATTCAAACTTTCAGAGAGCGCAAAGATTTCCGAGCTAAGGCATTCCAAGCAAGAGGCAAAGCACTTCAGCAATCAATCTATCCAAAGGCAGAAAAAGGTATTTATCATCATGGCATCCTCCTCTGCACCTAAATGACCTAGGCCCATATTTCAGCTAGTTCCCGAGGTAGCTAAGAAAGATGACAACACAGGTGCTTTTTCAAAAATTCCAAAGGGTGTTGTTTATGCAAAAGACCCTAGAATGTATATTCATTGCAACATAGAGGAATTAGGTGACGAAGAAATCAAAAAAATGTATAAGTCTTTTATATGTGACAACTCCGGGAATGTGAAACCTAAACATAAAATTGTTGAAACCCTAGGATTCACTGAAATCCTTTGCATTCCTAAATTTCCCAAGGAAGTGGTTAGGATAGTTCTGAGTAGGGTACATGGTTCATTCTTTTGGCTTGGATCAGTGCATAAAATTACAAAGGTAGCTGTGAAAGCAGTAACAGGGTTACCTTCCACCGGTACCAGACTCGACAAAACCAAGAAGGTCTCCAATGACTTGGTAACAAACTTAACTGGTGCAACATCCGACAAGAGATCATTGAGGGTTAATGATGTGACCAATACAAATGTTAGATTTGTTAGCATGATTCTAGGTTACAAAGCAACTTATGCTAATAGGCTTAACTCAATTTCCAGTTTATGCATAAAGAGGGCTTATGACATGGTTAAGGACAATGTGAAAATTGATATCTATGAATGGTTAAAGGATGAGTTAATTGACAATTTAGCAAAAATCAAGAAGGATAAGAAAGGAACCTTTAGATTTGGAAATTTACTTGTATGCTTAATGCTACATATAACCAAACAGGCTCCCAGTATAGGCTACAAGGATTTTGGATTCAACATACCGGTAGGAAAACAATTGTCTAACTTATTCAACAACATGGGTAATAACAGAGAAAAGAATATCAATGAGTATTTTCAAGCACTAAAAGTCAGAATGAATAAAAGAATCAGACTATCACAGGAAATTGTCAACAAATACAAGGGTGATATATGTTTTGTAATCAAAAAGGATGAGATCTAGATGGAAGCAGTCATCCCAAGAACAATCTGGGTTACAGAGATGGGGTATGAAACAGATGACCACATAGTGGAAACTTATGCCAAAGCACTTCTAGAAGCCCCCAATGAACCAAAGGAACAAGTATTTGGTAGTACTGAGACCATCGAAAGCCAAATTCAATCTAAAAAGAGAGTAAAGAAAGTTGAGGCATTTGTGAGGAAAGGAACCAGACAAGCAAAAGCCATAAAGGAAGATGTATTAAAGAAAACCGACATAACAGAAGAAGAGTTGGCAGCCCAACAACCTGAAACTCATCTATCACCGGTAGATACTTCCTCAGAAGGAGATATGCCAACAAATTTCAAAAGAGTTGTTAGGAAAAGAGACCCCTCACCGGTAACCACTCCTTCACCTAGAAGGATAAGACAGAAGCAACAAGTTGTGAGGTCTCCAGTCAAGAAAGCCACACCTAAGAAAAAGCTAACACCTAAGAAGAAGAAGAAGACAAACACTAACTTGGCCCCTTTTGACATATTACTGAATGAGATCACAGAGGAAGGTAAATTGAAAAACATAGGGAAAATCTATGACACCCTATTAGATGATGAGAAAGGACAAGTCAAGGAAAGAGTTATATTACACATGGACATGTATAAAAAGTTTTTGATGCAAGTCCTAAATGAAATTCCTGATGAATTATATAAAATACTTGAGGCCAGAAGGCAAGGAATAGTTGAGTTGGATAAGAAAATTAAAATAGAAAAATTACTTGCAGTATACCCGGTCAACTCACCTAAGGAAATCGATGATCTGATAGCTCAGGCCAACCAAACAATTTTTTCCACTGCACACCGACAAATATCACTAATGGTAGGTAGAGTTATTGAAGTTTCAAAGGAAACAGAAGATGGTTGGGATACATTCTTGGTTGAAAAAGAAAAGCAAGAAGAATATAGGAATCCCAAGCCCATTCTGGTATATCAAAAGGACAAAGGGAAAGGTAAAGTTGGTGGACCACCAAGTATCAAGATTAGAGACAACTTACCCCCACCTCCTTTAAATACTCCACCGGTAAAAACAACAACTGCAGAAGATCAACCAGTAGCTAAGAGCATGGACACAAAGGATAATAATCCTAATCCTGAAGTCCTATACACTGTGAATGTTGATACTCAGAAAATCAACATAGTGATAGACAAGGATACAACACATAAATCAGAAAACAAAGAGCAATGACAACAGGAAACAAAGAGCTACCGGCAGTAGATTCAAAGAAAAAGATGGAATCTGGAACACAAACAGAGCAACCAACAGAGTTAAAGGCTCCAGAACAGATGCCACTGGTAAGAAATGATGCAAGAAAACCAGTGCTTAAAGAGATGGAGACACAAACAGACCTACCAGAGGTCAATACTAGCATGGTCACTTCCACCGACACTCAATTTGTTGGGTCACCATCAAATGTAACAGAGGTATTGCTTGAATCTATCAAGAAAATAACTGATTATAGCTCACAAGCTTATAAAGCGATAGATGATTCAATTCCAGTTTTAAAATCAATAGCTCCCAATTGTAATATAGACAATAAAGATTCTTTAGGCTAGTTGGATACACTTTGTAAATATATTTCTGGAAATTTTGAGCAAACAAAGGTAGAAACTGTAAAGGAAAGTGTAGAAAAAGAGAAACATAAATTTTTTGAGGAAGGAATAAAGAAGTGCAACAGGGAATTTGACACACTTCTACCATAATTGTGCAATTTATTGAAATAGTACAAAACTTTGTACAAAGACACCTGTAAGATAAACTTTTTGACCATGGATGTAGACAAAAAGATGAGCAAGGTACAGGAAGAGATCAATAAACTTGCTGATAATTTTGTTAACTCACCTGATACATTATCAGCTTTTGAGGAAAAGATAATAAATTTTGAGGAAGAATTGCTCAAATTAGAAAGAGAGAAAGAGAAAATAATAAACAAGGCAAAATTATTGAGATCTAAACTAAGTCCAAGATTGGACTATTTAGCATCTCTACGGAAGGAAATCTCAGAGGCACTAACATAGGGTAGCAAAACACCGGCAGAGCACTTGCAACATCTCATCGGTATAGTATATAGAACTGAGATAGCAATAAAGGAGAGCAAGAAGTTTATGGATGGCATAAACTTAATTTTGGGAGATATTCTTTAGATAATAACTACCCAACTACAAGGTTGAGGTCTACTAACCTTTGTCATTGGTGCCAAAGGGGGAGTAGTAGATGAGAAAATTCAAAGCACAGGGATCACATGCTCAGGGGGAGCTCTCACATTTTTGGTAACATTTTTGGATATCTTTTTGAAATTTCTCATGAGTGTTGCCATCAATGCCAAAGGGGGAGATTGTTGGCATATGGACACTCCAATGAGACATTGTGTATGATTGAAGGTTTTGTCATTGATGGCAACCTTGCAATCCTATGGCATCGACAAAGCATTACTCAAGCAACCTTGCAATCCTTTGGCACCGGCAAAGCATTACTCAGGCAACCTTGCAATCCTATGGCACCAGCAAGACACTATACCGGCAAAGCATTACTCAAGCAAGACAGTGCACCGGCATCAGCAAGATCAATCTACACTGGCACCGGCATAGAAGATGTACACCGACACAGAAGGAAATATGTATACCGGCATTGAGGCCAACAGGATTTTTGATATGTAATATTTTGTTTATTATTATAAGCCGACTTGGAAAATTGTAAAATGACTCTTGTATATAAAAGAGATCATTGTAGACATTTGTAGGATATGGATGTGAAGCATAAATAAATTATAAGGTAGAACTAATGTGCAAATTGTAGGTCAAGGGTATATGTAAAGAATAGAGCAAGAACCGGTACTGAATCTGGCATTGAAGATGCTATTGTAAAGCAATATTTAATATTGGATTTGTGTAAATCCTCATTGTAAGTCAGTGTGACTTCTTATTGAGCAGTGAGCTCTAGGAAGTTGGCCTTCCTGCATGTGTAGGACCCTATTGTAAGTAATATTCTCTTATTGGCCAATAAGTGAATATTGTGGGTCACAAATCCCACCAAGGTTTTTCCCACACTGGGTTTCCTCGTTAAACATGTTGTGTTATGGTGTTCTTTTCATGTGGATGTTTTTGATTCTGTTATTTGCATTTATTCTTGCATACCGGTATACTATTACTTTATGTTCTACATATTCAGTTTTAATAAAATTTCATTACCGGTCAGATACTGATTCACCCCCCCCTCTCAGTATCTGTGGGAACCCTAACACTTCTGACTCAAGAGTATAACCAGAATATCTACCTTCTAATGGTCTTCCAGACTCTGCCATAGCTCTAACATCCTGATACCAAGTGTCCTAAGGAAGAACTCCAAGAATTCTCTCACTCAAGTCCACACCAAGGGACAATGTTGCAACCTCATGCCGCGTATGGCTCAAAGCATCTGCCAGTACATTCTCTTTCCCCTGAACATAACAAACCTCAAAATCATACTCACAGAGGAATTCCATCCACCTTCGTTGTTGAGCATTCAGGTTTGGCTGCGTGAAAATATACTACAAACTGAGGTGATCACTATGCAACTCAAACTAATGCCCCAACAGGAAATGTCTCCATCTAACCAATGCATGCACAACCGCTGCCATCTCCAAGTCATGAACTGGATAGTTCAACTCATGATCCTTGAGTTTGTGAGACTCATAGGCAAACACACATCCATCCTGCATAAGCACCCCACCTATACCTTCTAAAGAGGCATCTGTGCATACCATGAAAGCTCTGGATGGACCAGGAACTACTAAAAGTAGAGCACTAACAAGGGGTTCCTTCAAGGTATGAAAAGATAATTCACACTACTCTGACCAAACAAACTTCTTTCCTTTCCTCTGAAGAGAAGTAATTGGGTGGCCTATCCGAGAAAAGCTCTTCACAAAGCGATGGTAATATCCAGCCAAACCCATGAAACTCTGAACTTCAAAAACATTGGTTGGTGTTGGCCAATCCATAATGGCTTGGATCTTAGAAGGATCCACGAATACACCTTCTCCCGAAACTATATGACCAAGATAGCTCACCTTTGACTGGAAGAAATCACACTTTGCCAAATTTGCAAAAAGTTGATTCTCCCTCAAGCACTGCAATACCTGATGCAAGTGACCCTCATGCTCTACCATAGATCTAGAATAAATCAATATGTCATCCAAGAACACAAGGACAAAGTGGTCAAGGTAGGTGCAAAAAAACCCATTCATAAGAACCGTGAACACTAAAGGCGTGTTCGTCAACCCAAGTGGCACCACTGTGAACTCATAGTGACCATAACAAGTATGAAATGTCATCCTATGAATGTCTACATCATGAATGCGCAAGAGATGATACCCAGATTTTAGATCTATCTTAGATAACACCTTGGCTCGCTTCACCTGATCAAAAAGATCATCTGTCTGAGGCAATGGATATTGATTTTGGATGGTTACCTTATTCAATTGTTAATAATCAATGCATAACTGAAGAGAACCATCCTTCTTCTTAATGAAGATAACTGGTGCACCCCAAGGAGAAACACTAGGACGAATGAACCCCTTGGCCAACAATTCCTCAACCTACAACTTCAACTCCTTCAACTCCTGAGTAGTCATCCAATATGGTTCTCTCGAAATAGGTTTTGCACCAGGAACCAAGTCAATGTGAAAATCTATGTCTCGCTTCTCTTCCTCATCCACATCCTCAAGAGCAACTGCAAAAAGATGACACCCTTGGTGCATGCACCGCCTAAGTTGCATAGCGGAAATCATACATAAGGATATCGATCATTGAACTCGAATAATTCCCACTCTCTTGCCATGGTCATCTAAACACTCTAATATCTTCAAATGACAGTTTACACGAGCATTGTGAGATGATAACCAATCCATCCCCAACACAACTCCATAGGACCCCAAAGGAATGACTCAAAGGTCAACTGAAGTGACAAAGGGTTCTAGGACTAGCTCACAACTAGGAATAAAGGCATCTACAAACACATGCACACAGGTAGCCAACTCTACATGCCATCTATCTGCCTACTTAGCAGACACGAGCTCGTACCGGTCCATAATAGATGAAGAAATAAAAGAATCAGAAGCACCAGAATCAAAAAGTACTGTGATAGGGATACCACACAACACACCTGTAGTCTCAATCATGGTACTCTGATGCTTAGCCTAGTGGTCATCCACCGTTGTAAATACTCTATGGGATCTACTTGCATCCCCCACTGTCGGCTCTGATGCGACTGGCCTCTAGCTACCCATCTGGTGAGGACGCTGAGGGCACTGAATGACTTTGTGGCCAAACTGACCACAAGTGAAGCAAGCTCCTCTAACAGGTCCTCTACTCTAGATGGCCCACTAGACCACTGAAAGCTTTCCCCACTAGGGACCTGAGATGCACCTTGAGAGGATTGCCCTGGAAAGGTCTGCCTATTCCTTTTCCAATTCTTGCTCTTCTGAAATCGAGAGTTGCTACCCTGCTTGCCCCGAGACTGCTTTGGTCTTGGTGGTTGCTGCTGCTGACCACCCTTAGCGGGTGCATGAGGACCCCTAAGAGATGTAGTAGTCTGGGATTGATTCTCTCTCCCTCTAGACCCACTGAAAGGATCACTCCCAATCTAAACTCCAGATTGGCCGCCATGAGCATGACTAAGGTTCTTCTCTACTAGCCTGGTTTTCACCACAGCTACCTCTACTGAATTAGGCTAAAAAACTCTCACTCCTCCATTGATGCAGTCATTAAGACCCCTCAAGAAGTGTTGAATGAGCATAGCCTCATCATTGTCGATCCCAACATACTCTTTGAGCTCATATAACCTATGCTCAAACTGATCTACTAACAACCCAAACTTGCGCAGAGCATAGAAATTGTCTACTCGCAACTGCCTCCACTGGGGTGAGAGAAATCATGCCCTGAATCTCTCCATAAAGGATCCTGGTCCACTCGGACCTCTCTCCCTCTAGGAGATCTCTCTCTCTCTCTCTCTCTCTCTCTTTGGAATCTGTTGATGTGACTCCTCTACATGGGCATGAATGGGTTGATCCACCTCAGGTTTGGGGCCAAGTCTAGCTAGCACCTCCTGAAACATTTGTCGTAGCTCTTCCCTTTCGGGAACCTGCTCTATGGCAGTCGGAACCTCGACCCTGTCCTCCTCCTCTACCTCTGTTGTGGCCACCAACATGGCCACCTCCCTTGGCTTTCCTAGTCATGACCTAACACTACATAAGAGAGAAAGGTTTACATCAAAGACAAGGAAAGAAGCAAGCAAGTCACACCACAAGACCTACACAAAAGGTCAAGGCAAATGGGCTCACTACAAACCCAGAGTACCCAATGTTGAAACATGGGCTCTGATACCAAATGTAATGCCCTGCTAGGAAGCCCAAAGGAATACCCACAACAAGGGAGAAACAATTTTTTTTTTTTAAAGTATAAATATAATAAGTGTGTGAAACACAACATGTACGATAAAACACAAGCGAAAGAATTACACTAGAATTCCTTAAGGGTTACCAACAAAGAATTAAAACCAAAAGTTAAATTCCACAATTACGATTAATCCAATAATCCATCAAAACTCATAGAACATATTAAGCCATATGCAATAACAGATTACACCATTGAAAGATTGAAAGGATACAATATAATTTCTCTTCAATAAGCATTTACACAACCATAAAGAAGGCTGATAAATAACCTCCCAAACAAGGATTACATTGCTCTTCCAATACATGGATTCTCAATATACATATAAAGATACAACTTAACCAAATACAAGGTTACATAAGATCATGATACAATGACCACATAGGTCTCCAAATAACAATATTCTCCAAACATGAGATAAGCATGAGCCACGAAGCCAATACTTGCATGAAGGTACAAACAAGAACATCTGATGGGAAGTGACACTACCACCTGAACATGTGATCCCAAACTGGAAATCCCCCACCGTGCTACGAGATAGAAGAGGACCCTCAAGTAGGAAAAGGTATGACATGGTCGACAGAACAATACAACTCCATGACAACACGATACGACTCCACAATATTCCAGGTGACTCAATATCACAAATACACAAGTGACTCGACATCAAAAAACACAAGTGAACCTAAAGAGAGAGTGTCATCACATAGATTATGATGGTTACCATGGTTGGCCTCCATAGGTCCTGACCCCCATCCTAGGTTATCCTAGTAACCTTTCCTGAACCTCCAGCTCCAACTAAGTCTCATGTGGACCCTACCAGCCTTTTGTGAAGACAATGTGGTCGGTTTGCTATTCCAAGCCTTCTCACTACATTATGAGATCTATACAAGCACTCACCTATGCACGAGGAACAATATCTTATTTAATGTTATGAACTACCCACCTAATCAATTAATTAGATTATCACTTTATTATCTGACTTTCGATGGGTTATCCTGGTAACCACTTTGGGCACGACCCCCACTTGAAAGCCACTCTCTCAAAGGACACTAAACAAACATGGTCACTCCATGAAGGACTATGGCAGTCGGAACCTCGAGCCATCCTCCTCCTCTACCTCTATTGTGGCCACCAACACGACCACCTCCCTTGGCTTTCTTAGCCATGACCTAACACTGCACAAGAGAGAAAGGTTTAGATCAAAGACAAGGAAAGAAGCAAGGAAGTCATACCAAAAGACCTACACAAAAGGTCAAGGTGAATGGGCTCACTACAAACCTCGAGTACCCAGAGTTGAAATATGGGCTCTGATACCAAATGTAATGCCCTACAAGGAACCCCAAAGGAATACCCACAACAAGGGAGAAACAATTTAAAAAAAAAAAAGAATAAACATAATAAGTGCATAAAACACAACATGTACGATAAAACACAAGTGGAAGAATTACACCAAAATTCCTTAAGGGTTACCAACAAAGAATTAAAACCAAAAGTTAAATTCCACAATTACGATTAATTCAATAATCCATCAAAACTCATAGAACATATTAAGCCATATGGAATAACAAATTACCAATATAATTTCTCTTCAAATGACGACTCAGAAATGACCAAACCAAAGCACTATGACTTGCATACCAACCAGACGGGAATGACAAACGACTGATAACACTCACATGAGTGTAACTGTGGGTCAAGTTAGGGTCCAACAACTATCTCCTCCACTCCCATGGGACATATAAGGCATGCTCAGACCTATGAAGTCAGGTGGAGCTGATACCCTGTACCTACCTGGTACTAGTACCTGCAATGTCTTGCACCAAAGAATCCACTCGTGCATATAGACAAATATATATACAGACACGACATGCACACTAATAAAGGAGAATCATGACATTCCCTATCTCATGAGAATAAGTGAAGGAAAATCATCCCCTCGCATCCCAATACACTTGCAAACATGCAACATATAAGTAATGCATCACACATATAAGGTAAAAGTGTTAGTCCATGATAATGATCCATAAAATAACATTACTTATAAGGACTAAGATACTGCATAAAATCATACACCTCAAATCTAGATAAAGCATGAAATAACATCGCATAAAATCTAAATCAATATACAATAATGTTCCACTGAAGTCAATCAAAAACATACAAAAAGAGACCGATCGATGAGGGGTACTACATAGTCAATCGATTACATGTAGGCTACAGGCCAGATACAATCCATTCGGAACTCTCAAAGTCGTCCAGATCTCTAATCACGAATCTAAATCCTTATTCTAATCGCTATTGTCTATCCTACAAATGATTACATAATACCCTATATATACCCTCTAGAACATATCCAGGTCAGCCACAAAAGATTACATTTACGAATGCAGGAAAATGAAACGTGTAACTAGGTCAGCCCTAAGAATGAAAGAAATTCCTCTAAAAAATAACAACCAAGAAGTGTGGTCCAATAGGAAGGTCGGCCAAACATCAAAGAATAACAAACAAGACCCCAAATAGATCCGTATGCCAAGAAACCACTCTGAAAATGAAGGAAAACCAACCGGTAAGCTCAAGAACTATCCCAGAACCCAAAAAAAGTCAAACCGAGAGCGATAACTAGCTGGAAAATCCAAATGGACTAAAAATATAGAATTAAGTGCATGAACCAGCCTGGAAACCAAAAATAGGATCTACAATGAAAAGAAAGCAACTACCCACACCTAGCGACAGGAACACAAAAAAAGCACACTAAACTGAACAAGAACTAAACTGAAAGGAAATATTTTTGGTTGATGCAAGATTGCTCATAGACTGAGGATGCTTCTGCATCAGACACCCCAGGTAGAAAGAGATGTTCCATGAGAGGCAACTCATAAACATAAACAATAAATCAGGATAAAGATCCCATGCTCATTTCTAATCCAAACATCTTCCTTATTCTTTAGCTCCTCTAGAACCTCAGTTGGATTCTCTAACTCTTGACTCTCTTTGCTTCTCTTCCTTTACTTCAGATCTGTACATTGTCTCTTCTTATGGCTTTTTTTCTTTTGCAACTTTGATTTTTTTCTGCCACAAGACTTCATCCGGTGTATCACCATAAGCTTTATGTCATCCGGTTCTATCCGTCTATCAGGCTTATCTATCAGATCCTTTTGCAAACTCATGCCACCTTCTGGTATAACCTCTGCAGCCAATTTCTCAGTACTGCTACTTCTCTCAAGACTCAAGTTCTTCACCTCCTTCTCTTTCTCCTTCAAAGAATTCAATGTGAACATATGCCCATCTTTGTCAATAGTGATTAGGTTTCTTCTATAGTCATAAATATCTCCTCTATCAAACTGCCAAGGTCTTCCCAACAAGACATGATAAGCACTCATAGATACAACATCACACAAGACCTCATCCCTAAAAGGTCCAATATTAAAATTCACCAACTTCTTCAATAACTCTTTCACATACTTGGAGTGAGATATAAAGATCCATTTTTCCAACTGAGTAATTTGCAATCCCAAAAATAATTTCATCTCTCCAATCATAGACATTTCAAATTCACTTTGCATCTCATTAGTAAACTCTTTGTACAAACTTCATTTCCTCCAAAAATAATATCATTAATAAAAACTTCAACAATCAGAATGTTATCATGATCAATCTTGAAATACAGATTTCTATCAGCAGTACATTTGTTGAATCCTAGCTTTAGCAAATACTTATCCAATCTAGCATACCATGCTCTTGGTGCTTGCTTCAATCCATACAATTCTTTCTTCAAGTGAAACACCTTGTTTCTTTGATCAGTCAATTGATATTCATCTGGTTGCTCAATGTACACCTCTTCTTCCAATTAGCCATTAAGAAATATTGGCTTGACATCCATCTGATAAACTTTGAAATCTTTGTAAGCAGCATAAGCAAGAAATAATCTAACAACTTCAAAATCAATGCCTTCCATTTGAGAATATCCTTTACAAACAAGTCTATCTTTGTTCCTAACAACTTCACCTTGTTCATTCAATTTGTTCTGGAAGACCCATTTAGTTCCAATTACATTTTTGTCCTTAGGTCTGGGAACAAGAATCCATGTCTTTTTCTTCTCAATCTGATTCAATTCTTCTTCCATACCCTTAACCCAATGTTTGTCTTCACATGCTTCACTTGCTTCCTTAGGTTTAATCTTAGAAATCAAAAAATACTCAACCCAATCTTCTACAATTATTCTTCTAGTTTGAACACATTTATTTCTATCTCCTATAATTTGATTTTTAGAATGATTCAATCTTACATACCTTGGAGTCTTAGGATTTTCTTGGATTCCAAACTCTTGACCTTTTTCTTCTACATTTGCACTAGTTCCTTCTTCTTGATTCTCTGGATTCACCAGAACAATCTAAACTTGATTATGTGTCTGCGGTTGTTTTCTTTTATTTTCATTGTCACTTTGATCATCTAAATCATATCCGCAAGATCTGATCCAACTCTCATTGTCTTTATCAACTTTGACATTAGCACTCTCAACTATCTTTCTTGGTCTATTGTTATAACACTAGTAGGCCTTGCTTTTATTAGAATAACCAAGAAATATTCCTTCATCACATCTAGCATCAAACTTCCCTAAATCTTCATCTCTTCTGATATAACATTTACTTCCAAAAATTCTGAAATATTTAATAGTAGGAGCATGACCAAACCATAATTCATAAGGAGTCTTATCAGTATCACCTTTGATATGCACCTTGTTAAGAGTGTAAATATCAATACTCACAACTTCTCTCCATTAAACATGTGGAACATTTCCTTCAATCATCATTGTCCTTGCAGCTTCCTAAATGGTTCTATTTTTTCTTTCTGCTACTCCATTTTGCTGAGGGGTTCTTGGAGCAGACAACTATCTTTTTATCCCATGCTCTTCACATAATGCATTAAACTCACTGGAAGTGAATTCACCACCTTTGTCGGATCTTAGATACTTCAGCTTCAAACTTGTCTTAGTCTCAACCATAGCTTTGAAAATATTGAACTTCTTTAAAGCTTCATACTTCTCCCTTAAGAAAGTAACCCACATCATCCTTGAATAATCATCAATAAGCAACATAAAATATTTGTCTCCTTGCAAGATTCTAACTCTAGAAAGTCCACACAAATTAGTATGCACAAAGATCTAATAATCCATTCGAAAGATGCTTCTTACTCTTGAAAGATTTTCTAGTTTTCTTTCCTAACTAACTTTCCTTGCACATAGGGTTAGCAGGTTTCATCAACTTAGGAAGATCTCTTATAGCCTCAGTAGAACTTATCTTAACAATGTTATCAAAAATCACATGACACTTCCTTCTATGCCATAACAAACTTTCATCAATTTGAGAAATCAAACATCTTTTACTAGCATTATTCAAGTGAAAGATATTACCTTTAGTCTTTGTACTTGATGCAATCTCAATTCCGGAGCTACCCAAGATTCTACACTTTTCATTTTTGAATGGAAGATCATATCCCTTGTCAACCATCTATCCAACACTTAAATCATTATTATTTAGGCCTTCCACATACAAGACATTATCATTATTGAGTTTACCATCAAAAGAAATAGAACCTTTCCCATGGATTATACTAGATTTGTCATCACCAAATTTCACAAGTCCACCTTCATACTTTTCCAAGCTCACAAACTTACTCTTATCACATGTCATATGATGAGAGCATCTGCTGTCAATTACCCATTCATCTTTCTCTTCAAATTTTGCAGCCAAAGTTCTTTCCACATTCATGTAGCCAGCAGAATCAACAGGCTTTGGATCATCTTCCTTGATAGCAATAAACACCCATTTATTATCTTGTATTTCCTTTATCTGATTCATCATCTAAAACAACTTCATCAACAACATAATAACATCTTTTCTGAAATTTAGGCTTGTAGGTATTTCTAGGAACTCTTTTTGGACATCTTGAGGCAAAATGTCCTATCTTATTGCATGAAAAACATTTAAGAGGCAACTTTTCTTCATACTTACTGGCTCCTTTAGGTAATCTCGTAGCAATCAACCCTTCAAGATCCTCAAGCTCTTGCTCTTATTCCTCCATTTACTTTGTCTCTTTCTCATATCTTGGTATCCTCCTTGAAGAACTTTCTCTCAGATCATATCTTTGCTTGTCCTTTCCAAAAATAGTGGCCTTGAATGCAGATTATGTCTTAGGAAGGGAATCACAAACTCACTTAACTCAAAGGTTGATAGCTTCCCAATCAACATGTCTCTAGTCACATCAATCATAGTTTGGATCTCCTCAATAGAAACAACTTGATGTTTGTAGGATGCAGGTAAGGATCTGAGCACTTTAGTAACAATCTTTGATTCTTCCAAATTTCCACTAGCAAATCTTATAGTGCACACTAATGTATTCACCTTCTGCATAAAAGAAGTAATGTTCTCATTTTTCCCATCTTTAACATCTCATACATTCCTTTCAGGCTCTGCAACTTAGCAATCTTCACATAGTTGTCTCCTTCATACAGGGTTTCCAACTTTGTCTAGATCTCATGAGCAGTCTGCAATTCCATAAAATTTATCATTTCAAAAATTTTCAAGGTACTTAATAGTACTTCCTTAGATCTAATATTACATTCATCTTCCTTTATCTCATCTAGAGTTGAAGGTCCATTTGCAGGAAAAGTATACTTAATCTTTGTAATAGTCCAGTAAGATTTGCCAATGCATCTGAGATGACATTTCATGTAGCTCTTTCAAAGAGAGTAGTTATCTCCATAAAATCTCAGACTGGCCTTCTTATAAGTTGCCATCCTGGATCACCTCAACCAGTTAAGCATCTTCAGAGGAACCTGCTCTAATACCAATTGATGAAATAGGTTTGATTCCAAGCAGACAACTGAAGGGGTGGGGGGGGGGGGGTGAATCAGTTGTCTCAAAAAATCACACAAATTAAACTTATTCTCATATTTGATAATTAACCATGAAAGCATAAATTAGCAACATAACATGAACACACATAACACCAAGATTTTTGATGTTGAAAACTTGGTCAAGGGAAAAACCACAGTGGGAACCTACCCACAATATGATGATACTCTATTAGAAGTATATGAAATATTACAATGGGGAATGCACATGCATTCATGCACACTACGAAGAGCTCACTACTCAAAACAACAACAAGAACAAGGGCTAAAACCCAGGGAAGACTCACTGTCTTACAAACACATTCGGATTATATTCAAAAGATCATGAACTAATAAGATAGCATCTCCTCATGCTTGGTTACAGTTTTGGTTAAGCACATACAACATCGTCTCACACTTCTTCTCTACCTCCAAAAGATTAATACATTATTCGCGCATACACTCATCCATGGTATACATAATTACAAATATATTACATTAATTTATACAAGACATCAACCTTGGATAAATCAACAAGGTTGGCTCAACACACACCACCTAATTAAAAAAATATAACTACACATACTTTAATATCATATGCAGGCCAAGCAATGTCGGCTATGACATATCATGGACCCATATAAATCACCACAAATATGCAAAACCTCCAAGAATTATGCCTTGATCATCCATAACACGCTACAATCATCCGATCGACTAGAACAATGAAGAATAGCAACATACTAAAGAAAATTGTCAATTACAAGCTCAATGATCAATGCAGACCACCAACACAAAAGACACACTATCTAGAAACATCCACAATCATCATGAATCACCACCACAACCTCCGCGAGAACTCATATTACTAGAATCACATCACCATTATATCAAAGTTCAAAAACACTAATTGAAATTACTATCAACCAGGAAAAATAACTTGCGGAGCTCCAAACCATGAACCAATTGAATTGAAGATACACATAGACCTACCAAACATTCCTCCAGATCTACAGATCAAGATATTACAATGCAGAGCAATGCAAATCAAAATATTGAACACTTTGGCATCACTTAACAACAGAAAAAACAGCCACAACATAGATATCCTTAACTCACTCAAATCTTCATGCGAGCCTCTAAAAATTATAGTGAATCATCTATACATAATCCTCTACAAACCCTTTAATCCACAATCACTAATCATCACAATATAGAACAAACCAACTCACCGAACTCATAGCATCACTGACACAAATAGAGAAATATGTTGACATCAATGACAACACATCTCTCAAACATCCTCAAATATCTCTCAAGCACATATTTGTAGCATACTATCAGAAATCTCCAATAGTAGCTTTTTTAAGCAATAAATCTAAAGGAGACAAACTAGAGTTCTTTTCCCAAAGGATTTATGCAATTGTAGTTTGGAAACCTTGAACTTAGTTTTATTGAGGTAGCATACAACCTTATCTGGATCCTATTTTGGTATTTGATTCAAAATAAATAACACATACACATATGGGACCCACAATAATATGTATTTTTATTCATATATCAATATTTCACATACTTTCCTTATATCTTTGTTGTGTCTTTTATCTCCTTATTTCTATATCTATCCTTCTACCTTATATCTCTCTTTTAGTGAATAGTTCTATGTCCTATTCTTGTATCTTTGAATAGGGATGAAGTCCTTAGATAGAATCCCTAACTAACACCATATCTTTCGACATATGCATTCAAGACCTCTATTCTAGGATTATATCCTTATATCTTCGGACCAATATTTGTATCATATTTTTTAGTCAACATCATAGCCTCGGTTAAACCCTGACTTTTCCTTAAGTGAAATTTGTCTGGTGTCATGATGAAACTATTTTGGTTGTGCTCCATGTACATAGCACTATACAATTGTTCCATCTAGGGTCTCCAACCAGATTACTTTGGATTCCAAAATAATGTTGATCTTATAGGGATTGAACCATCAAACTTTGAGTTTACCTTGCATTTTGAATTTTTTGTCATATGGGAGTACTATGTTCTCAATCTTGAATTGCTTTTTTGTGAGTTTTTGTCATATAATAGCTCAAAAGGCAAGTCTAAAGTGGCCTGGTATGGTGTTTGATAAGCGCAAAGTAATACAGGTGTCTTAATGTCCCAATCGATTCTATTTGCATTACACATCTTAGTTAAAGTTAATCCTAGGATTCTGTTCAATTATTCATTGGCCCATTTTTCTTATGGGTGATATGGAATTCTCTAGTTACGTGTTATCATAAAATTATTTAGTAGCTCCTTGATGATTTTGTTAACAAAGTGCTTGCCTTGATCACTTGTTATGCTTAATAGACACCCAAATAAAGTGATGATTTTATTATTGAGGAGCTTAGTTGTTATGTACATGGTGTAGTCTTTGGTCGGTTCACCTTTTGCCCATTTGGTCAAGTAGTCAACTCCAACAATGATGAAGAATGATTTAGATAACTTGGCTGGAGGGTTAATAGGGCCAATAAAGTAAATCTACCATTTTTAAATAGATTATGTGCAAGGATCGCTTGAAGTGGAATTTCATCCTGAGGTATCAGGTTTGTAGTTCTTTGGTAGATATCATATATTTGTGTATCACTTACAATTGGCGTACATGGTTGGCCACCATAGTTCAAACAGTAAGATTTTTCAAGCCATAGCATCCCCATTAAAGTATCCAACTGATATACCTTCATGTGCCTCTCTTTGGATTTGGTCTCTTTCATGCTCATAAACTGCCCTTCATAGTATGCTATCCCATCCTCTTTTATATAGGATTCCTTCAGTCAAAGTGAATATTAAAGACAACCACAATAAGAGTTTTTTGTCATCGGTATTCACTGTTAGATATTGTTGCTGCTAAGATATGTTGTTGTCATTGATGTCAATATATTCCTATGGTGTTCCAGTATTAGAGAGAGTTAAGTTGGTATTTGATTTGATGTGCTCTGGTATGATTTAATTATTGGTTGCAGATTTGGGATGTGAGTGTGTATCTTCAATTTAGATGGTTCGTGATTTGGTGCTCTGGAAGTTATCTCTCTTGTCTAAGTTGCCACTGTTGAGTGTTCTTGTGTATTAGCATGTTGATTGATGAAGATTTAGTTAAGTGGTGTTGGTGTAGCTATTGTGGATGGTTCTAACATTCTTCTTGGTGTTTTCTAATTGTGTCCTATTTGTTTTGGTGGTCCACATTGATCTTTGTGCATGTTATTAAAGATCTTATGGGTCTGATGATGTTCTTCATGTCATGTGACATTTTTCAGTGGTGTAGCATGTTGCAGTTGATCTTGGAGGGATTTTTGGTGGTTTTGCATGTTTGAGGATTTGATTTGGATCCATTTTATGTCATCTATGACATTGTATTGGTTCGGTGGTTTATTTATGTATCGTGTGATACAATTTTGTAAATAGGTGTTAAGGGTTGAGCCAACTTTGTAGTCAAGGTCGATCATTTGTATAAATAGGTGTTATATTCATGCAATTCATGGATGGGAGTTATGTCTACATTATCAGAGAGTGGTGTATGAGAGAATAAGAAAATTCATATTTTGGTGTGAAGTGTTGAGAAGAGATTGTTGTAGGGCAAACAAATGAGCTTAACTGAAACTATCATCAGGCATTAGGAGATGTTATTCTTTCAGTTGATCTTAACCAGAGTGTATTCCAAATGTTATTGTAAGGTAGTGAACCTTCCCTGAGGGTTGTAGCCTTTCGGGTTATTATATTTTGAGAAGTGAGCTCTAGGAAGTGTGCCTAAATGCATGTGCATTCCCCATTGTAATATTTACCCACCACTGCATATCATCTTATTGTAGGTAGGTTACCACCCTGGTTTTTCCCTCAACCGGGTTTTCCATGTAAAAAATCTTAGAGTTATGTGTGTTGTTGTTATTGTGTTTATCTTTATTCTTGTTGCAGTTGATCAAATTTGTAGTTGTGCTTAAATTTTCTAATCCAGTGAAAACTAATTTACCCCCCTACCCCCTCTTAGTTTTCCTTCATTTTTGTTGCCAACATTTATATCCAAAGGGTATGTCCCTACTGAAAGTAGCTAATTGATATTGTGAAGCTTCTCTAGAATTGCTATGATTTGGAATAGGTGTGTTCTTAGTAGATCTTCATCATTGATGTCCTTAGGATCTTCTCTTGTATCAATTTGGGATAGGTATTCTGACCCTTGATTGTTCCTTTCAGGTTTGGCCACAATATTGAAGTTAAATTCTTGAAATAGCAAGATCCATCTACATACTCATCCTTGTATTACTAGTTTATTTAGTAGAAAGTTTAGAGGTTCTTAGTCAATGTAGAAGGTGAATGGAGTTGAAGTAGTGCTACAATTATTGTAGTGTATAAACCATAGCTAAATCTTTTGTTTCCATAGTAGTGTAATTTCTTTTTTCTTCAGAAAGTTTTCTACTAGCAAACAAAACTGAATGATCCTTATTTCCCCTTGGTTGAGCTACAACTACACCAATGGCTATGCTGGATGCATCTACATGGACATGAAAGTAGAGTTTCCAATTGGGGAAATTTAGAATAGGTACTTTTTCTATCTTTTGTTTGAAGGCGTCAAAGGATTGTTAGCATTCTTCTATCCAATCTATGGTCTTGTTTGTTTTCCAAATTCTTAGTAGTTCCTCAAGTGGTGTAATTTTATATGGTAGTCAGTATATCCCAGGAATGTCTTAACTTATGGGGTTGTCATAGGGGGTGGCAATTCAAGACCAGATAAATCTTCATGGGATCTACCATAAAAAATTCCTTACAAATAATGTGACCTAATAGAGTACCGAAGGGAATTGGAAAATACATTTATTCAAATTTGAAGAGATTTGCATACTCTTGCATTTTTCCAATATTATTTGGACTCCTTGAATATAACCTTGACTAACCCATATACTATCCATTTTCTTAGGTATATTTCCAAGATATCATGAATGAAGTCTTTGAAGGTATTTACCATTATCCAGCCAAAGACTAAATGTTTTGTTTTTTTAGTTTCTAAGGCATTACGGTATACATGAATGACCCACATTCAGTGGTAAAAATTGTTTTAGGCTGATATTCTTCTTGTATCCAGACTTGAAGGTGTACGTTAGGAAATTAGGAATCATCACAAACAAAGATAAACATACTAATCATTAGCTCAATCACGAAAGCACAATTGCAATGATCTATCCTAAACAACACTCAATAGAGACATGAAATAAAAACATTCAAAACTAGAAATTAAGAAAACCAAAGGTATGATTTGAATGCTCCTTCATGCGGCTCCATTGTCCTTCTTTCTTCTCCAAATAGTTTTGTTGTGGATCTCACCTACTAGTGCATGATCATGATATGAAAGCAAGTAAATAAGATATTGCTCAAGAATACTCGAAGCGTGATTAACTAGAAATTCGATAATCTGATTAGGGGATTCGATTGAAGAAATTCATCCAATTTATAGAGAAATTGGAGAAAAAGATCAAATTAGCATGATTCAATTCAAATGGAAATTGCAAATCAATTATGTCAATTATGACAAATTCTGACAAATTATGCACTTTCTATGCAAAATTTGTTGATTGATGATTTATGACAAATTATGACAACTTCTATGTCAAAAATTGATTGATTGTCAATTATGACAAATTATGACAAATTTCTATGTCATTTCCATGAATTTAGGAGAGAAATAGGAGGAAATTGAAATTAGGAATTAGAAAATTAAGAAATTAGAGAATTAAGAATTTAGGAATTAAGAAATTGATGAAAATTAGAAATTAGGTAAATTAATTAATAATTTGTCATTTATTAATTAATTCACAAAGAGGAATAATTAGTCAATTAAATGAACATTTAATTGCAATGAGAAGACTTAGGATAAATAAACAATTTATTAATCCTAGAGGAAGAAATGACACACAAGGTTAAATGATTAAATCATAAAACCTTAGAAGACGAATTAGCAATGCGAGAATGACAATTAGGTCTTGATTGAAGATAATTGATATCGATCATGATTTTGAATTGATAAATGACCAATGTGATAAATGATTTGATTGAGAAAATGTGCCAATTGACGAGGAACAATGACAAATTGATCCAAATTGACATAATTGAGACAAACAACGATTGATGACAAATCGATCGCAAAATGACAAGATTGACAAGAGGACAAGAATCTATGACAAAATAGATTGCAAAACGACAATATTGAAAATGACCACGATTGATGACAAATCGATCACAAAATGACAAAATCGAACATGACAACGACCAATGACAAATCGATCGTTAAACGACAAGATTGAAAATGATAAGAATTGATGATAAATCGATCGCCAGATGACAAGATTGATAAGAGGACAACGATCAATGACAAATCGATCGTAAGATTGACAGGAGGACAAAACCCTAATTAGGATTGATGATGTCCAAAATAATGACAAATGAGCATGCACATTGATGCAATAAGATAAGATCGATTAAAATCATGACTGGAGATTGTTGTCGACAAGACCAAATTCGAAAGCGAGATGAATGAAGAATGTAGAAGAATGACTCAATGCTCGCAAATGATAAAGACCAAGTGTGTGGCATAGGAGTAATGTTAATGCGACGCAAAAACCTAAAATGAGGCAATGCACAAATGTTAAAGTATGACTCCGCAAGCGTTGACCATTTTTAGGTGTCTACAGAAGGTATCTAGAGAATCTATTAGTAAAGGAATATAGTTCTCTTCTTACAATTGATTCTAATATTTCTTTGATAAAGGGTGTAGGGAACGGATCATGTAGACAAGATTTCTTTAAATCTTGAAAATCCAGGCACACCTAGATCCAGGTAAACAAAAGGATAAGAGGCATCTAGCTACCATCATGTTTGATTATGTTAGCTACCAATATTTTGTCTAATTTTCTTTTGACTCTCTTCTTCATGTTTGGATTCAACCTATAGGGTCTTTTCCAGACAGGTTCAAAGTGCCTTTCTTGAGTTGAATTTTCATAACCCTGACTTCTTCCTTGATGCCTTTCATTTGGTGAATATTCAAGGAAACATTTCTTCATATTTTGTCAATAGCTTAGTTACAATTCCCACAATTGGTTCATCCCAGTAATCTCCAATCTTTGTTATTTTTGGACTATTTGATGTAGATATGTTTTCTTCCCAAAGATTCAATGGTTGATTATAGTAATAATTTTTGAAGTCTTTTTGAAGTTATATTTCATATTCTTCGTCTCCTACCTAAAGGTGAATTTTAGGCTATGCCTCTTCTTCATCTTTATGGATTTTGTAGCATCTGTTTGTCACTAGCTTTGTTTGTTTATCCACCCATTAAAGTAGTTTCCATACTCCATCACTCTCAGGTTTTTGGGTTGGGTTCCACATATGCGTTCTCTAGTACGTTCTTGAAAATGATGTTCTTTATTTTGGTTAGTGATTTACATATTTCTTCATTATCATCCCAAAAAGAAAATGTGTGGGCAAAATCTTGGTAGACCTCATCCTAGTCCTTACTTTCTACTCATCACTCTTGATTAATATACCAAGTATGTAATGTAATGCATGCTAGAATTCATCTTCAAATAAACAAAGCTATCAATTAGAAACACCAGGGAAATCACAAATCCCTGTCTAAATAACAAATCTAACAAACTAGACAATGAAATAATGCAATCATCAAGCAAAACAAGAATTAAGAATGAATTCAATTCAAATAAAACTCCCTATTCCAAGATGTGCATATTGCCTCCATTGCACTTCTTCTCTTCGTCGTATGATGGCTCTCAGATATTGCATCGGTAACCTGCAAGTGACACAAAGATTCAAAGTTTGTGATTCAGAGTAAAGATTGAGGAGGATTGAAAATGGAGATTGGATGCTCAATTTAAAGAAAATGGAAGAGGATTGATTGAAAGGTGGAACAGAATGATCAAGAGGTGTAAACTCAGGTGAGCTCAAATGAAAGTTGATAGTTGAACTGTTGATTGTAGGAGTGAAACTCAATAGATTGAATAGATTAATTGAGTCAACTGATTGAGAAAACGCTGACTGAAGGAAGAAAAAGGATGATTGGTGGAAATAAAGAAGATGACACAGAGAGCTAAATTTAGAAAAAGCTAACTAAAAGATGGAAATAGAAGTTGAAGAGATAAATGATTTAATTAATTAATTGATTGAATTAATTAATTTAGCATGTGCTTGTATTTAGATTTAGATTATCAATTTAATCTTTGCATGAGATTTTAATTCAAATAATTGAATTTATTTAATTCAATTTAGCATTTGAATATATTTAGAACTTGACTTTGATTTTCAATTTGGTTTTTGAAATCATGCACATGTATTTAAGTTTGGAAGAAATTAGAAGAATATGAAATTAAATGAAATTAGAATTTGGGGATTTGGAAATGGAAGAATTAATTAGCTAATTAAATAATTTAAAGAAACTATTTAATTATTTAGAAATGGAATTTAATTAAATAATAAAGATTATTTAATTTAAAGGATTAAATCACAATTAATTAAATAATAAATATTTAATTAATATTTAGAAGAGGGTTGAATGATTAGATGATTAGAGATAGAAATTGAGTAATTAGTAATTTATTTAAATAATGAAGATTATTTAAATTGGGGAATTAATCATAATTAATTAAATAATAAATATTTAATTAATATTTAGAAAATGATTAAAATGATTAAATGATGATAGAATAGGAAATAGAAATTGAGAATTAATTTATTTAAATAATAAAGATTATTTAAATTAGGGAATTAACCATAATTAATTAAATAATAAATATTTAATTCATATTAGAAAATGATTAAAATGATTAAATGATGATAGAAATAGAAATAGAATAATTAGAAAGATTATGAGGAAATATGAAATTAGAAGAAATAGATTAATTAACTTAATTAAATAATTAAAGAATTATTTAACTAATTAGACGAATAATTAGTACATGATCAATGAGACATTTTTAGGTGTCTACATTTGCCCCTCTTTGAGACAATGTCAGAATGACGTTGTTTCAAAGAAAATGAAAAATTTTGCCCCAGTATGCCCCGGTGATACTTAGGGTGTAATGCCCTTCAAATAAACAAAGCTATCAATTAGAAGCACAAGGGAAATCGTGAATCCCTGTCTAATTAACAAATCTAACAACCTAGACAATGAAATAATGCAATCATCAAGCAAAACAATAATTAAGAATGAAATCAATTCAAATAAAACTCCCTATTCCAAGATGTGCATATTGCTTCCATTGCTCTTCTCCTCTTCATGGTATGATGGCTCTTAGATATTGCACTGGTAACCTGCAAGTGACACAAAGATTCGAAGTTCATGATTCAGGGTAAAGATTGAGGAGGATTGAAAATGGAGATTGGATGCTCAATTTATAGAAAATTGAAGAGGATTGATTGAAAGATGGAACAAAATGATCAAGAGGTGTAAACTCAGGTGAGCTCAAATGAAAGTTGATAGTTGAACTGTTGATTGTAGGAGTGAAACTCAATAGATTGAATAGATTAATTGAGTCAACTGATTGAGAAAAAGCTGACTGAAGGAAGAAAAAAGATGATTGGTGGAAATAAAGAAGATGACATAGAGAGCTAAATTTAGAAAAAGCTAACTGAAAGATGGAAATAGAAGTTGAAGAGATAAATGATTTAATTAATTAATTGATTGAATTAATTAATTTAGCATGTGCTTGCATTTAGATTTAGATTATCAATTTAATCTTTGCATGAGATTTTAATTCAAATAATTGAATTTATTTAATTCAATTTAGCATTTGAATATATTTAGAACTTGACTTTGATTTTCAATTTGGTTTTTGAAATCATGCACATGTATTTAAATTTGGAAGAAATTAGAAGAATATGAAATTAAATGAAATTAGAATTTGGGGATTTGGAAATGGAAGAATTAATTAGCTAATTAAATAATTTAAAGAAACTATTTAATTATTTAGAAATGGAATTTAATTAAATAATAAAGATTATTTAATTTAAAGGATTATATCTCATTAATTAAATAATAAATATTTAATTAATATTCAGAAGAGGGTTGAATGATTAGATGATTAGAGATAAAAATTGAGTAATTAGTAATTTATTTAAATAATGAAGATTATTTAAATTAGGGAATTAATCATAATTAATTAAATAATAAATATTTAATTAATATTTAGAAAATGATTAAAATGATTAAATGATGATAGAATAGGAAATAGAAATTGAGAATTAATTTATTTAAATAATAAATATTATTTAAATTAGGGAGTTAACAATAATTAATTAAATAATAAATATTTAATTAATATTAGAAAATGATTAAATGATGATAGAAATAGAAATAGAATAATTAGAAAGATTATGAGGAAATATGAAATTAGAAGAAATAGAATAATTAACTTAATTAAAGAATTAAAGAATTATTTAACTAATTAGATAAATAATTAGTACATGATCAATGAGACATTTTAGGTGTCTACATTTGCCCCTCTTTGAGACAATGTCAGAATGATGTTGTTTCAAAGAAAACGAAAATTTTTGCCCCAGTATGCCCCAGTGATACTTAGGGTGTAATGCTCGCTCGAGAGATTGTTTATGCATTAAAGATATGAATGATCTCTCGGAAAAAGAAGAATGTGAGATGAAAGATAGAAGAATGGTTAGTTGATTACAGATAGAGATAGGTGATGTGAAGATGATATTAAGATAGAAAATGATAAAATAGATTGATGAAATAGAATAATGTTAGATGATATAAAATGATTAAGAAAGAGATTATGAGAAAATAATGCTTAGAAAGAATACGATTTAGAGAGAAGATGGGAAATCAACAAAATATCAATAAGCAAATGAGATGAGAATGAGAATGAAATTGAATGAATCACGAACCTGTGTCACATATTTTATTGCATCAATATATATTCATCACTGAGCCTTATTATTGAACAATGGAGCTTAGCACATCAGGGTATAAGGAACCAAGATGTAAAGATATTTCATTGAAGAAACAAACACATAGCAGATAAGCAACAAACAAAGAAAAAGATAATGCCCATCATGGCTCCTCTAGTCACTTGTGGACATCCTTGAGTAGCATAGGAACATAATCTGTCGCCAAATGATAAAAGATAAAGATTGACCTGGACAAAATTCAGCAGTTATACTGACCTTGTGCCTTCGTTCTCAGTTGTTTGATGTGATGGTTGATAATGTCTAATCTCATAAAGTTGCGGACCCCATTTAAGACTGACCTATCTAATTTTGAGTGTATCCTCTTTTGTTTAATACAAGATAATGATCACGTTGATATGGATATGATACGATTGATAAGACAGTTTGATCAGTTGATTGCAGATGTTTGACTAGATAGTCGTATCCTTTGTTAACTTTGTGCGAAGTGTTTGATGGATATCTGCTAGGGTATTTGTTTCTCACAAGACATGTTATTGCAAGTTTTGATTGATTGATTTTCGATTTTTAGTTCTTTTCCAAGAGCTTTTTCGATGTTTTTGGATTATATAGGTAGATTTTTTAATGTTTTTGTTTGATTTTTTTCAGGATCGTATATGGATGTTTTTGGTTGATCTTTTGAGAATTGTATTTGAATGTTTTTGGTATTTTAATTTTTTCATTGTTTTTGGTATATTTTTTTAGGACATTATACGGATGTTTTTGGTTGATTTTGAGGTTTTCAATGTTTTTTGTTTTTTTTTGGACTTTTTCAGGACTTTATCTAATTTTTTGGATTTTTTCAAGACTTTATCTGATTTTTTGGATTTTTTCAAGACTTTACCTGATTTTTTGGATTTTTTCAAGACTTTATCTGATTTTTTGGATTTTTTTAGGACTTTATCTGATTTTTTGGATTTTTTCAGTTATGCCCCCAATGTGCAGACCGGTATGACATGATGATCTGTAGAATGCGTGTGGAGACAAAGAAATTTTTGACATGACCTATGTGAATGCAATATGTAGGATGAAGATGCACTTCCTATTCGAACAAGGTTGACTATCTTTGTTTTTTAGCATTTGTAATTCACTGATTGAAAATGAAGGTGAAAAATATTTCATAGATAAGCGGTCAATTGATCTCTAAGACCCTTCGAAACATTCATCTCAACACACTTAGTAACTAGGATTTACAAATGGAGATGTGGAAAAATTCCCCATTGGTTCTTGAAACTTTGATCTTCTTTTGTCCATGTGTGTACAGATGAGTTAATTCCTACTCTTGTGTTCACTAAAGATCCTTAGCATCCTATATGACTAGCTACATAGTTTTTTCTAACTTCAAAAGCATCTCGAATAGAGCCTCGCTGCCAACAAGCCTTGAGAGCTCCGATGAGGTTATAGACTGCAATTTCTCAAATATTGCTCCATTTCCAGTAGGTGTTCATAGCCCTGATGGAGTTACTAGCATGTTCCCATAGTCAAGCTTTTTATCGTATTTGTATACATGATATTTTAGTTATATATCATTGCTCTTTTTGCCTTTAGATGGATATTTGGCATAGCTCTTTTTATTTTTATTTTCTTGCCTTGACTTGTAAGTAATGAAACCTACTTGGGTGTGACAATTACAGTGGCGCTGAAGTAGAATTTTAGATTTTTCACTAGTCATATGATCAACTAGGTGTCTAGAATGAATTAGAGATCTTGTTAAGGTGTAAGATATAGCAATTGATAGATTGTGGGTTACCAAGTCTCAAATAGTGAAATTACTACCCAACCATAAGTAAAACGTTGTTGCAGGGTAATGTTGAGAATGAATGACTTTAGAACCCCAAAGACTTCATGTCTGAATATCTAAGAAAGGCGATGACCCTTGTTTTCTTTTCAAGATGCAAATGAATGATAAACTTGAACAGTTGCCTTGTTTTATTTGATGCTTCTATGTGAGAATGCAGAACTTTAAGAATGTGATGCATTTGAAAAATAAACTATATATAATGCAGTGTTTTAAATGATATGATATGCAATGTGGAAAGTAAAACCTAAACTACACAGCCCTTAGGTGTAATACCGCTTAAGATGCATGTTGTTCATAGGGTCAGAGATTGGATTTCCCTCCAAGGTAGCCAAATGATAGGCACCATTGCCTACGACCCTTGTTATAATGAAAGGACCTAGCCAATTAGGTTCGAATTTCCCTGGCCTTTCTCGTTCTGCTAAGTTCCTTTGATTCTCTTTAAGTACTAGATCCCCCACTTGAAAGGTTCGTGGGTGGACTCTTTTATTATAGCTTCGCCTCAGTCTATTTTGATATCCTTGTAAATGATTGAATGTTGTTTGTCATTTTTCATCAAGGGTTTCTAGTTCTTGCAACCTCGCTACCCTTTAGTCTTCTTCTGATATAATGTTTTGTAAGGATACTCTTAGAGACGGTATTTCTATTTCAATGGGGAGTATCGCTTCTATACCATAGACCAAGGAATATGGTGTTGCTCCTGTAGGGGTGCACACTCCTATTCTGTAAGCCCAGAGAGCGGGATTTAGCTGGAGATGCCAGTCTCGTCCTGTGTCAGTGACTACTTTCTTAAGAATTTTCAATATTGTTTTATTTGTAGCCTCTGCTTGTCCATTACTTTGTGGATAATATGGTGTGGCAAATGTTTGTTGTATGTGAAATTTGTCACATAATTCTTTCACTTCCTGGTTTTTAAATGGATGCCTGTTATCTGTAACAAAGCACATTGGAACTCCGTATCTACATATAATGTAGTTGAGCATAAATTTTGATATCTACTTTCCCGTAGTGTATGTTAAAGGAACTACCTCAACCCATTTTGTAAAGTATTCAGTGGCTATCAAGTTAAACTTGTGCCCATTGGATGAAGTAGGGTTGATTCTACCTACGAGATCTAATCCCCATTGTGAAAATGGCCATGGTGATGTGATGGGTTGAAGATCTTGTCCTGGTGCATGAATAAGGTCTCCATGCATTTGGCATTGTTTACACTTCTATACATACTTGTAAGCATCTTTTTCCATGGTTGGCCAGTAATACCCAATTCTCAACAGTTTCTTTGACAATGGCGGACCGCTTTGGTGAGCCCCACAGATTCCATCATGGAATTCTTTTAAAGCAAGGTGTGCTTCATTCTCATCCAGACATCAGAGAAGAGTTCCATTGAAACCATTTCTATATAGAGTATCAGCTATGATGGTGTATGTAGATGCTTGACGAATAAAGGTCTTCTTTTGATTTCTGGATAGATCTGGTGACATGTATTGGGTATTCAAATATGTATATATTTCATTGTACCAAGATGATTTTGGTCCCATAATTGCACATACATAGTCTGATAGGGGGGTCTCATATGCAGGTAGCATTAACTATTCTATGATAAACTCAAACTAAGTTTCATTAGCAGGAATATTCAGAAGAGACCCTATTGTTGCCATTGCATCTGCTGCCTTGTTTTGTATTCTAGGGATTTGTTCGAAGGTAATTTTGCTAAAGTTCTCCTTGTAATCTTCGACCAACTTCTTATAAGGCATGAGTTTGTCATCCTTCATATTGTAATCATCATTGACCTAGTTCACTATCAACTGTGAATCACCATAGACCTGTAACTCTTGTATTTTCCATTGCATAGCTATACAAAGTCCTATGAGGAGAGCTTCATAGTCTGCCATATTGTTGGTGCATGGGAAATTGATCCTAAATGACTTAGGTATAATATCCCCTTGAGAAGTAATGAAGACAATACCTGCTCGAGATTCATGATTTGTATATGATCCATCAAAGTACAACTTCCACATTACTGAGGTAGTTAGTGTAAACATGGATTCATCTGGAAATTCTATCAGCAATGGGTGACTATCTTGTATAGGAACCTCTGCTAATTGATCTACTATGATTTGTCCTTTGATAGCTTTTTGTCTATGTATTCTATATCAAACTCACTCAAGATCATAACCCACTTAGCCAATTGCCTAGTCAATGTTACTCTGCTCAATAGGTATTTGAGTGGGTTAAACCATGCAATGAGTTGTACCTTATGACTCAACATGTAGTGTCTGAGCTTTTGGGATGCAAAGATTACTGCTAAGCAAGCTCTCTCTATGGGGGTGTAATTAAGCTCATAGCCGATCAAAGTCCTACTTATATAATAAATGGCTCTTTCTTTTCCATTTTTGTCATGTTGTGCCAATAGAGCTCCCAGAGCTAAGTTTGTTGTTGATATGCACAACAATAGAGGTTGTCCTGGAATAGGGGATATTAACACTGGTGTGTTCAAAAGATACTCTTTTAGAGTTTGGAAAGCTTCCTGACATTGTTCTGTCCATTTAAAAATAACTCCTTTCCTGAGTAAATGTTGGAATGGGTGACACTTATCTGCCAATTGTGCTATGAATCTCCTTATGGATTGCAATCTCCCTTGTAACCCTCTGAGTTGTTTAAGTGTTGATGGAGGTTGCATATCAATGATTGCCTTGACCTTGGCAGGGTCTATTTCAATTCCTCTATTTGATACTATAAACCCTAATAGTTTACCTACTGTTACACCAAACACACATTTCTTTGGGTTTAATCTGACATTATATTGTTCCAACTGATCAAATATTTGTGTAAGAACTGCAAGGTGACTTTCTCTGGTTTGCGATTTAGCCAATATGTCATCCATGTAATCTTCCATTATGTTATGGATCATGTCATGAAATAATGTTGTCATGGCTCTCTAGTATGTTACGCCAACATTTTTAAGACCAAATTGCATCACATTCTAGTAGTATGTTCCCCATGGGCATGCAAAGGCCATTTTATGTTGATCTTCTGGTGCAATTTTAATCTGGTTGTATCCTGAAAAACCATCCATTAAGGATAACATCTCATTTCCAGCTGTTAGGTCAACTATCATGTCGATATTAGGTAGTGAGAAGTCATCCTTAGGGCAAGCTTTATTTAGATCTCGAAAATCGGTATAGATTCTGATGCCTCCTGTGGGCTTAGTCACAAGTACCAGGTTTAATATCCATTCTGCATAGTCAATAGGTCTAATAAAACCTACTTCCAGCAACTTTTGTAATTCTTTTTTAACCAGTATTGCGATACTTGGATGCATTTTTCTCAATTTTTGCTTGTAAGGTTTAACTCCTGGTGTCAATGGTAAATGATGCAACACTAATTTAGAATCTAAGCTCGACATGTCTGAATAGGACCAAGAAAAGTTGATAGGTCATTATTTGAAAAAATGAATGAATCTATCTTTTTCTTCTTTGCTCAATGATTTTGCCAGATGGATGTTATGTACAACTTCCCCTTCTGCTATGTTTACTTCTTATGTTTCCTCTATAAGTAATGCTGAAATTTCTCTTTCCATAGGAAGATTACCCAAATCACTTTTGTCATTATGGGTAGTTTGATTCTTATCTTCTATTTGAGAAGTAATTTCTTCTCCAAAGTATGTCATTCTATTTAGGTCTGTAGAAAACCCTACTTTATGATCACCTTGCGGAAATCCTTCTCTGACTCCTAGAAATTCTGAAATTGCTTCGTCATTTTCAAACCAATCCAGCATTGGTTTTCCTTCTTGCCCCCAATCAATCAAGTGTGAATGTACTAGGGGTAAATCATTATTCTCTTCTATAGTAGAGTCTGATAACATGAAGACTTGATTGTTTGATATTACACTTTCTGGTGGGGTAGAATCATGGAGTGATAAGAATTCATAGTCATGAGAATATGTCTCACTGTTAATATATGTTTCATCATATGGGCTATCATCACTTATTTTTTCTTGTTCCTATCCCTGATTCTGTTGTAGATTGACTAGTCTTTTTTGTACATTAGTGACTCTTCTTAAGCCAGGTATAAGCCTTTGTAATCTTTCTTCATTTGTTTCGTTAGGTTGAGCCTGAGTTGCCTCTCGTGGTAGAAGTAGTGACAATAACCATGGGTGGGATTCAGGTGGTGGGGGTAATCCTGCATCTGTTGCCACATTAGCTTGTACTATTGTGTCAATACATGCATCATTTTGTAACTCTTTGGTAGGTTCTTGCAAGAGTTGTCTCATGTCTTCCCCATCTAATTCTGCGCTAGGTGGTGTAGGTACCTGATTGCCTATTTGAGATGAAGATGGAAGAGCCTATGTGGACAAATTCCTTTGTGATATGTAATCTGATGGTTTGCTTGGTCAATTTAGTATATCAAGGGTACACTGTCTGGCTTGTGTGATATGTTGTACATGCTTGTATCCCAATCCTTGATTTCCTAGATTATCATTAGGAACAACAGGTTCTAGTCTTCCTTGTTTTTGTAACCCCGGCCTGTGGTACCATCATATCCATGTCTTTGGAGTATTTTGAATCCATTGCCGTACTGATCTGTATGTATTCTGAGTGTTCTCATATGATCTTCTTCTCTATATATCCAATGGTTAACATTTTCATTCAAAGATTCTTCCTCTAAGTCTCCCCATCTAATGAAAGAGCATGAGTCTGAGTATCTGACAATTTCTTTTCCTTTGTCTTTCTTTTGTACTGTAGTATGAGGTTTCCCAAAGGACTTAGGAGAAAGAGATAATTGTTTCCCATTTGAAGTGTTTGTAATAGAATACTCTCCATAACCCATATCTTTTTGTGTTTCTATGATCTTTAACGTTTCCAACTGTGTAGTGAGAGGTGCAGCCTGATTGATAGGTACCTAATTATCTACACTGTCTTTTAGATAATTACAATGTTGGAATGGATTTGGATCACCCTTTATGGTAATTTCAATACCATTGTATGGGAATTTGACACACTGATGAAATGTGGATGGTACTGCTTGCATGGTGTGGATCCATGGGTGGCCCAATAACATGTTATATCCCAGTTCTCTGTCCAAGACTTGAAAAGTGACCTCTGTTGTTATTGGTCCTACTTGTATAGGTAATGTTACAATGCCTTTAGATGGATGTTCTTCATCATCGTAAGCCTTGATGTTTATCCTTTTGGAGGAATCCTAATGCTTTGACTAGCTTTAATGTACAAATGTTTAGACCGGCTCCCCCATCTATAAGTACTCTTCTGATCCTTTTCTTGTGAATGTAAGCTTCCAGATGTAGTGGGTCATTATGAAGCATTTTATCACTAGGAATATCTTTCTCTGTAAAAGCAATATGTGTACCTTGTGTCAGATTTCCTACCATAGACTGGAAGGCACGTTCATCTATATCTCTGTCTACTACTGAATCTTGGAGTGCTTTGTCCATTATAGCTCTATGATTGGGTGAAATTCACGTTCGAATAAGGATATTTGTGCCAAAGTTTTCTTAAGCTGGTCAACTACATTGTAAGTCCCTATTGCTAGTGGATGATTTTGTGGTATCCCTTGTAAGGTTACCTTTGGCCTGCGAGTAACGACTGCACAGTCTCTATCTCTAGGAGTAATTGTGATTGTAGCAATTGTATCATTGGTATCATAAGCTATTTTAACTAGATTTATATTAAATCCTTCTTCATAGTCCCAATGTGTATGTTTGACATTCATAATATGTTCAATGAGTCCATCTTCAAAGCAATCTGAGTGAGATGGTTGATCTTGCCCCCAGTCTTGGAGACAAAGATTTGTATCCTCATCGTACTTTGGTCCTTCGGATATCATGAAAATTTGGTTGTCATCTTTATGAGTGTCTTGATATTGGTCTTCTTGATCAAATGTTTCTTGTGAATCTTTGTTTGTCGTATCTCCTAAACTAATGGCATGAATAGTGTAGTCATATGAGACTTTCATGTAGTTAGTTGTGTTGTCTTGGGTACCTGATGCAGTCGCTTTTCCCTTGTCATGCTTAACAAACGGATCCTTAAAAATCGTATGATTTGTGTTTGCTGAGGTCTTATCCATATCAATTGTGATGTCCCCTTGGTCTATCATATCTTGGACCAAGTTTTTTAGTTTGTAGCAACTTGCCATTTTGTGGCCTTTAGTCCTATGATAATCGCAAAAATCATTGTCATTCCACCATGTGGGTTTGAACGGACCTAGTTCATATACTCTTACCTCAGGTAGAGTGATAATGTTTGTCTGTATTAACTTTTTGAGCGCCGACTCAATAGGTTCTCCTAAAGGTGTGTAATTCCTTCTTGGAGTGTTTACCCTGGGGTATCTTGTGTTTGTATTTTGCATAGCATTTACATTGGTGTTATTCCCAGTATGTGGATTTGTTGACTGACTCGTTCCAAATGATAAAATGGGTTGGGTTATGTTTATAGTTCTAGCATCTACAATACCATCATTGGTCGCGTTTTTTTTTTTTGACCAAAACTTAGATTTGTCACTATTGTTTGTGTTTCCATACTTAATAAGACCTTGTTCTATCAAGCCCTTCTCACATTTGAGAGCCTTTTCTGTGATTTGTTTGAATGTGGTAAGGCAATGCATTTGTATTGGATACTTAATCTTTGGAATCAAGTTTTCTGTAAACATATCCACTTGCTCTATTTCTGGGATAAATGTCTTGCATCTTCTGTAGAGAGCCCTCCATCATTGTATGAAGGATGCAAATGTTTCATTCTTGTATTGCTTAGCTACACATAAATCCATCAAAGTAACTGGGGTGTCAATGTTGTGCGAGAAGTTTGCAATAAATTGTTCAGCTAATTCTCCCCATGACGTGATGCTTGGTGGTAGATGTGAAAACCACTCTAAAGCCAGACCTCCCAAACTTTTAGGGAATAGTCTCATTAGATAAGTATCTTCTGAGGCAACTTCTATACATGCCATAAAAAATTCTTTGATATGATCTCTAGGATCACCCTTCCCTCGATATCTATCAAATTTGGGTGTTTCAAAGTGTTGTGGGAAAGGTGGCATGTATACTGTGTGATCAAATGGATAAGGACATAAGTCTTGCATTGTGTAGCTCTTTTTATCGGTACCAATTTGCATGGTCATCATCTATTGTTGCAAACTCTGTATTTGTTGTGTCAAGATATCGGTTGATGTCAAAGGTATACCTTGCATGTTTGAATGTCCTACAAAAGGATTCATGGTTGCATAACTAGAAGGTTGTTGGAATGTAACAAGATTATAACCTTGTGTGTTGTGTGTTCCCGTAGGTACTATAAAATAGGTGATATGTGAACCCATGTTTGGTTGACTTGGTAGTACCTAGGTTTGGATTTTGATAACCATATGTGGATCCCATAGAATAGGAAATTGGAGGTTGGTTTACACTTGTTGCTTGCGTTTGAATAGGTGTTGAGATACTTGACATTATCGATAGGCTCTGTGATGGTATACTAGCATTGATCACTGAAGATGACATGCTTGTTTGAAATTTTGCACTTGTGTTGACATTTGTTGGAAGAGGTACGTTTTGAGGAAGACTAGAGGTCATTACTTGTATTTGCATCAAGGGTAATGTTTGATTGTTATCTTGACCTAAAGTTTTTCCTGGTGGTAAAATCTTTGTGACATCAAAATCCTCAGGTAATTTTGCCCCATTTTGTATTAATAGTGAAAGATACTTGTCCCTATCACTATGTATAAGTGCATCTAGGATCGTGAGGACATGCGGGTCTTGTTGTGCGGACTCAATTTCTTCCTTTGTCAGATGTTGTTGTAATTCATTTATGGTGGACATTGTCTATGTACCTGAGTGTTGACCTGTTGACATGTCCATGTTCCAAGTAGGGTTTATAGACTGTGTGTTGTTCGGGTCCATTATTCCTTTTGCTTTCTGGGACCTTGTGACGGGCATCTAAAAATGTCCTATATGATGATGGTTCTATGCAAGATGACCTAACACTAGACAGTAGACGTAAATATGAGGTATGCAATACTATACTAGACTCTCTATTGAGGATTTTGATGTGAGACCTTTCTAGCCTTTCTACCTTTCTCTAATGCAAGTCTTTCTATTTGTTGACGAAGTTGTTCAGCCTCAATCTCTCTATCAATCTTACGGGCAATCCTAGACTTAATATCTATCTCGTATATAACTCCCATACACTAGGGTGTGCTTCTTCTTAAATCCCAAGCTAAGTTAGCTATACCATCAATGATTTCTCGTTGACTGTCATTTGGAACTAGATTAGGTTGCTCGAAGGGGAGCAAGCCATCACCTGGGAGACCCATGAAGGCACATGCTATGGACCTATAAATGATAATGGACTTAGATGTATATGAGGTCTAGGTGCAAACGTATATGAGGATGATAATGCAAAAAACTTAGGGCGATAATGAGGATGTAAAATGGGACTATGCAAAAAACTTAGGACGATAATGAGGATGTAAAATGGGACTATGCAAAAGACTTAGGATGATAATGAGGACGTAAAATGGGACTATGCAAAAGACTTAGGATGATAATGAGGACATAAAATGGGACTATGCAAAAGACTTAGGATGATAATGAGGACCTAAATGGGACTATGCAAAAGACTTAGGATGATAATGAGGACATAAATGGGACTATGCAAAAGACTTAGGATGATAATGAGGACGTAAAATGGGACTATGCAAAAGACTTAGGATGATAATGAGGACGTAAAATGGGACTATGCAAAAAAGTTAGGACGATAATGAGGACGTAAAATAGGACTATGCAAAAGACTGAGGACAATAATGAGGATGTAAATGGGACTATGCAAAAGACTTAGGACGATAATGAGGAGGTAAAATGGGACTATGCAAAAGACTTAGGATGATAATGAGGACGTAAATGGGACTATGCCTAAGATCACAAGTATGTAAGGACATTTTGAGAATTAGTTTCAAAATGGACTTTGTTTTTGGTAACTTTGTGTGTAGGACAATGTTTTGCAGTTTTCCAAATCTGAGAACAATGGTTGGCAGGTATGTATAGCTGACTGACTCAATTTTCAAACAATCTTAGAAAAATCAGAGATACGTGGGATAGGGCCTAAAATAGCCCAAGGGACTGACTCAATACCGGTCTAGTACAATGATACATAAAAAGAATGGAAAACAGTCTTAGGCTGGATATTGGACACCATTCAGTGAGGCCCTTACAATAAAATACCAAAACAAAATGAATAGATAGAGAGTCTAGTAGCACTGGCTCCACTCCACAACACATACTTCTTGGGCATGCCAGTCTCTCTTACCCCAAAGATCCAAAGATCTTTTAGCCGAGGGATTCATGTATCATAGTGTAAGGTACATGAAGGGTATCTATGGGGTATGATCCGTACTCCCGGAACCACTGAATGTAGGATTTTTGGCAACTAATTTGGTTCTTAGTATTAGGTTTTGAGGGGTCCTGATCCAATGACAGATTATTAGAGCAAGCCACTTAAGAATTTAATTGAGCTTATCGGTGCAGGGAAGGCCCCCACATACATCGAATTCACTCAGCACTCTAGCCGCCTGACCAGTATATTTATATAGCAGCTCAAAAAACCCACTCAAGAGTACATTGGGAGAGATGATATCCCCAACGCATCCCAATTCAAAGTACCTCTGTGGGGTGATGAAATCCCCAGTCAAAGATACCCCTCACTACGTAGAACAAAAAGAAAATTTGGATGTCCTTGTCACCTTCCTTCTTTCTCCCATAGGCCCGATGGCGAGTAGAAAGGCAGTTGGTGCAACAGTAGGTCCACCCCAGACACAATAAAAAGTTCTTTTCCCTTAAGAAAATGAAAAATGATTTAATCTAATGCAACCTGATTCACGTTCTTTTTATAACCCAAATTTAGGTGTTAGATATGCATGTGCATGTCAATTTAAACACGAAATCCAAGAATGAAGGCATACATGTCAATTTTAACCATTTGTTGATTTTTAAGTACCAAAAACCAAGTGTGAGATACACGCATGTCAATTTTAACTTTTGTTGATTTTAAGCATTGAAAATTGAAGTGTGAGGTGTGCATGCATGTCCTTTTTAACTGTTGTTGATTTTAAGCACTAAAAATTGAAGTGTGAGGTGTGCATGCATGTCCTTTTTAACTGTTGTTGATTTTAAGCACTAAAAATTGAAGTGTGAGGTGTGCATGCAAAATTACTAATCTAATCCTCTCTGCAAATCCGCCACAGGCTGTAAATAGAAGATTAGTAGTAAAATTAAACCATCAAAAAATAGAAACCCAAAACTTGACAGAGGCGATTGCATGATAATACCTGAGCGGATGCGTAATACTTACTGATCGAATGTGTGACCCTGACAGACTGAATGCATAAACATGACACCAAATATGTGATGATATCTGCATGATTGCGTAGCAATGACAACTTGATTGAGTGACAAAATGCAGATAGCAAAAAAAAATAAAAAAAATTTAACCACTAAAGAAAATTAAACTCTATCAGGAATCTGCACAACCAATTGTGAAGCCCTAACCAAATCTCGCATCATCCACTCAATATTGATTAGATCATATTTAACTATATAGGAAAGAACTAGGCTATTATATTTGTCTAAGGCCAATTGTTCTTCTGAATCCTGTATCAATTTTTCTGCTTGGAGAAATTTTTGATATCGTTTAGCTTCCCTCCTTTGTTGTTTCGTCCTTCTCGCACCTGAAATTTTGAATTGAACTTTTCTTGCCATAAACTTTGTTAATCAAATCCTGAAGTAAAAAGAAATTTTGATTCCGGATTACCCAAATTTAAGATAGAATTATACAGAAGCACTAACAGACAAAAAATAAAATAAAATAGAAATTAACCTGACGAATGCGTAATGCAGAAAGGTCGATTGTGTGATCTGGACAGGTCGATTGCGTGGCCCCGTATGTGCGAATGCGTGACCCCGAAGGGTCGAATGCATAATTTTGTCTATGCGATTGTGTGACGATGTATGTTTGATTGCGTGACGGAAAATCTTTTCTTGAAATTCGTGCAACCTGCAAAAAAAATAAAAATTCCACACAATCTACAAAAATCACATAGAACACAGAAAAAAGGTTAAATTGTTGTTAGTTCATGTCGGGTTCACCAAAATGTAATGCATGATAGAATTCATCTTCAAATAAACAAAGCTATAAATTAGAAGCACAAAGGAAATCACGAATCCCTGTCTAATTAACTAATCTAACAAACTAGACAATGAAATAATGCAATCATCAAGCAAAACAGGAATTAAGAATGAAATCAATTCAAATAAAACTCCCTATTCCAAGATGTGCATATTGCTTCCATTGCTCTTCTCCTCTTCATGGTATGATGGCTCTTAGATATTGCACTGGTAACCTGCAAGTGACACAAAGATTCAAAGTTCGTGATTTTGAGTAAAGATTGAGGAGGATTGAAAATGGAGATTGGATGCTCAATTTATAGAAAATAGAAGAGGATTGATTGAAAGGTGGAACAAAATGATCAAGAGGTGTAAACTCAGGTGAGCTCAAATGAAAGTTGATAGTTGAACTGTTGATTGGAGGAGTGAAACTCAATAGATTGAATAGATTAATTGAGTCAACTGATTGAGAAAAAGGATGATTAGTGGAAATAAAGAAGATGACACAGAGAGCTAAATTTAGAAAAAAGCTAACTGAAAGATGGAAATAGAAGTTGAAGAGATAAATGATTTAATTAATTAATTGATTGAATTAATTAATTTAGCATGTGCTTGCATTTAGATTTAGATTATCAATTTAATCTTTGCATGAGATTTTAATTCAAATAATTGAATTTATTTAATTCAATTTAGCATTTGAATATATTTAGAACTTGACTTTGATTTTCAATTTGGTTTTTGAAATCATGCACATGTATTTAAATTTGGAAGAAATTAGAAGAATATGAAATTAAATGAAATTAAATGAAATTAGAATTTGGGGATTTGGAAATGGAAGAATTAATTAGCTAATTAAATAATTTATAGAAACTATTTAATTATTTAAAAATGGAATTTAATTAAATAATAAAGATTATTTAATTTAAAGGATTAAATCACAATTAATTAAATAATAAATATTTAATTAATATTTAGAAGAGGGTTGAATGATTAGATGATTAGAGATAGAAATTGAGAAATTAGTAATTTATTTAAATAATGAAGATTATTTAAATTGGGGAATTAATCATAATTAATTAAATAATAAATATTTAATTAATATTTAGAAAATGATTAAAATGATTAAATGATAATAGAATAGGAAATAGAAATTGAGAATTAATTTATTTAAATAATAAAGATTATTTAAATTAGGGAATTAACCATAATTAATTAAATAATAAATATTTAATTAATATTAGAAAATGATTAAATGATGATAGAAATAGAAATAGAATAATTAGAAAGATTATGAGGAAATATGAAATTAGAAGAAATAGATTAATTAACTTAATTAAATAATTAAAGAATTATTTAACTAATTAGACGAATAATTAGTACATGATCAATGAGACATTTTTAGGTGTCTACATGTACTACTGTTGTTAGTGTCCACTAAATAGTTGGGTGTATAGGAAATGATAATATTTTCTCTCTTGTGTCCATGTGCTAACACAAGTGTAGAGATGGTCCTTTGGGAAAATAGTGCCTTGATATTTAGGAATGGTAGAGAATTTTCCATCTTGTTGTCTATATCTTGATTTAATGAGAATATAGAATGTAGGCTAGGTTGTAATAGTGTCTATGTGTGTATTCCACTAGCAACTAACTTTGCAAATTACTATGTCATGTAGGGTAGCCATCCTCAGTTTGTCTTCCATAATTTCTTTTTTCTATATTCATGATATATTCCATAGTATCCCTTACTCTAGAAAATCATGGCAGTTTGATGTGGGAGATTCCTTGCTTAATATTGTGGGTTCTTGGTATGGTTTCTTTGTTGTTAGATGTGCAAGGGGTATAACTTCTAATCATGCATACCAAATAAAACCCAAATAGTGTGTGTTTTGATGTGGATGATTGTGATACCTAACATAAAGGTTGGTATGGGTTCTTGTGTAGCAATTCTATTTAAGATACATCTTTAATTTTGAGTGGTATGTGAATGATTTGTTCATTATTTTCAAAAGAGGTTTCCTTAGTTCTATATTTTATTATATCATTTGTAGTTATGAACCATTGTAGATCAAATAGAGTCTAGAATGTATGGAAGAGCTCCTTAATCAGCACTACTTCAAAATCAACACAATATTTAATCCCTTTATGTGAACTTCCACATTCTTCTATGTACTTAGGGTATTCATCCCAAAACCATCCGCTAGGCTAATATTCATTGGCATTTTAATCAATTTTGGCCTTCCTAGTATCTCCTATGTTGTAGAAGGTATGATATTTAGGTCCACTCTAAGATCTACCATAAATATGTTTTGGTTTGTAAAATTAGGGTTTTACCAATTAAGATAATAAAACCACAAATCTTACCTAAGGATCATTACATTAAAATAGGGGGTAAATTCAATAGATCTAGCTATAATACAAATAGGAAAAGGGCTGAAATACTAATCAAATTTACCAATTTTTTATCTCCCCCTTTTGAGTTGAGATGTAGATGTAAATTGTGAAGTTAGGGTACAACAATGAACAATTGAAGTGAAATAATAATAACGGACTACTACAAATATCAAACAGAGCCACAAATAGGGATCTGAGCAAAGGAACAAGATTAGAACATATTCTTGAAAGTTCGGGCTGAATTGTTGGGTCCTATAAGTGAGATCTTTTCGAGATCAAGGAGACACACTAGATCCATTGTTAGAATCTCAGGACCTAGATGGTAGGTCATCCTGGTCCTCTATTTTTTGCCTCATCAAAATTTGAACCTCTTTGTCATCATCAACTCTATTAGAATCTTCAATCATATCTCTTGGGTTAATTTATTGCACACAAAAAGAGAGGAAAAGGTGTTGTGGATAGGTGTTTGCCTTGGGTCGAACCCTTGTTTAAAAATTAAACTTGAAATTAAAATGATAATTGTAATGAAAATAGAATTGAATTGTGACAATATGCTTTCCTTTTGAGGGAAAGACTAGATCTAAAATTGAATTCTTGTAATTGAAATGTATACCTTGATGAAGCTTTATTGAATACTCACACAATGGTTTTAGGATGGCATGTTGAATGTCTTCATAGAATGTTGATCATGGATTCCATCTTGAATGCTTGAACTTGACTTCACTTCTCCAATGCTTGATTTCTTTCTCACTTGAATGGAATTTGCAAGAGTGTAATTCAACTTAGATTATATGGCTTAGGTTTTGCTGGATTCCAAATGAGAGGGGTGGGCCTCTTTTTATACTTTATTGTCTGAAAACTATTTGAACTTTTGGAGTAGATTGACATAGGATCAAAATTTCCTCCCACTTGATGTGATTGTTGTAAGGACCAAGGTGTTATGGTGCCATGGTCCTAAGCTAGGACCAGAGTACCCTAGCACCCTTGTCCTAAGAATTAGAATGTAGCTTTGGGGAAAAGACAAGAGAGAAGGTGAAAATGCAGGTTTGTGAAGGGTGTGTCAAAATCAAAGAAGACTTTAGGCACTGAAAGATGGAATGTCAAGGTGAGGTCTAGGTGAGAACGAAATTGTATATGGATACAATTTAGATGCTACATTTAGCCCTCACTTTAGCAGGAGTATGAGACTATACCCATACTCATGATAAAGTACAAAGGTGCATTGAAACACTTTCACCAAGATACCAAAGAGACAAGACACACCAAGCCCCCAAGGACTTTAGGATATCATTACTCTAATACTAAGATAAAAGGGACAAAACATGAAAGGGAAAGAAAAAGCATGACTATATTGGCCTAATAATATTTTCTTACTATGAGTTATGAAAAAAAATACCAAATTACAAAAAAAAGAAGGCTCAGTTTGCAAAGTAACTTGGATATTGAAAACATGTCATGGTGTGTGCATAAAGTTTAAAATTCAGTGGAGTGTATGCCCCCACATTAAAATTATTGCATATTTATTATTAGGATCAATACATATAAGGTACCATGCATCCAAAAGACAAGCACACTATAACAATGAGATGCCCCCAAGAAAGGACAAATCAAAGGATAATGTTCACAAAACATATATGAAAAAGCACGAAAGGGATCCGCTAACTTTGGGGTCAATAATACACTTATGATAAATAATGTATATCAAGAATAATTATATTGAGTCGACCTCATCCCCCAAAGGTAGAAAATACATGAACTCAATGGAAGAATAACACAAGATATAACAAAAAAATGTCTTTTGAGTCAACATGGAAGAGACCGAAAAGAGATCTCAACACTTTGCATCATCCCTAAGTAGACAACACAAGAGAACATTTTCAAATAAGAGCACATGTATGACATAGCATAGATATGACATATAAAAGATCTGAGATACAAATAAAGGAATCTCACAATAGATTCAACCTTTTTATTACCTCGCATTAAAAAAGTAAAAAGGGTCATCCAAGATAACCTAACATAACACAAAAGCATATCAAGAAACACATCATAAGGGAATCACATTATGAACAAGCAAACACACAAAAGAGAGTCCATGGCACAAATGAAGCTAATCAAGCAAATCAACCACCTCCCAATCTAGCTTAACATAATTTAGGGATGGTGGAAAAGATTCAAGAGGAGACACATCAAGCATAGTAGATAGAGCTACCGCAAGTTCCAAACAAAGACCATTTCTCTAGTGATGAATCACTTTGTTTGCCAGTAGGAGCTAGGACTAATGCTTTTGAAAACTATGAAGATAACTCATGATTAATTTCAACAAGCTAATGCATATAATCAGAATCATTAAGATCATTAGCATTAGAATGAACAACATCATTATTAGCTTCCATATCATCATCTAAATTAATAAAATAGGATCTTTCATATGAAAAGAAGTTGAACCATCATTTTTATTGAGCCTTTTTAATTTAGGTGATTTGAGTTGAACTTCCTCTTTAGGGTTAGGTGAAGGGTGGAAAAAATGGACCAAGTCAACATTTGGTGTCTACGGGGGTGTCTTCGGGGAGGAAATGGTTTGGGAAGCAATCTTGCGAGCCTTAGCACGATGTCTTTGTTAGTGTTCTCTTGCACACTGATTCATTTTAGTTTTATTCAAGACTTATGAAGCTTAGAGATTAAGTGACATAGGCTTCTTTCCTTCCCTTATAGGGGGGGAAATGGAAGAAACCCCAATAGGCTAAGAGATACATGATGGTTCCAAGTTCTTTCCTTTATATGATGTAGGAGGTGGGACTATGGTATATATAGGAGGAATAAAATGAGTAGGAAGAATACTAGGTCCATTATGAGGAGAAGGAATATCCATGGGTGTAGTGTCTCTAGGTTTACTCAAGGCCATTATCATCTCATTTTTCCATTTTTGATAAGATAAGAAATGGATGTCATTTTGAGATTTTAAGGGCTCAGGTTTTTTAGGCCAAAATGAATCAAGAGTGAAATTTTCATGCTTCCCTATGGGTTGGTAAAGGCTATGGTTAATCATTATATTAGTGCCATTATGAGGGAATTTCAAACATTTATGAATTGTAGAAGGGATAGTTTTCATGGAAGAGAGACAAGGATGTCCCAAATTCACATGAAATTGATCTGATGTAGGAATAATAGTAAAGGTGACATCTAAGCATTTAGTACCAACCTCAAGGAGAAGAGTAATGGAACCAATAGTAGGATGAGAAAAACCATCATGCTGTTACAAGTACGGTTGTCGTTGCACCAAAAGATTGACTTATTAATATCCGATACAACCACTAGACTTATAGAAACCATAGGAGGCGGTTAAGCCATGTCACAAACCCAAGCATTATGCTGCACAACACAAGGAGACCAAGGTAACACACCTTGCAACAATCCCCCCTAGTGCAAGTGAGGGGTTAGAACATGTGACCAAGCTCTGATACCACTTGTTACAAGTGTGGTTGTCATTGCACCAAAAGATCAACCTGTCAATGCCTGATACAACCACTAGACTTATATAATCCACAGGAGGCAGTTAAGCCATGTCACAAACTCAAGCATTGTGCTACACGGGACAAGGAGACCAAGTGTGCACACCTTGCAATACATACACCTTAACCATAATGTCAAATTTATCATATGTTATTTGGTTCAATTGTTGAGTAAAAACATATTCTTCAATAATCACATTCACCATACATACTAGATCAAAGAGCACCCCTCATGAGATTTTTTCTTTGATCTTTGCAATAATATATAATGGGCCTTCAGGTTCAACAATAGTTTCACTAGGATCAAATGTAATGCACAAGTCTTTTTTCGGTTGAGGTTTGTCAGCAAGGTTCACAATATTATTAGATTTTATACCAAGGTAATTAGGAGAAAAATAAAGTGACTCAAACTCAACAACATTGTTAGAATGAGAAGGTAATTAATTGGTGAAGATTTGGAGGTTTTGGTTAGGATGAGCTACAAACTTATTCCCTTTGTCATTCACACTAGCTACAGATATAGTGTTGTTATCAATAAATTATTGAATCTTATTTCTCAATTGGTAACATTTCTTAGTATCATGACTAGGTTGATAGTGATATTGACAAAAATATTTAGGATCATAAGAGATAAGAAATGGTTTAGAATGATCAATTGGTTTGATGGGAGGAAGTTGCAACACGTTAGCATTCATCAACCTCAAAATTATACTATACAAAGACTCAAAAATAAGAGTTAATTTTTTTCTAAAGTATTTGGACAAAGGAACTACACCTATTTTTTTTGTTACCACTTTAGTATTGATGTTGTCATCTATTTTGATGAAGCTTTTGTTGGGTTTGAACTTCATAAATGATTGTTGAGCATTCTCATTCTTATCAACCAGATCCGTTAAAGAGGATGATTCAAATTATCTTACTTGAAGCTAATAATTAAGAAGCACTACACACAATTGTGTCAAAGAAGTAAACTCAAAAAAATAGAATCTTATCTCTAATATCCTTTTGTTTAACAATAAAAATTCTTTGAAGATCATGATCAATCGCAAGATAAGAAATTTGTGAATGCAAATGTTTATATCTACCAATAAAATCAATCACTTTTCCTTTAACTCCTTTCTCACAATTAATCAAATCAATCAAAGTAATCTTAGGAGTGTAATGGTGTAATTTGGAACTAGGGATTCACCAAGTAGGATAATACCACCAATTAACCAAAATAACCAATGCATTGAAAGAGGGGTGAATCTAATCTAGATCTAGCCTCAATCCAACTAAGGAATGGGTTGAGATTCCTGATTAGATTCATTGGTTTGGGTTTGGTTCCGTCTTTCTAAGTTGAATTGTGAAAATATTGAGAATAAGATAAATCAAGGAATTTCTTATGTAAATTGACAAAAACAATGAGCTATAGATGTCGTACAGAGCACCGACCTGGATTTGAGCAAAATAGGATTTCATAGATCTATTCCTAGAAGTTTGATCTGATTTTTGAGGACTAGGGCACATCAATTCACCATGGTCCTTTGAATTTCTTGCAATCAAAAGTTGAACTTGTTCATCTCTATGAACTCTGTCGATCCTCCCAAACATAGCAATGTACCTATTTCCTGCACATAGAAAGACGGATAAATTGTTGGGAATAGGGGTTTGCCTAAGTCAAACTCTGGTTTAAGAATATACCTTGAATGAAATAATGCAAATACTAAAATAAATATTGAATAAAGATACCTCAGATCTGCACTTGTTGATGATGATGTTTTTATCTTTGAATATAATCACAAATGTTGAATGAAATGGCATGACAAACACAAAACCCTAATAAAACACACATGCTTGCATAATATTGATGTAATTTTTCTCCACAATAGCTGATGATGAATATGCAATCTTGAAGATCTCTAAAAATGCTTGATAATGAATGCTTCATGGATGTACGAATGATCAATGTATATTATAGGATCTAAAATAATTTGATAGTGTAGTGTCATAAATTGTCACTGTGTCAATTTACACCTCATATTTGTCCCCCTACTTTAGTGTGTCTCCCTCTCATCTCCTATCTGAGTCTATTCAATGACTTAAAATTCAATTTTGATGTCATGTACACTTGCCATTTTATTTCCTGGAGTATTGTCCTTCTCTTGGGGCTAAACCATGGTCTTTGACTGAGGAGGTCCAAGGTCCTAGTTCCCTAGTCCTAGGAATAGAGTGTCCAATGCCCTGGTCCACCTTGGTCAGACCCTATTTTGAAGTGGGAGATGGGCCTATCTCTCTGATAGGAAATGAAATTGTTGGCTCTACATGACCATTGGAGGTCGACCTAATCAATAAAAGACCTAGATACCCCTATATAAAGACATTTGATCAATTCATTTCAATCTAAGTCTCTGTATCTAGACAATCAAGCATTTGTGCATCTATGAAGTATTCATTATTAGGCATTTTCGGAGATCTTCAAAGCTACATATTCTTCATTCAACCATTATAGAGAAAAAATACATCATTGATATGCAAGCATGTGTGTGTTATTAGGGTTTTGTAATGTTAATGCCATTTCATACAACATATTTGATTACATTCAAGAAGCAAAGCATCATTATCAACAATTACAGATATGAGGTATACTTTTCCATTATTTATTTTAGTATTTGCAATATTTCATTCAAGGTTAATTCCTAAATTTTCCTAAATTGGGTTTTGACTTAGGAAAACCCCTATTCACAGCAATTTCCCCTTCTTTTTGTGGGTAGGAAATAGGTGTGGAGTTGTGACTCTTAGGATCGACATTATTCATAGAGACGAATAGGTTCCCCTTTGGATGAGGAAAAGTGCAGAGGACTAGAGTGATGGGCATTCTGGTCCCAAAATTTCAAGAGCTCCTTTTGGGAATAGATACAAAAACGCTTATATTGCTTAGATCCAAGTTCATGGCTCAATCCAACAACTATATCTCACTATTCCTACATAATCTCTTCAATTTTAGCATATTTACCCTAATTTTAGCATTTCAACAATTCAATTTTAAAGAGGGTATCGATTTCTAATCTAGTGAATCCAATAGAATTCTCAACCCTATCCTTGTTGATTTGTGGCTAGATCTCTTGGGTTCACCTCTCTTTAGTGTAGTGGCCCCTAAACCTAAAATTGGCGGGTTTTACCTTAATGATGGAAACCCTAATTTTTTACCATTATAGATAGGATGTCTTTATATAGGGGTCTAATTAAATTATTGATTAGGCCAACCTCCAATGGTCGTGTGGATCCACGAGGATAAAATCTTACTGATGAGATATAGCCCCTACCCTATTTCAAATTGGGTCTAGATTGAGCGGGACCATGGTGTTTTGGTGCGTCATGGTCCATACCAAGGTGTTCCATTCCTTGGTCCCATCATAATTAAGACCAAAATAATAATGAAAGAGGGTGGGTATCCCATGGTGGGACCCACAAAAGGTTTGTCATGGCCTCAAAGCTAGAGAATAGGAACAAACAGACCTAGAAAGGGGATGAGGACATGGCATGCTAAAGTAGGGGCACAATCATGAGATGTAAATTGTACCATGATAATTTACGATGCTATAAGGACCAATGTTATTTTAAAATTGTTGAATGAAAGCATTAGCTAATTGTTGGAAAGAAGTAATAGAATAAGAATTCCAAGAATGATACCATTGAAAAGCTTTATCTCTAAAGGTTCGAGTAAATAATTTTTCCATGTCTTAGATCATGAGAGAAATCATTACACAAAGTTTGAAATGTACTCTCATGAGTCAAGGGGTTACATTTTCCATTGTAATACTCCAATTGGGGAATTTTTATATGCTTAGGAGGAACCATATAGTCAATATCATCAGATAATGGGCTCTCTACATCAAATGTGGGAACATTGAATTTGGATTGAGTTATAGAATCCATACGGTGTTGTAAGGGTGTAATAGTTTGGGCTAGGTTATTGATAGTTGCTTCAATGGAGGAATCAAAATTGGACATATTGGATTGTGATGGAGGAATAATATTGTTTTAAATCGGTGGAGGTTGATAATAAGGATGGGAAAACTAATGGTATGTTGGTATGGGAGATGGTTGTGAAAAAATGTAAGACTCATAGAAGGAAGTATGTAAGAACGTTGATTAATAGGATTTCCCCCATGACTAACATGTGTAGGATTAACATTTTGTGTGGAAGTAGTCATTATAGAAAATTTAAATATATGCACACTAGACAATGATGTAGGCATAGGAATGGAATGATTAACTTGGCTAGTAGGTTGAGAATAACCAAGGAATTCGGTGTTGGGGTGCCCTAACCCTTGGAATTTTGCATCAAATTTCACAAGTGGCCTCTAGACTGCTTCAGGTTACATATTTCCTGACATCATATCAACCCTAGAAGACCAAAGTGTTCTAGCACCCTGGTCCTGCCAGATAAACATCAAATTTTAGTCACAAGTGCATTGTATGATTTCCTACCTAGTTTTGTACTTGTTGTGAAGTTTGTGTTTCACTGTTAGTTAGCATAATCAATCCAAGTTTCTATTTCATGCATGTACCTTCTTTCCCTAGATTTGGCATTCAATTTGCATCTTTTCAATTACATTTTCAACTCAAACAAAAAGGAAATAGGACTCCAATTAGCATCCAACCCTCTTCTTAGCATAGAATTCAGGTTGGATCTATTGAGTTTGTTCTCTTTTTAATGTAATGCATGAGAAAGTTGGGTCATTTCCTACTTTACAAAGCATAACTTATGAAACCCTAATTTTCCATCTATTACATTTTGGTTGGTAAAATTAGGTTTTCACCAATTAAGATAATAAAACCACTAATCTTGACTAAGGACCATTACATTAAAAGAGGGGGGTAAATTCAATAGATCTAGCCACAATCCATATAAGAAAAGGTCTGAAATACTAATTAAATTTATCAATTTGTTGTCCCCCCCTTTTGAGTTAAAATTTGGATGTAAATTTTGGAGTTAGGGTAAAACAAAGAAAAATTGAAGTGAAATAATAATATCATACAACTACAGATATAAGATAGAGCCATAGACATGGACCCGAGTAGAGGAACAAGATCAAAACCTATTCTCAAAAGTTCAAGCTGAATTGTCGAGACCAGGATGGTAGGTCACCCTAGTCTTGTAACTTTGAGACATGAAAGTGGGATATTTTCTAGTTCAGGGAGACACACTGGATCTACTGTTGGAAGCTCGAGTAAAATTATCAATACTAGGATGGTAGGTCACCCTAGTTCTTTGTTTTTTTCTCTATCAAAATATGAACCTATTCACCCTTGTCAACTCTATCACTCTCTTCAATCACAACTCCTAGGTCAATTTCATCTACATAGAAAGAGAGCAAAAGGGATTGTGGATAGGCATTTTATCTGGGTCAAACCCCAGTATAATATTTAACCTTTAAATTGAAATGATAATTGTAATGGAAATATAATAGAATTGTAGCAAGATGATTTCCTTTTGAGGGAAAGGATAGATCTAAAATTGAATGATTGTAATTGAATTGTATACCTTGATGAACTTTCTTGAATCCTCACACAAGGGTTTTAGAATGCCATATAGAATGTCTTCATAGAATTTTGATCATGGATGCCATCTTGAAATCTTGAACTTGATTTCATGTCTTCTCCAATGATTGATAAATGTTTGATCTCTTTCTCACTTGAATGGAACTTGTTATGGTATAATTCAACTTAGATTAGAAAAAATAGGTTTTGTTAGATTTCAAATGGGAGGGGTAGGCCTCCTTTTATACTTGATTGTTTGAAAAGTATTTGAATTTTTTGAGTACACTGACATGGGATCAAAATTCCCACCTACTTGATGTGAATTTTGTGAGGACCAAGGTATTGTGGGGCCATGGTCCTGAGCTAAGACTAGGGTTCCCTAGTACCCTATTCCTAAGAATCAAGCCTTAGATTTGGGGAAAAGAAATGAGAGAAGGTGAAAATACAGGTTTGTGAAGGGTGTGAGTAGAATTAAAGAATGCATTAGGAACCAAAAATGAAATGCCAAGGTGAGGTCTAGATGAGGACAAAATTGAATGCGGATATAATTTATGACACTACAACATATTTTATCTTATGATCATTTATCTACATGTTTATTAGCAAGGCACTGTTCTTCCAATTTCAATCTTCTGAAAGTTGATTTACTTGTTTTTTCTTGTTCCAATATTTTCCCCATTGTATTAGTTTCCCTATTAGGTCATTTTCCTTGGCCATGGTGGCTAAATTTTTTAATGTCCTTACCTTTGGTTCAATAAAGCCTTCAAATTCCTCCTTTCACTACTGGTTTATGGAATCTTTAGCCTCTTTAGTTATCATGTCTTAGTACTTCTTGTTAGGTATACACAATGTCGATTATTTTTCTTCCTCGACTTCTTCCTAACTATAGTAGTCATCACATTCTTCTTCCACTAGGGATCTCTTTTTTTTCTTTCTAGTATCAATGCCCTATCTAGTGAGCATGTTATCTTTCTTTCTCTCTATAGTTTTCATATGCTTCTTTTTAGTTACCAACTCTTCTCTAGAGCTATCTTCTTGTGATGTATCTGAGTTCCACAATTCTATCCTATGGAAGCCTCTAACACCATATTGTGGTACTCTCTAGATCCCCTTGGCCCCTCTTAGTCAATAACTCAAGGATGGTTTATTATTATTGTGATTGGTATAAAAGTTCTTAGCTTTTTGGCAAGTGATCATTGTATGGTTTTCTCCTTTACAAAATATACATTTTTTCCTCTTTTTCACCTAGCATTATGATGTGTAGTGGTGAAATTTACCACAATTAAAACATGTTGCATCATTTCTCCTCCTATTTCATTAATCTCTTCCTCATCCTCCTCTATAATCCAAATTTTGGTCATCCTCCAAGTACCCTTAGTTATTCCTTGCACAAGCATTCATGTTGTCTTTCCAAAGGGGAATTCAATATCCTACTTCATCTCTCTCAACCGATGTATGATTATGATTTAGGCAGCATATATTCCCTACATTCTAGATTGGAAGTATATTTATAGGACAATTCTTGGTGAGATATAGATCCCACTCTTGACAATATGCATAATAAATAGAATTTGGATTTATTGCTCTTGTTGTTTCTAGTTTCTTGTCTATCCTATGCTTTGGACAATTGTTCTAGACATTCCCTTATTTGTAAAAAAATTAACACCATATCCTATTCGGTTCAAAAGTCCTAATTTCTTGACATATTACCAATTTCTTTACTTTCTCCTACACATCTTGTACGATTTCTACATTCTAGTCCTTTTTCTAGAGTCTCTAGGGTTGGGATTCTATTTGCTAGGCCATTGTGATTAGGTTACCATACTTTTGAAAATACCTACCATCTAGTTCAGCTCTTATATCTCTATTTAATCTAGAAATGAACTAGTCAATATTTTCTTTTTTGTTAGAGGTTCTTCCAATTTTATACAAACTTCTTTAATTCTTTTATATTCTTTAATGGATGTTGTGCCTTGTATTAGGCTTCTCAATTTTGTACACATTCAAGCTGAACTACTAGTGCCTTAAAGTTTAATAAGAATTTTGGTTTAACTTTTTCATGTGGCCAAATGATGAGGGTAGTGTTTAGCATACCATTCTAATTAATCTTTTCATAAGTTTCTCACAAAGTCCAACAATATTTCCTTATCTATGAATTTTCCAATCTTCTCCCTTATAAATTCTAAAATGAAATAGTGTTATTTTGCACCAATAGTATCGGTTCCAAAAAATAGAATCTTAATGACTGAGTCCATTATGCTAGAGTTTATTTTAGAATTGTAGGGTGCTTGGTAGCTACTTGTTGGTTTCCTGATTGGTTTCTAGTGTACTGATTTCTTTCTTTTGTTATTGTTATTACTCCAAGATTTTACTTCTATGTCCTTATATCTTTCCAGCTTTATGTCAAAGTATTACTCTCCTAAGATATTTCTCCATAGGATATCTTGTTTATTACTTTCTTTCATTTGCTCCTACTCTTCTTTTCTCTTCTCTTATCATTGTGGTATCTTTTCTATTTCATTTATCCTAACTTTCTATCTAGCTAGCATGATGGATATTGTTGCTACTAGGATATGTTGTTGCATTGATGTTAACATATTCCTATGTTCCAATGTTGTAGAGATTTATTTGGTGTTCTGATGATTGCATTGCATTAATATAATTAGTTTATTTGTTTGGGATGTTGGAATAATTTATTCCTTATTGGTTTCAGTGATCTGGGAGATTGCTTGATCATATTATTTGATCCAGTTTATAGTTCAGTCTTTCTATGCAGTGGTTGGCAGAGTTTGGTATTTTCTCTGGTGTGCTCCAATGTGATAATATATTTGGTTGAAAATTTGGGAGAAAATTTTGGATGTTCATGTGTGTCTTTAGTTCAGATGGTTCTTGATTTGGTGCTCCGCAAGTTATCTTTCTAGTTTGAATTGTTGTTGTTGAGTATTCATGTGAGCTAGCGTGTTGATCGATGAAGATTTGAATAAGTGATGTTGGTGCAGCTATTGCAGATGGTTCTAATGTGCTTGTTGGTGTTTCTTGATCATGTCCTATTTTTCTTGGTGGTTCACATTGATTATTGTGCACATTTTTGGTGATTTTGTTGATCCGGTGAGATTCTTCGTGTTATGCGATATTCTTGGTGGTGTAGCACATTGCAGTTGATCTTGGCGAGAATTTTGGTGGTGATGCATGTCTGGAGATTTGATTTAGGTCAATGCTATGTCATTTGTATCATTATATTGGTTCGATGGTTCACATATGTAATTTTTTAATTGAGAGTTTAGGGTTTAGCCGACCTAGTAGTCAAGGTTGATGATTTGTATAAATAGGTGATATAGTCATGTAATTTTAAGTATCAGTGTTGTGTCTGCATTATCAGAGAATGGTGTATATGGTGCATAAGAGAATTTATCCTTCAGTATGGTGTATTGGGTAGAGATTGTTGTAGGACAAACAAATTTGCTTAACCGAAATTGTCATCAGGCATAAGGAGATGCTAATTTTGCAGTTCATAAAATTTGGATTGTAGTTTGAATCTTATTGTAAGGTAGTGAACCTTCCCTAAGGGTTGGAGCCTTCTGGGTCATCTTATTTTGAGCAGTGAGCCCTAGGCAGTGTGCTTGAATGCATGTGCATTCCCCATTGTGATATTTACACATACTACTACAGAGTATCATCTCATTGTGGGTAGGTTCCCACCATGGTTTTTTCCTTAACCAATTTTTCCACGCAAAAATCTTGGTGTTATGTGTTGTGGTTTCATTGAACTCTTAGCTTTATTGTTATTATTGTTGTTAAGATCTGAGATTGTGCTTAAATTGTTTTAATCTGGTGAAAACTGATTCACCCCCCCTCTCAGTTTTCCTTCTTGGTTCCTGCTAACAATTGGTATTAGAGATAGATCCTCTGGAAGAAGCTTGACCGCTTGAGGAGATTTGGGATGAAAACTTGTGTGTTCAAGAAGGAGAGTCCTAGATTTGATGGAAGTAGTTTACCTATTTGGAAGGATCGGCTGGAAGTTCATCTGAAATGTCTTGGAGAAGAGTATTGGAAGATTACAAAGAATGTCTACAATGTTCCTCAGAATGGATAGGTTCCTGCTACTGAGATCAAGGATGTTGAACATAACATAAGAGCTAAGGAATATTTTCTTAGTTCCTTGATTGATTCAAAGATGACTAATGTGACGGGTTTGCAAACTGCACATGAGATTTGGAAGAAGCTAGAGACTTTGTATGAAGTAGATGCGCAAGTTAAAGTTGCTAAGTTGCAGAGCTGGAAAGGGAGGTATGAAGCATTGAAGATGGAAGAAGATGAAAATATATCAACCTTTATGGCTAAGGTGAATGATATTAACATGAATATCAGATGTGCTAGTGGAACCCTTGAAGAAGATGAGATTGTTGCTAGGGTGTTGATATCATTGCCCCATGCTTACAAACATAAATTAGTTGTTATTGATGAGATCCAGTGTGTGACTACAGTGACTAGAGACATGTTGGTTGGAAAGCTTACTGCATTTAAGTTTAGCGAATTTGGAGAATCATATGGTAAATCTAAAATTAAATTCAAAGCCTCTGTATCTGGGAAGTAGAAGTATAATCTGGGAGAAATTTCTTGTTGGGTATCAAGATTTGAAAGAGAGAAGAGAGAGATCGAAGAGAAAGAAAGAGAATTGGATGAGCTTGAAGCCTTATTGCTCAAAGATTGCCTAAAGGAGCTGGTAAGTATGATGGAAAGTTGCCTTTGAAATGTTTTTCTTGTAATAAGATAGGACATTTTTCTTCTAGGTGTCCTGAGAGAATCTCTAGATATGATAAGCATGATAAATTTGAAAGGCATGATATATCTGACAAGAATGATAGATATGATAAGCATGATAAGTATGATAAGCCCTGTAAGCCCTACCAGAATTACAAAGATCAGAATAGATGCTATTATGTTGTTGATGAAGGTGTAACAAATGAGGAATCAGAGAATGGGAATTCAAAAGACGAATTTGTATTTCTTGCTATCAAGGAAGATGATTCGGTATTAGTGAATCCTACAAGTTGCATTGTTGAGGAGAAATATTTAGCTGCTAAGATTGAAGAATGGGTGATTGACATCGGTTGTTCACATCATATGATAGGTGATAAAAGAATATTTGTAAGTATGAAAAGATATGATGGTGTAATAGTGATGCAAGAGCATCCCCAGTCAATGAGCAATCTTGCATCAACCAAAAAAATTTCCTTTTAGTTTTGTTCTTGTTTAGTTCTTTGTGTAGTTTTTTGTGTTCTTACCAGTTGGCACTGGTAGTTGCTTGTTCTTCGTGGAACTTCTTATTTTCAGTTTCCTGAAGGTTTCATGTGCCTGATTTCAATTTTTTTCAGTTTATTTGGGTTCTTTTCCGGTCAGTTATCTCTTCTGGTTGACTGTTTCTACATTCTGAGATAGTTCTTGTGCTTGTCGAATGGTTTTCCTTCATTACTGATGTGATTCTTGGTGTGTGGATATATCTTGGGTCTTGTTTGATGTTCTTTGGCATATGGTTGACCTTCCTACTAAACCATATCACTTGGTTGCTATTTTCTGGAAATATTTATTTAATTCTTAGGGCTGACCTAGTTACACGTTTCATTTTTCTACATTGGTGAATGTAATCTTATGAGGCCGACCCGAATATGTTTCGGTGGGTATAAATATGATATTATGTAATCATTTGTAGAGGTGGAGGAAGTAGAACTTAGAATAAGGATTGAGATTCGCATATTGTGATCCAGTTTTCTTAGAGTCTCGGTTGGATTGTATCTAGCTTGAAGCCTGCATGTAATCGGTTATTTACCGGATGTTCTTTCATGATAATATAATCATTGTCATATGATTTCCAGAAGCTCTAAGGATTAAATATGATCAGTTTATGTAAACTTGTTATGTTCCCTTGTTGCTTTCATTGTGTTTCTCTTGCTGCATAATCTCGTTGACTCTGTTGAGGATTTTTACCGGTTATGGATTAGCTAGTGAAAGAATCGTTTGTGAACATTGAGACATTCCTTGGGGTGGACAAATTGTCAATTGGAGGCAGGTTGCGTGTGTATTCAATAGATCATCGAGGGGAGGCAATTGAAACTGGTAGTCAGATTGCCAAGTTGAGGCAGTTCACCGAAGTGGAAGAAGAGATTCTATTGAGGAGGACAAACTCCCGGAGAGTAAAGCAGATGATGGAAGACTTCAAGAATGAAGTAAGGAATGAAATCCGAAATGCTTTGGCTGGTTTGCAGAGAAACCCTGAATCTAAGGATGAATATGAGGAAGTCGGTGAAGATCTTGAGGAAGCTGAAGGACTGAAAGATGAAAGAGAGGAAAGATTCTTGAGAGCAGTGGCACAAGCGAGTAAAGCTCATAAAGTTGAGGTTTCCAAATTTTCCAGAACGTTGAACTCGGAGGATCAGAAAGTTGAAGGACTACTTTGAGTTTAAGGATGTCAAGGACCCACAGAGAGTCTAGTTGGCACAAACTAAGTTGAAAGGGCATGCTGCCTTGTGGTGGAAAGAATTGTAGAAAGACAAAGTGGAGAATGGTGAATTGAAGATCACTTGGTGGAGATAGATGGTTGCAAGATTGAAGGCCAAGTTCATATCGGGAGATTATGAATTGGAACTGTTCAAGAAGTTGTAGAACCTAAAATAGAGAAACATGACTATGAAGGAATATAATGAGGAATTCTACAAGGTAGTGATTATATCTAGACATAGAGAGATGGATAGAGAAAAGGTGGCGAGGTACATCATTGGATTGGCTTTTAACATTCAAGATGAGATGAGTATGTTGAAGGTTTCCACAGTTGAACAATCTTACCAGTATGCTTTGAAGGCTGAGAAGAAGGTGAGAAGAAGACAACTGAACAAGGGAAAGGAAAAATTCAAGATGAATGATAGTATGAAGAAACCGGTTGAAGAAGAGGAGTCAAAACCTAAGTGGAGTAAAGAGCCAAAATAGTTGACACCGAGGAAAGTTAGCAGTAGTACTGGTAGGGAATTTCCTGGAAAATGTTTCAAGTGTGGAGAAATCAAACATAGATTTTATGAATGTAAGAAAGAAATGACAAGAAGTTGTGTGACAAGTGAGGAACCGAAAGGTGATGGTATTGGATCTGACTATGCACCGAAGCAAGGAGATGTTGGCAATTGACACTCATCGGATTCATTTTGTTGTCATTGATGGCAAAAATATCAGATGGAAGACATATACCGGCATTAGGAGGCATATACTAGTAGACATCGACATTGGAGTATCCAGGATTACATGAGCACCGACATCAGTACTTGAAGTAAGCCGACATCAAGGAAGATTTATTTAGTAAATCATTTTGTAATTATTGTTGAGGCCGACATTGAATAAATTTTGTAATACATTGTAAGCCAACATAAGGCATATTGTTTGTAATGAATATATAGGTCAGTCTGTTAGGTCATTTTGAATAAGATATAAGTTATATGAAGTGACATAGGAGTATAGAGAAAACTGTATAATGCAAAGTATATGAATGTAGATCATTTTGTATGTGAATGTTATATCATGCAATGATCTATAGATAAAGCATTTTTGGAGGAGAAGAGATACCGGTAGTAGTGTTTAGGGTTTATGAGTTGGTATAAAGTAGAGCTAGAACTGGAACTCTATTTGGCATAGTAGATGCATTTTTGAGTTCAATTTTATTGTTTTAATTCAGTAGAAGCTTGTAGTTAGTGAGACTCTTTAGTGATGAGTAGTATGCTCTAGGTAGTGTGCCTTCCTGTATGTGCAGGCCCCCATTATATGTATTATCCTTGCATATGGCTAATGAATTGATATTGTGGGTCACAAATCCCAATGTGGTTTTTCCTCTTTGAGTTTTTCCACGTATAAATTATGTATGTTATGGTGTTCATTTATGTGGATGGTTTATTTGCTTCAAGTTATATGTTTATATGTTTATTGGTTTATATATGTATGGTATAAAAGGATAAAATCTTGTGTTACCGGTAGAACATTGATTCACCCCCCCCCCCCCTCTCAGTGTTCTTGGATCCCAATAATTGGTATCAGAGATTGGTACCTTAGAAGAAGTTTAACAACTTGAGGAAGATCCTGAAACCGGAATCTTTGAACATGGCTATGGAGAAGTGATAGAGAGAATGCTAGAGAAGTACTCCACAAGGTGAATTAGATCTAATGCTTCAATTGGTTTACAAGAGTCTTGTTTGTGACTGTCATGTATGTTTGTAAAATCATCTTGAGGTTTTAATGCTAAGTATCTCATGCATAGCTTCTCCAACATCCAGCCTTTAATGAAGGCTTATACCCTTACTCAACTCACTCCTCCTTGATTGTATACTCTTATAACTTCAATAATTTGCTTCCTAGTCATTCATACCTACTGCACCAAGACTAGGCAAACTCCTCCAAAGGTTCTATGAAGCAAGGAAAAGGTTTTGTCTTTGATCATGTATTTTCTTATAGCACGTAGGCAATTTTTGCTCTTCTACTCAACCCCCTTAGCTAGGTTGCAAACCCCAAAAGTTTATGTCCTTTGTCAAGAAGGTGGAGGGGTCTTTCTTAATTTTCCTAGATAGTTTACCAAAGGTCTCACAATCTCCAACAACCCCAAACCAATCAGGTCCTTGAAATTATAGTTTTGAAGTCCAAGAAGACTAGTAGCCCGTGGAGGGATAATTGGCACTTTTTTGTTCACCCAACCCAACGATGGGTGATTACTCCAACAAAATTGTCTTGAATGATGTTTAGGAGGTCTTAGGCTCAAGGATTTTTTAGGTTTTAGGCTCCATGAAGAGGGTTTAGTGACTGTCCTCAATTTTTGGCATAAATGTAGGGTTTAGTGAGGGTTTTGAGCTTGCAATGTTAGATTTCATAGCTCCTTCTCAAACCAAGGCCCTAGACTATTTTTTGGGCCCTACAACACCTTGGAAGACATTATCCCACTGTTACAAAAAGTCATTTTGACAAACATTTAGCAAACTAGTTGTAGAAGATGACAAAAACGGTCATTTTCACTGTTTTCACTGTCTTTCACTGTCTTTTCTGCACATTAGAGGGTTAGGACTTCCAAAATGCCTACACCATAGCATAAATAAACCTTTTAATAACAAGTTAATTTTTCATTTAACAAGTATGGTGAAGTCTTCATGCATGGAAGGTTTCAAAGACAATCTTGGTGCCAAAAACCATTATATTTCCCAAAACAGGGAGTTCGCTGCCCTTCACAAACAGTGACACTTTATAATGAAAAATGGATAAAGTTTGGTGCCTCAAATCACTCATAGGGAAGGTTCAGACCTTTTTCCAATGTTGTTAACTCAAATAGACTTTGAGAACAACATTTTGCTCATAATTTCAATCTACTAGCCAAGTTACCCACTTAACTTGCCTAGTAGGATCTCACATAAACTCCTTGTGCATAACCCTGGCCAACCAAGAAGATATTTACACTATACAATCTCTCATCAACTTGACCAAGTTCCTCCATTAGATCCCAATGAGGTTTTTAGTCAAGTTGATCCAGTATGGAGTACAAACCCTTGACAGGGCAGTGAAGTAACAAAACTGAAACAATTAACCACAACTCTCTTTTCAATGAAAAACAAAGAACCAATTACATTAATTTCTTGGAATGAACATCAAAAACACTTCTCAACAAGTATAGTATGGACAAAAATAGTTTATTATGGATTGTTGCATCCAAACAAGTTCAAATTGCCATAAAACCCAGAATTTTTCACTTCTTTTATTGAGAATGACTTTGTTTCCACATTTGCCAACCCTAAACAAGTTTGAGGGTGGTCTATTTAAATATTTTTTAGTTAGTTATGATGTCCTATATGGACATATAGCTCTAGGTGTTTTGTCACATTTTTTACTTCAAAAATGACAACTTTTCAACAAGGTGAGCAACTTTTGTTGCACAAAATGACATTTTTGACAACGAAACCTCATAAACTCATCTAAACACCTAAGACATGCTTAAAAACAGTTATTAAACATGTTTCAATTCTTTGGAAAGCATTTTGAGACCTTTTAGGCAATTTTACACATTTTTGCTAGAATTGTTAACTCAAGTCCTAAAAGGCAAAACCTAACCTCTTGAGCATAAAACGAGATCAAAACCACTAGAAAAGACACACACCAACCTAAAATAACATCATAAACCTAACACAAGACATTACAAACATGAAAGCATGAAATACTCAAAAAGGAGAGTTTTTACTCAACTAGGTGCTCGTGCACCATACTCCCCCAAAGACAAAGAAGTCATGTGACTCCTTGAGGCAGAAAAGAAGGAGGGATTCCAAACTTCTGAAAGTCAGCTTCAGGTATCCATGTGGCCTCTGAGATAGGCTTATCCTTCCATTTGACTAGGTGCTCCATATAGGTGTGAATCATTGTCTTCTTGAGAACTCTAGAGTCTAGAACATGTTCTAATTGAGGAATAGAGAGAGGAGGTAAAGAAAGATCAGAAAGGGATTGTGTAACATATGAAACTCTTTGAATCTCCTTAGGTGGCTTCCCCTTGAAAGAAATCAAATTTGCAACATTAAAAATGGGAGACAAAGAAATATCAGTAGGCAAATCAACTTTGTAAGCATTAGACCCATACTTAGCCAAGATTTTGCAAGGGCCTATTCTTTTCATCTGAAGTTTGTTTGGAACTCCTTTTTGTATCCTTGCCTTATTCAAATGAACCATCACATAATCTCCTATAGAAAATTGAACATCTCTCTTTGTAGTATCCACTCTTGCCTTGACTTTTTGGGAGGTATCCTAAAGAGCCTTTCTTACTTGCTCATGAACCTCCTTCATGGATTGAGACATGTCATCTATTGTTCCACTCTTAGGTTGCAAGTTAGTTATATCTCTCAACTCCATTATACCCCTTGGATGCATACCATAAACAACTTCAAAAGGGCTTTTACCTGTAGACCGGTTGACACTATCATTGTAGGCATACTCTGCTTGATGAATGAGCTAATCCCAGCTCTATCCATATTCCTTTGTCAAACACCTAAGCAAGTTTCCAAGAGACTTGTTCAGTTTGGCCATGAGTTTGTGGATGATAAGCTAAACCAAAAGGGAGATTAGTACTCAATCTCTTCCACAATGTTTTCCAGAAATGACCAAGAAATTTCATATCTCTATCTAAAACAATGCTAGTAGGCAAACCATGTATTCTAACAACTTCTTTGAAAAATAAGTAAGCAATATGAATTGCATCATGTGTTGTCTTACAAGGAATAAAATGAGCCATTTTACTAAATCTGTCAACTACTACAGAGATGCTATCAAATCTGCCTTGAGTTCTAGGTAATCCTACCACAAAATCCATAATAATGCAATCCCAAGGCCTATGTGGAATGGGAAGAGGCTGACATAAACCAGCATTGGAGGAATTACCTTTTGCTTTCTGGCATACCAAACACTTCTCAACATACCTCCTAATGTCTCTCTGCATCTTGGGCCAATAGTAGAATCTCTGAACCAACTCTAAGGTCTTGTTGAGTCCAAAATGTCCACTTAAGCACCCATTGTGCTTCTCTTGGATGAGGTTCTCTCTCATAGAACCTTTTGGAACACATAACTGTCCACCCCTAAATAAAAAACCATCCTCCAAAGTGAAATCAGCATATGCACCATGGAAATGATTCTCAAAATCTTGACAAACTTTATAAGCTTCAGCAAAATCATCATCAATAGGATACATATCTAAAAAACTATCAATACCAATGCTCTGTACTTGAATCTCATGAACAGTTAACAACCTCCTACTCAAAGAATCTGCTACTTTATTCAACTGACCCTTCTTATGCTTAGAGTAAAAGTGTAAGCTTGCAAGTACTCTACCCATTTAACATGCCTATGATTCAGTTTATCCTGTGAGTTCAAGAAACTCAATGCCTGATTATCTGTGTTTATTTAGGAAGAAGATAATGTCTCCATTTCCTAAGTGCTTGTACTAATGCATAAATTTCTAAATCATAGGAAGATTAATTTTTCTTGGCATCATTTAACTTCTCACTAAAGAATGCAACTAGTCTATTGTCCTGACTTTAAACAACTCCTACAACAATATTGCTAGCATCACATTCAATAGTAAAAAGCTTATCAAAACTAGGTAAAATGAGCACTGGTTGAGAAGATACTTTAGTTTTCAATAATTCAAACCCTTTATTGGCTGCATCTATCCATTGAAACTTTACCTTTACACCTCCTTTGATTGTGTCTAAGATAGGGGCACAAATCTCATTGAATCCCTTGATGAATTTCCTGTAAAATTGTGCTAAACGATGAAATCTTCTAACATCACTGGTTGTTTTAGTAGTTGGCCAACTGGTTATTGCTGCAACTTTAGATTGATCAATTTTTAGATTGCCTCCTAATACAACAAAACAAAGATAGACCAATTCTTGCTTCAAGAAATCACACTTTTCTAGATTAATGGTTAGTTGTTCATCAGATAACTTTCTCAAAACAATAGCTAAATGATTCAGATGCTCTTCCTTAGTTTTACTAAAAATAAGAATATCATCTAAATACACAACAACAAACTTGCCAATGAAATCATGTAAAACTTCATTCATGAGTCTCATGAATGTGCTGGGAGCATTAGAGAGTCCAAATGGCATAACAAGCCACTCATAGAGACCCTCATTCATTTTGAAAGTTGTCTTCCATTCATCACCCTCCTTGATTCTTATCTGATGGTAACTGTTGGGAGTATTTAAAACTGAGTCAAGTTTGTAGGCCCATTTCAAAATTTTGCCCTGCATTTCCAAATGATTAAAATAAGTCAGTTTGAATGGCCTAGTTAGCAAGGGGGTAAAATGGAGCCGGTTGATTTTCAGAGGGTAAGGCTCGGGATTCATGTCCCACACCTTTCATTTGGCCTATGCAGTGATGTACAACTTTCAGAATTTAGTTTGGATAAGTTTACTAGGTACCCATTTCGAGGGGTGAGCTGAAAGTGCATTCTAGGCACAAGTGCAAATTTTATTAAGTAGCCTACTTTGGGTGTTTATATCTTTTTCCATGTTTATTATCATGAATAATTTCAAAATGGATTGAATTTTATGCATAAATGTGAGTCAACATGCAAAATTTCAAGTCCCTATGAATCCATTTGCTCAGTTTTCATAGCTCAATCCGTTTGTAGTTTGTGATGTTTGCACAAGTGTAAAAATGTCCTGGTGAGCGTCATGTTAGAATGTTTGTTCCGGGCTAATGTTGGTATAAATGGTGAGCTACGTTTCAAATTTCAAGGCTCTACCAATCCGTTTGATCGGTTTTCAAAAGAGCTCATTTTGCCATCAAATTCAGTTATCCGCACTCCAGTGTTATATCAGTTAATGTAGCCGTTTTGGTGAGTACGCCATTTGCATCCTGTCAGTCTGGTGATCGAACTGAGAATTCAAAGATTTAATATGTACTTTAAGGTACCTATGTTCCAAATTTGAGGACCTACGAAGGTCGTTTGGTATTTTTAAGAAAGGCATCATGTGTTGCCAGAACATTGACTTCATCAAGTCCGCAGTGTCGACAAAGCCAGTTGGGCATTTTTGGAAATTAATATCTCTTCGCTCGGGACTCATCTTGAGAAACCGTTTGGAAGAAGTCATCCTTGTATATCAAAGTACACGCCTGTTAGACGACGAGCTCCAGAAAGGTGTTTTGACCACATTGAAAATTACGTCTTCGTGATTAAATGCGAAAATTGTGGCGTAATTGCCTAAAGGTTGTAAAATGCGGATTAATGATCCGAAAATGATGCCGATCATTCCCAGAGGTATTTTTGAGGTCCGTGAAGCATTCCAGAGGTCATTTGCATGAAAACAAATTTTTTTTTAGTTGGACCCACTTTGGGGCCCGACTTGGCTCATGGTTATGCATTTTTATTTTTTTCTGTGGCGAACTGTTCTTGTTTCATGGCAATGCATTTTCCCATGCCTTGGCCTTCACATCACCAACATCATTATTCAAATGCTTCGGCTTCTTTCAGCGAATGTAATGGTATGCAATCTCCTAGGGACAGATATATACAAGTATGCAAAATCTCTATTGGAGAGGTTTGAAGGAAATTAGAGAAATGTTTCAAAACCAAAATTTATTGAAGCACAGTGCAAGTGCAAGCATGAAATATTCTCCTATATTATGGATTAAATTTGAGTGTGCTAGATTGAGGAGAGTATTTACATGAAGACTTCCATTAAATTGCAATGGTAGATCAAAACAAAGAGCTCCATGTGGTCTTCCCATTCTCCTTGCTGCATGTGGTTTTGAGAAAAGGGATCAGTAAAAAAATTTAAACAATGGCAAACTGCATTAACCTCCTTCTCCTCACGTACCCCCAAATAGACCTCCAAGGCAGCATGGTGGCCAAAGTAGTTTGTAGAAGATTTTGTTGTTCACATAGTGAAGAAAGGGGGGGGGTGCAGATTGAAAATTATAAAGCAAACAATAGTTAATCTTCTCCTTCTACACAGGCATGTTTGAAGTTATAAATAAATTAAAGCAACCAACTTTCAAAACTTAGCAATTCTCCCTTTGCGTGGCTATTTGGAGGCAAGTGCTGATTTGTTAACAGCAAATGGCAAATGCACATTGGCAAGTGTAATTCAAATCCATGTTCTGCCAAAGTTTTCCCTCTGTGTGGTAAAGGAACAGTGTGACATGGGGATACCAGCAGCAATCAAAAATTACTAAAGAAAACATAGCACCTCCCTTCCCCACGTGATAACTGGAGGGGGCATTGAAATGTGTTTTAAACAAATGCCATTGGCAGGTGTAAAAGCCGAACTCCACAACCAAGCTGCCTCCTCCCTGCATGGAATAGAATATAGAGTCTGGAGGGCAGCGATGCCTTTTCTTTTAAGCAAATGCAATGATCTAGAAAGGCATTTCAAAACCTCCCAATGCAAAGTGCATTCTACAATGTGTAAATGCTTGCTCTCCCTCTATGTGAACCTACAGATTGAAGCATAGAAAATCCAAACAAGATGAAATGTGGCTTTTGAAATAGAAAGAAAATCAATTGCAAATAGAAATTTCAGTCATCCTCTTCCTCACATGAGTATGAATCTTCCAACATCCTCCTTGTGTGAAAATAGAGGCATTCAAGTTGCAAAAAAGAAAAATCACCATGAAAGTCTCAAAAAAGGCTCCAGCATATGCAGTCCCAGGCATAATGCATTATCCCACATTGGCTGGGAAGTGGACTTTTTTGATGTTTATAAACAAAAACGTACTATAGTAATATGTCTAAGCCATAAAGGCTTTTGACAGATGGTGCCTATAGGCACCCAAGGCGAGCCCACACGCAAGCATGCTTCTCGAGGCAATGAAAGAGTTGATTGGATGGTGACTAGGTGGACCCCACGTAGGCATGCTTCCCGAGTCAGATAGGCAAAATTTTGTAGAGAAAGGTCAGGTTAACGAGTGAGCAAGTTCAAGATGGATCGACGGTGCACGCTATTTCGCGAAAGGAAGATGCATGCGAGTTACACCCTGCGAAATAGTGAAAGTGAACGAGAGCCATCCACGTGTTGTGATAGGTGGCAATCTAGCAGGCGGGTCCCGGTGAGGTGGCACACAGTTGGCACACAGGTGGTAGTCCAGTGGTGATGATGTGGCGACCAAGTGGCAGTGATGAAGTAGATGACGTGGCGGTGATGAGGTGTCATCCCAGGTGGCGTCCGATCAACCCCATCAACCAATCAGAGGCCGCCACGTGGCAAGGAGTCAGAGAACAAATGGAGGCAAAAATCAAAATTAAAACAAATAAATGATATAGTTCTGACTATATTAAAATTCAAAATATTTAAATGACTGAGCACAAATGGGAATTAATTCGCCCAGGGTCTAAATTTTGGCCAAAATATAAAGTATTATATATCGCCGGAAAGCTCTCGGAGTGAGGAATCCAATTATGAGGTTAATTTTGACAAATGTGGGATATTTTGGAGGTATTTTCCATGGGAACAAAATTCAGTTAGAGAGGAGACACTTGGCAATTCAGTTGCAGATTTGATTTTCTTCCCTCCTCTTTTTATTCCGAATTCTTCTTAGTTGTAAGGGTTCCAGAAATTTGGAAAATGCCCCAGATTTGATGGCTTCCATTTTCTGAAGATCTTGACCCAAGTTTGTAAATGCTTCTATTTGGTTTCAGGGTATAGAGATTGCAGTGCACTGTTGTAAATATGGTTTTAATTGCAGGTCTTACTTGTGTCAGGCATGAGTAATTTCCCACAAGATTGTCTCGGTGATATGTTTTTTCATTATTATGAATTCAATCCTCAAGGAGGATGAAATTTGTCATCTCAAGGAGATTGTATGATTGTTTGTAGGCATTCTTCAATGAAGAGTTTAAATTCTATAGTCAATCATAAATAATGAAATATGTATCCATATCTGATGAATTTGTGAATGAATCAAATAGTGCATTAATATAAGGTATTGATGCATGAATATCTTGTTTAAGGAAAAAAAACTTGCATCTATGATTCATATTTGTAGTTCTGTGAGTGACTCTGCTGCCCAATGAACAAGGCACTAGTCTTTGAAAGATTTGGGAATGGTCTCAGATATACATTTTAAAAGACAAATCTATTTCCCTTTATGTTTAGGGGTTAATGTTCTATCCTTCCAAAGCTCTATGTCACCTATTATTTGTATAAGATCCAGCCCATCTGTACATATTACCTAATTTGGTGAGCTTGTGGAATGGTTTGTCTGCTCATTGTTGATGCAGTCTTATGTTTGTGATTGTTGTATTCAATGCATCAAAAGGGTGTCCCCCCCTAGGTCTAGCAGAACCTGAAGTGCAGGAGGATCATTAGGATCCTATGTTATGTTGTCCCAGCCCTGAAGTGTTTCATTGATTGAGATTGGCTATCTCATAGATAGATTTACAGGTGTCTTGGGTTATCACTTTTGGTGAACAACAGTAACCACTCTTCAAGTCAATCTTACTGAAATATTGTGCACCCCCCAAGCAATCCATCAAATCCTCTATCCTGGGTATGGGAAATCTATATCTGATGGTGATCTTGTTTATGGCTCTAGAATTTGTGCAAAGTCTCCATGTTCCACCCTTCTTAGGTGCCAACACTATAGGTACTGCACAAGGACTAATGCTCTTCCTAAACAGCCCTTGGTCTAATATTTCTTGTATTTGCCTTGCTACTTCTTCATTTTATTCAGGGGTCATCTTATAGGCTACCTTATTGGGTAAAGAGGCTCCAAGTATGAAATCAATCTGATGGCTAATGGCTCTAGGAGGTGGTGTAGATGTCTAAAAATGGTCAACGCTTGCGGAGTGATACTTTAACATGTACGCATTGCCTTATTTTAGGGTTCTTGCTTCGCATTAACATTTCTTCTATGTTGCGCACTTAGTCTTTATTATTTGCGAGCATCGAGTCCTTCTTATGCATTCCTCATTTTTATCACTTTCAAATTAGGTCTTGTCGATAACAATCTTCAGTCATGATTTTGGTCGATCTTATCCTGTCGCATCAATGTGCGTGCTCATTTATCATCATTTTGGACATCGTCAATTCTAATAGATGATAGAATTAGGGTTTTGTCCTCTTCTCAATCTTTCAATCATCTTTAGCTTGTTAGTAATCATTTGCGATTATCAACTTGTCAATCTTGTCATTTTGCGATCGATTCGTCATCGATCCTTGTCAATCTTGTCATTTTGTGATCGATTTGTCATCAATCCTTGTCCTTTTCAATCATGTCAATTTGGATCGATTAGTCATTGTTCCTCGTCAATTGGCACCTATCAATTTGGTCTCCTTGTCAATCTTGGTCAATTTGTCATTGATTTTTGTCAACCAATCTCAATCATTTATCAACATTGGTCCTTTGTCAATCAGAATCATGATCGAACCTACATTAATTTCTTATTGTCTTGACCTAATTCCTTGTTATCTTATTTATAGGGTTTTATGATTTGTTCATTTAATCCTTTTCTTCTTCTTTGTGGGTTAAATAAATTTATTTATTTAGTCCTAGGTCTCTTTCATGAATTAATTAATGGATGAAAACCTATTAATTAATTCACCTAATTTCTATTTCATCATTTCTAATTTTCCTAATTCCTAATTTCCACCTCATTTTCCAATTTGCTAAATTCAATTTCCACCTAATCAATTCCTCTCTAGTCTCGCCCTATTTTTGTGCTTCGGTGGAAGCATGAATTTCTCATGCGTCATACCATTGGCATAGCAAGATGTCATAGGCTTTTAGTCCTCTAACCTTTGCATTGGCAGTATGTCATAATTCATGACATAGAAGGTGTCATAACCTTCTTCCTTCAACTCAATTTTGCCATTTTTGAAATCAATTGCCTCTAATATCAATTTCATGCTAGTCTTGTCCTCTCTCCAATTTGTCTATAAATTGGATGAGTTTCTGAGATCAAAAAGACCACGCTTCTAGTATCCTTATGCTACAATTTTCATCTTGTCAATCTTGCTTGCTTTCATACTTGCATTTTGCACTTGTAGGTGAGATCCACAAACAAAATAATTTGAAGGAGAAAGAAGGACAATGGAGGTCAATTGGAAGAGACATTGGTGATGGATTTTCATTTATTTTGAATGTCTTATTTTCAATTCTTCATTGATTGTAATTAGGATTTATTTCATTGCAATTTGGCTTTGTGGTTAGCTAATATCTATTTGCTTTGATGATTTCCCAATTTCCTGATCTACATTTTGGTGAACCCGACGTGAACTAACCATTTAACCATGTTTTGAGTGCTTTTTGAGCTGTTTGCGGGTGAAAAACTCAAGAAACAGGGCAACTCAGAGCTTTCTGGACACTTATGCGCCTGTGTAGAAGGGATCTGCACCTGTGTAGATGAGATATGTGCCTGTGTAGAAGGGATCTACGCCTGTGTTGATGAGATCTGCGCCTGTGTTGATGAGAGTTGCACCTGTGTAAGGCCAGAAACAGGGGTAAAATTAGTTGTTTTTCTTGCAAGTTTGTTTGTTTGCAATCTGTTTCTTGCATTAGGGTTTTTCTTTGGTACTAATTCTCTGTGTAGCCTCTTGGCGTTATGTGTGATGAAGACTAAAAATGCAACTACTAATGAATCTTATGCAGGACGCGGTGAAAGACTCACATTAAAACATCTTGCTTGCAAATTTTTAAAGTAGTTGCACATTTCATTTCTTAAAGGATAATGAACACCATGCATGCTTTGTTTGTTTTCAATTTGATTGTATGTTTTAAGCCTTAGAGTTGGGCTTGCCTCCTGATTTTCCTGGCACTTCGCATAGGCATTGGTGAGAGGGAACGACCCAAAGTGGTGACGGGCTAAAGCCAAGCTCTTCCGAACCACTCTAAATAACTGTGGATGCAACAAAAGTTGTAGACAACGGGTGCTGGAATGGTATTGGGATGATTTATTCAGTGGATCAATACCCACCTGAATGGATGCCCTTACTAGAATCTCTTGTTTTTAGATGCCAAAATCCTTCTATCTGTTGGCTTAGGCGTTGGCTTAGGCGTTGTGATGCACACATGCCGAAGACACCTCTCATGTACTCCTCAGTTAGAGATAGCAAGTTCTTGGGAAGTGATGCCCCTTGAACTTGAAGCTTGGTATGCCTGAGAAGTGAGTGCAGTGTAAGGGGGAGCCAGTGCTACCAAGTGTCTAGCTATCTAGCTGAGTGTTGTATTTTATGGTTAGAGGATTCAACAGATATTGCCCTTGCTAGCCATAGGATTTGTTGTGAATGTGCTTGATTGTCTTGAGTCAAAGTCAAACAAACATTTTGTCTTCCATGATTGTCAAAAGTTAAATAAAAAACAAACTTTCAAAAGTGCTCATAATCAACTTGGGTTTTGAAAATCAACAACCTTCAATTAAAAAACAAAATCCAAACAAAAGTCCAAATTTGTCCAAGTATTCATCCAACATTTGAACATGGCTTGTCAAAACATTAAATGTCTTTGTTTCAAAATTCATGTAACTTAAGGCTAGGTTTTGCATAGTCCAACTTAGGTCCTAGGACATATTGTTATCTCCCTTCATTTTAGTCCTTTTCATTGCAATTGTCCTCATTTTGCACTTAGGTTCAAAATCATTTCCCTAAGTTTGCATTTCATTGTCATATCCAAGCTAGATTTCCATTTAGGTGACATTCGTGCATTATCCTTGTCATGCTAAAATTAGGTCTTCCCTAGGTTGCATTTAGTCTCAAATTTGGTTTGTCAAACTTGAAAAATCAAAACTTTGGATGATACCCTAAGTTGTTGTTAGGGAGTCTTGACCTTGTCTAAAATTTGTCCTTTCATTAATATCATTTTTGTCAAACCTAGCTTAGTATCCAAGCATATAGGTGAGACATTGTCAATTTGTCCTATTGTCATTTGGTCCTTTGTCCTTTAGGGTCTTGGCTTCATTTCAGCTTCCCAAGGTTGAGTCTTTAGGTTTGCATTCCAAAAATTTTGTCCAAATCTTGAAAAACAACAAAAACATAGGTTGCATTCTTGCCATAGATTGCATTTTCATCTATTTAGGTTGCATTTAGTTTCATATCATACATCATCCTTTTAAAATCAAAAAATTCCAAAAATATTGCATTTGCATTGTGACATGCCTGTTGAAACAAGGTCAAAATCTAAGAAGATGGGCGAACCAACATATCAACCCATTGACAACATATCAAACTCACAGTTTCAAACTAGTCAAATAGTACAAATTGAAGGTTTGTCAAACACATCATTACCACAATATGGAATGGTTCAACTTGGACCACCTCCGTTATATGAGCTAGTGTTTGTACCCATGAAACTGGGATATGGAAGTGTTCCACCAACACCAAGGGAAAATGTACATTTTGACTGGAATCAACTGAACCTGCAACATGAAATTCAAACTCAAACATTACATGAGGAACAAACTCTTTCATAAGGATTTGGTTCAGATCAAGGTATTCAACAAGAAATAAATCCAAATGTTTTACCAGGTTCTTCATCAGATTATGATTCTTCCGATGATGTTGATATGTTCCTTAAAGATCCGAAGTTGACAAAAAAGATGGATAAATTCTTGAACAAGGTCTTTAAGATGTTCCCACAAAAATATCTTGACATGATGAGTAATGTGACCTCCTCAAGTGAGCAAATTAATGTGCAAAAATAACAAGGCGGTGAGCTGTTAAGTTTCTCTCCACATCCAAACAAAGAAAATGTGCAACAAGAACCTCAACACACCTTGATGAGTAAATGTGCTTCAAAAACGCCGACAGTGACTATTCCACAAAAGTCACCATTTGAAACAACAAACTATCCATTATTTAATACAACACCTTTAGTACGAGATCAAATGATGGCCACACAAATGTTGACAACTGTCCCTCAACAAGAAATGATTCCTCAAATGATTGCCAGTGGATCAAAATCTAAGATGCAAGAAAGTTTTACGACTGGAATGCCTGATCTTACTAATGTTCAAAACAATCCTACAATGCAACAAAGTTTCTATGTCCCATCAAGTTCAATATGTTTGGCAAATACTCAAGTACCCGTTATACAAAATATTGTGATAGAACCTTTGATAGTGGCAACACAAAGAGCCACAGATAGTGGTGTGCACCAACAACAAATGTTGCAACAATTGAGGAATGCACAAAAGGCACAATCGAATGCGCAAACAAGCAATGCACAACAACAACAATATCACATTCAACAACACGTTGTAGTGTCTTCTGCACCATTACAAGTTAATTCAAACTTGCAACCACCATAATGGATTGGACAAACAACATAGCAAGTCAATGCAAGTGCCATCCCCCATCTCAAGGAGAAACATCAGAAACCTCCCAAACAAAGTTTTTTACAAATGATGGGATTTACATCAGGACAACAATAGTTGACACAAAGTCAGCAAATTCTGATTTGTTAGCATTAACAACAACATGTGCCTCAATATGAGCTAGGCAAAACAAGTTATCATACATCACAACCACAACTAATTTCCATGCAATATCAACAACACCCTCAATTGCAATATCAACCTAGGCTACAAATGATGATCCCACCACAAGAAGCACAGCAAAAGGGTCAATGTCAAGACATGGCACAACCACAGCAACAAGAGCTATATCAAGACCTTTATATGCCAGAGACACCAAAGACAACAATTTCAGAGTGTCAATAGCCAATAGAGAGTAGGATGTATCAACAAAGAGTACACCCAAGAGTGAATGATGAACTCCCAAAATCTTCGTTACCTGACACATTTGTACAACAGCTTGAGAAATTGCAACGACAAGTTGATGCATTGGAAACCAAAGGGGCAAAGAAATTTTACACAGATCAAGATTTGTGTCCTAATCCATTTGACAAGAGCTTGTACATGCCTCCCTTTCCTAAGCATTTTGAGGCACCTAATTTTGTGAAATATAAAGGGAACGGCAATCCAAAAGACCATGTTTGAGCATTTTTCGCAGCATGTACTGAAGTGAGATATGAGGAAACATATTTGATGCACTTATTCGCACGAAGTCTCACAGGACAAGCCATGGATTGGTATTCACATTTGCCAGGGAACATAAAGACATGGTCGGAATTGGCTCAAAAGTTTATATCCCACTTCGCATTCAACATTGACAATGAAGTGACCATGTCAGATTTATGTAACACCAAGCAAAAGCAAGGTGAACCATTAGTGACTTTCTTGCAAAGATGGTGAAGTTTGTACAATCATTCTTCCCTAGCTATACCTGAAGAACAACAAGTGAACTTATTCATTCAAAATTTGGTCCCAGAAATGATGTATGAGCTCAAATTGAAAAGTCCTAGCACCATTGAGAAGCTCATTAAGAAAGGGATGAACATTGAAACTACTCTTGTAGCTAAGGGACTCATTAAACTCAACAAAGACATTGATAACACAAACAATTCAGGGGAGAAAAATAGATTTTGGTACAAAAACAAGAATGTCACTAATGATGGATTTGTCGACACAAGAGCAGTGAATGCAAATCAGCCCATGTTCATGATAAAGACATTGAGCGCTCCTAATGTGTTGGCTATGTAACAAAATCAGACACAAGCAAGCAATGTTACTCAACAGCCACAATACCAATAGTATAATCAACAACAAGGTCGGCAACAAAACCAGCAACTAAAACCTTTCAGATCAAGGGATGGGCCCCCTCGATAATTTACACCATTGGGAGAGCCTATTGAGTCAGTAATGAAACAATTGATACAAGCAAATTTTATCAAATTACCAGATGTCAAGGAAGAACCATTGGTAAAGCTGCATTGGTGGAATGATAATGCATATTGTGAATACCATCGATCAAAAGGACATAAAACTGCATCATGTTTTCAATTGAAACATATGATTCAAGACTTGTTAGATCAAGGAGTAATTGAGGTAGACCCACCCAATGTGACCTCTAACACTGATCATACAATTTTCAAAACTCCTTTACTTGATCATGACAAGGGTAAAGCGTCTTCTTCAAACTCTACCCAAACAGCGAATCTTAATTATGCAAAAACTGGTTATAACAATGTCATCAATTGTTTTCGAGCGTCAAATGAGTATGTTTCCACCATAAGAATAAAGGGACAAGATCCTTCTTGCGTAGTCACCATTCGTCGATCCAAAATAGTCTTGAAAGGAGCTCCTGCAATTCCTCCCAAATCAACTCCTACAAGTCAGTATAATCTCCTAGATCATCTGGGGAAGACACCTACACAAATATCAATTCTTGAATTGTTGAAAATGTCCCCTATGCATCGTGCAGTCCTAGATAAAGCTTTAACTGAGTCCATTGTCCCGACAGACATTGATGTTGACTAGTTTCAAGCCCAAATTGGACATCTAGCTGTTTCCCAACATGTTGCCTTTTCTAATAATGATATTTCCCCTGATAAGCTCCCTCATAATGATCCTTTACATCTTGAAGCCTTTATCCATAATTGCAAGATCTGACGAGTCTTGATAGATGGCGGATCAGGTCTTAACATTTGTACTTTGAGAGTAGTCATTGGTCTTGGTTATATAGAAAATGCCATTGATTCTTCCAAAAGAATAACAATCAAAGCATATGATGATGTTGAGCGCCCATCTAAAGGGATAATTTCATTGCCAATCAGAGTCGGTCCAGTGATAGCAAACACTTTCCTGCAGGTCCTAGACCTCAATCTCCCTTACAATATGATTCATGGTCGTTCATGGATCCACGCAATGAAAGCAGTTCCATCTACTTATCATCAGTGTTTAAAATATCCTTATAATGGGACTGAGATAACAATTCTAGGAGATCGTAATCCATTTCAATTTTGTGCTAATCTAAAGGATTCCCCGCAGCAACAAGCCCCAGTCAATAGAGAGGCCCACTCACATAATTATGTGGATCCTAATGAGTTGTTAGATGCTGTCAAAGGAAAATTGAAGATACAGGACCAAGGATGTGGAGAGTATTCAATGGCCCAAACCTTCCTAATTGGGAATTTACCAATATCTCCAAAATCACATGGCAAACCATATTTGTTGCAAAAGGAACCTAAGATAGTCATTCAATATCAGCCCCCCACTACATTTACAAGATGGGGTGAACTTGACAAGGAAACTTTGGATGATGATGTCATAGATTGGCTTTATAAGGATCCAACTGATACACCACCTGTCAAGTTGCTAGTGGAGCGGTATGGCAAAGGGTTTACTATACTACAGAAAAAGGGATATGATGGCTGCAGTGGTTTGGGCCTTGACAAGAAAGGAAGACTAGAACCTATTATTCCCAAGATGCGACATCCAACTTTAGGATTAGGTTTTGTACCATTGTGAATTGGACCCTCGTCTACCAAAGTGACCACGTGTGGAAAGGGGCATGACTCTGATGATGAAACAACACTTGAGGATACCCAACCTGAAACTGATTCCAATGAATGGGAGTGGAGTTCCTTTTCTTCTAGCTCCTATGCCCTTGAAAATGTTTTCCTTGACCCTGATGATTTGCCCATGGAAGACAAACATGAAATAACTTCCCCACCCAAAACATGTCCTAATGCTTGGATAGAGTCATTCTAGGACCCAAGCTCCAAATCAAATATGAGTAGTTTAGACAGTGATACCACAGACATTTACATCTTTACCATCTCGACCCTCTCTCTCCTTAAAACTGATGATGACATGCCCCTTGTCTATCCTCAGCTTATCCAACATGACCAACAAGATCCACTCATATTAGATTGTTTTCAAAATGATGAAGCAATTGCTGAATTTCTTGGACTACGAGAAGGCATACCACAAGGTGATCATAAGGTAGGGTTTACTATTGATTTAGTTCCACAGCATATTTTGGGGAGTCAACTCCATCTTCTAGTCATAAAAATGAAAAAGAAAAAGCAACAGTAAAAAATCAAAAGAATTAGTCTTTGGGTGAAAACCATAAGGCGCTCTCTGACCATGGAAAAGTAAAAATACAAGACGTACCTACGGGTAAAAACCTCTCTGAGGCACCCAAAGGTGGAAGATTGGACATACCCTCATCAAGTCAAGATAAATCAACATTGCTTGTGGAAATGACCGAAGAGATAAGTTTGGGTACACCTGACAACTCTAAGGTCAATCATTTCGCTACTTCTCTATCAAAACAAGAAAAGACAGATTTTGTCAATTTCTTTCTTAAAAAGAAGATTAGTTTTGCATGGTCTTATGCAGATATGCCCGACCTTGATCCAGAATTAGTCCTTCATCACTTGCCATTAAAATTAGATGCCAAGCCCGTCAAACAAAAACTCAGAAAGATGCATCCCCAGGTGGCTCTCTTAGTCAAAGTAGAACTCAAAAAATTATTAGATGTGGGCTTTATCAAACCAATTGATTATGCAGATTAGATTTCAAATTTGGTACCAATTAGCAAAGTAACTAGGGGCATAAGAATTTGTACGGATTTTAGGGATCTCAATAAAGCATGCCCTAAAGATGACTTTCCATTGTTGAATATAGACATCATAGTTGACATGACTGCCAAATATGAGATGCTATCATTGATGGATGATTTTTTCGGATATAATCAAATTCGCATTGCTCCTGAAGATCAACACAAGACTGCATTCACATGTGCTTGGGGTACCTACTGCTAGAATGTGATGCCTTTTGGCCTTAAAAATGCTAGAGCAACATATCAAAGAAATATGACAACAATTTTCCATGATTTTATGCATACTTTGATGGAAGACTATGTTGATGACCTATTATGCAAATCCATCACAAGAGATAGTCATCTAGCCATCCTTGGCCCAATTTTTGATCGAATGGAAACCTACAAGCTCAAACTCAACCCAAAGAAATGTGTCTTTGGTGTTACAGCTGGCAAATAATTAGGGTACATTGTTTCTCACAGAGGCATCAAAGTAGACCCCAAAAAAGTTAAAGCAATAATGGATATGCCTCCTCCTTCCAATCTTCGTCAACTAAGAAGTCTACAAGGGAAGCTACAGTCAATCCGCTGGTTTATAGCTCAATTGGTGGACAAATGTCATCCCTTCCAACATTTATTGCATAAAGGTGTCACTTTTAAATGGACTGAGCAATGTCAATCAGCGTTTCAAACTCTTAAGGATTATCTGATGTCGCCACCTATTCTAATGCCTCCTATAGTAGGGAAGCCAATCATATTGTATATCTCTGCAACTGAAACGACACTGGGAGTTCTCTTGGCCCAACAAGATGAGAAAGGCAAAGAGCGCGCTATTTATTATATCAGTCGGACACTAGTGGGCTATGAACTGAATTATTCAACTATTGAATGGGCATGTTTAGCAGTGGTATTTGCAACACAGAAGCTTTGACACTATATGTTAAATCATCAGACATTGCTAGTTGCAAAAATTGATCCCTTGAAATACTTGCTTAGTAGGGCAGCTTTGATAGGTCGCCTGGCAAAGTGGGTTATGATCCTAAGTGAGTTTGATATTGAGTACATTGAGAGAAAGGCAATAAAAGGACAAATCATAGTGGATCAACTTGCAGAGGCACCTATTCATGATGATCATCCAATGTTGACTGATTTTCCAGATGAATCGGTCTTTGTTGTCACATCTTCTAATGAATGGAAATTATATTTTGATGGATCCCATACCAAATTTGGCTCGGGAGCAGGTATATTGTTTGTCACCCCTCAAGGTGATGCTATCCCTAAATCCTACAGAATAACTTTTGATTTCACCAATAATATTGCAGAATATGAGGCTTTGGTCATAGGACTCCAAGTAGCAATCCAATGAAACATTACACATTTGCAAGTCTATGGAGATTCCCAGTTAGTCATCCGTCAAGTGAATGATGACTATGAAACAAAGGATGAAAAGCTTCTTCCCTACAAGCATATGGTGGATTTCTTAAAGACAAAATTTATTGATATCCATTTCAATCAAGTTCCAAGAATACAAAACAAGTCAGCAGATGCTATGTCAACTATTGCTTCCATGTTAAATATGCCCCATAATATGGACAGATGTGAATTTTTGGTCGAATAGTTGCTTGTCCCTTCTTTTGAAATTTTGATAGTAGATGTGATGTGTGTTCTTGTTGGTCCTAATTCCCCATGGTACAATGACATCTATCGGTATTTGCACTCCCAAACCTTACCACCTAACCTTTCCTCTAACCAACGTCGAGCCTTCATATGCCAAACCATCAAATATGTCATCATCACTGACACTCTTTACCGTCGTTCCTTTGACCACACCCTCCTCAGGTGTTTGGATTCTGACAAAGATCAAATGGCTTTACGCGAGGTTCATGATGGTATATGTGGGGGCCATTTCAATGGTCTGAGTCTAGTTAAAAAGTTGGTTCGTGCTGGATATTATTGGCCCACTATGGAAAAGGATGGTCATGATTTTGTCAAGAAATGCTACAAATGTCAAATACATAGAAATTACATTCAGGTGCCAGCCCAAGAACTTCACTTTGTCATATCTTCGTGGCCCTTTTCTCAATGGGGATTGGATCTTATTGGCAAGATTCACTCGACATCTGCAAATGGACACAAATTCATCATCACAACCATAGAATACTTTACCAAATGGATCGAGGCTATCCTTACGACCTATATCACTGGTGTTCAAATTTCAAAGTTTCTACTAAATTATATCATATGCAGATATGGGGTTCCTCTTGCAATAGTCACAGATAATGGTCATCCATTCAAAAATAAAGGTGTCAAGGAACTCTGTGAAAAGTTTCGCATCCAACACCGTTTCTCCAGTCCTTACTATCCACAAAGTAATGGTCAAGCCGAAGCATCCAATAAAACCATCATTAAGATCCTAAAAAAGGTTGTCAATAACGCTGGTCGAGATTGGCATGTATAGTTGAATACAGCACTATGGGCTTATCGCACTTCCATCTGCACCCCTACTAGCGCAACACCTTATTCCTTGGTGTATGGTGCAGAAGTCATTCTACCCTTAGAAGTGGAAATTCCCTCTTTGCGTGTTTCCCTCCAACACTTGATTGATGATGGGACACATAGAGTCTCTAGGTTGCATCAGCTTGAGATGTTAGATGAGAAATGTCAGACATCCCTGACACATTTGCAAGCATATCAAAACCATCTCCGTCGCTCTTATAATAAGAAGGTCAAAGGGTGACACTTCGAAGTGGGAAATTTGGTCCTCAAGGAAAACCTGAAGAATACACAATCTACTGACATCATCAAAGGAAATTTTGAGCCTAATTGGGTTGGACCTTTCATAGTTACTGCAGCCTATGGCTCGGGGGCATATCAGCTTGCAACCCCAGATGGTGAACCTCTGTCTAATCCTGTAAATAGCATGCACCTTCGAAAGTACTAGATATAGTTTTCTATCAGCAGTTCTTCAAATATGATCCTGAAAAATACAAAAAAATCAAAAACTAAAAAATACAAAAAAAATAAAAAAAAAATCAAAAAAAATTGTAAAAAACTCAAAATTCCTACAAAGTGAAAAACATCAAAATCCAAAAACAATTTCTTTGGCATTTTGCATTTTGTCAATAAATGGTCCCCTTTGTGCCTAAACAGATCGCTGAGCATACCTCCAACGACAACCACTCCAACATTGTGCTTTCATAAAATCACGCATTAACAGATGAACTTTTCAATCAAACCAAACATTCAAATTGATCAAAAATGTCATGTCAATCAATCAACATCAATATCATTTGTCCTTGCCACTATTATCATGGGTCTTATACAGGGTGTGGTATACTCAAAATCAGACTGTGTCTTGTCTTAGATGGGGTACCGCATTCCCTGAAACTAGACATCATGATCATTCTTATTTTCCACTTTTGACAATGACGATCAGACTGTTTGTTTGACTTGGTTGAATTTGTGCGTCTTATCTTTTAACTGATTTATCTTTGGCTTCGATCATGTTCCTATGTTGCTCGATGATGTAACTGAGTGATTTAGAGTAACCGTGATGGTTCATGGTCCCTTTTGTTTTTTTGTTGCGTTTGCTGTTTGTGGAATGTTTGTCACAAACTGGGGCAACTACATCATTGGGCATCTGTGATAAGTATGACCACTTTGTGAATGCTGCACAGACCTTGACCCTTGATGTATGCACCCTAGGATGCTTCACTCATTCCTTGTGTGCGATGTGTCTATCTTTTGCAAAAGGGGTTGCGTTCCAGCTCTGGCCTTCAATGCCATGATGCTCTGCATCCACTTTGCTACATTAAATAAAGGTTCTCACCTACTTATGTGCATTTGTGAAAGCAAGTTTTCCTTCATCTCTAACTGTACTCTGTCCAGTTTCTTCTTACTAACATTTCTTCCATCAGTCTGGGCAGTCCGTTCGGTCAAGTTCTTCGATCTCCACAAACATAAGCTGCATCCTACATTCATTGATTAGTACATTTGCATTATATCAAGTCCATACAAAGCATTTTATCCATTTCATCTTATAAATGCATCTAAAAACATTAACAATATTCATACATGTTTCACAATGGTACATAAACAGTGCATAAGACATCCATACATGGAAAGTAACCATAAGTCATAACACATTGCATTCCATCATATAGCTGCATATCATATCATATATCCAAACATCGGAGTACAAAATCGGACTATTTGTCTTACATATGGCCCGCAGGATGAGTACATAATGTCAAACTATATATGTCTTCGTCATATAGAGAATGTGCCTCTATCACTGGGTGCTCCCTCTGTCCTCCTCATCCCTACCATGTCTCAAGGATGAAGTTCCTCCTATCCCTGGTCCTGGCTATGGTGGCCTCATCGGTCCACTCACCCCCATGCTGCTCACTAACCTTCAAGAGCGTGGCCTGCTCTCTGTCCTCGATCATGATTGATATGATGCTGCTCTCTGCTCTAGTGGAACTGCACTCTCATATAGAGTCCTCAAATGGTGCATCTCATCTCCTGCCTCTAATAACATCTATGCCATCTCATGCACACTAGCATCTCTAATCAACCCAACATACTCGGTCACTCTCTACTCTGCTTGTTGTGCCTGGGCTATCGCTATATCTCGAGTCATTGTTAGTCTACCTATCTTTGCTCTGAATTGATCCTGCTCTGTCCTCAAGATAGCATTCTGTCTTTCTAATGTCGCAATGTGATCATGCTGACTCACTATGGTGGCCCTACATATATCCATCTCCTCTATGCTAGTTGTCTCTGGCTCTATGGGTATATCCTACAATGACTCATGATGGGCTAGATCTGGCTCCTCCCTCTTGTCCTCCTCCTCTTCCTCCTCATCATCCTCATCATCCCTCTTGTCCTCCTCCTCATCATCCCCTCTCTCCTCATCATCCTCCTCATCCTCATCATCTTCCTCATCCTCATCTCCATCCTCATCATCTCTCTCCTCCTCTCCAGCGAGTGGGAAGTCCTCTTGTCTCCTAGGTACTAGAATATCAGGATCCGTCAATGGCACTGGCCGCCATCATGCAAACCATCACTCATACTCCTCTATCATCCCGACATCTACAACATCTGATCTCCAATCCCACTATCTTTGCTATAGCTGTGTGAAGTCAACATATGCTATGTGTGGCTGGATCATCCTCCCCCACTGACTCGTCTCTCTATGAGATCGAGCAAAGTGTGCAGTCCCTATCGGTACATCCTGCCTCTCTCCAAACTATCGTCTAACTCTCTCTAGCAGATACATCTCAATCACTCTCTGGTGATTCACTGGTCGTCCAATTAGGTATCTCTCCTATCTGCAATATGATAGCTCATCACCATCATCTAACCATCCAGGGCAATCATGATATGGTCTCCATGTGAACTCTCTCAATCTATCCAGCTCATGTCACCAATACAATATGTATCCGAATGGACCCTGTCTCAGTGTACCCCCATAGTAATACACATATGGTCGGTGTGGTACTACCTATCTTTCTGCAATCGGTTGACATATGGCTATGTGCTCAAATGCCCATACCTGTAATAGTGTGACCCCACAGCTCAAAGTTTGTACCCTCTGATATGCTATCTGATGTAGCTCAAAATATAGCATAGCAAGCACACATGGTCCCCATGTGTACACAGTCCCCTCTGTTGCCATCCACTCTAGCACTCTTCCCCATCCAATAGGGAATCCATGTCCTCATCTGTCACCTACTAATAGGCATGCTATAGCCACTGCTATCACCACATATCGCTGATCATACTCTACTGCCATGGTCTCCCAGTGGATCTCCCTCTCTATGATATCAAGGTCATCTGCGTCGCACTCAAATAATCTACACAAAGAGTCTCTCCCTATCACTGGGTCATACACCACCATCTTCCCATGAATCAGAATGCAGAGGATACGCCACACGTCCTCTAGTGTCACTATTGCCTCTCCAGTCGGAAGATGGAAAGAGGAAGTCTCTGAATGCCATCGCTCTGCCAATGCAGTGAGAAGTCCTGTGTTTGCCCTAATCTTGGGCATGTACGTAATATAGTATAATCCAAGTCCTGCTAATGTATCTCTGTCCATGCTCCTGAGTCTGTGTCGCAACATGAAGCAGTCGGGTCTATTTTCCCATGTAATCAATGGATACTATCGACTCTGCATCCTAATTGGGGCACACTTTATTAGTTTTAGGGTTTTCTCCTAAGGGCTATATTTCTTTGTTTCATGCCCCAATTAGGGTTTTTGTTATCTATTTTGACCTATCCTACCCTTATCCCTCTTTTCGGGATCATCCACACATTATTTTCAGTCAAATTAGTGTTCTCAGTGCACAATTGCGCTTGTGTGCCTTGTCCTGCACCTGTGCAGCATCAAGTTGTGCCTATGTACCCTACATAGGTGTAGAACATCCTTACATAGGCGCAGAATGCACCCACATAGGCATAGATGTCCATTTTTTCCTTTCCTGTGGGCCTGCAATGTCTCGCAATCAAGCAAAATTCATGAAATTGACAATATGGGTTTTTGAGCTACATACCACTGCTCCCACGTCGTCCGGTCATCTATAGGTGCGTACACATTCCCCAACGTGATCTACCATTGGAATGTTTGCCATCTCTCTGCAAGGGTTCTTTTCCTGAGAAACAATTCCTCCACTTTGGCTAGTGCAAATGAGCTCTTTTCCTTCTCCTTGTCTCATTTATAGATCTTTGTCAGTGCCTAGATGAATGTGCATGCTCTCCATCTTATGCTAGTCTCAGTCTTTTGCACCTTCTACTGCTTGTCATTTGTGCATCCGACCTTCAATTCTTGATCTGTCCGAACCTATCATTTTCTATTATTCTTATCGACTAATTGGCCTCTTTTCTAGATTTTTCCAGCCAATTCCTCGAGGGGGCATGTATATGTCATTGTTATTGTTTGGGGCATTTTCATTATTGTTCTTTGAAACAACGCTTAGAATTGCATTCTCTCAAAGAGGGACAAAATGTAGACGTCTAAAAATGGTCAACGCTTGTGGAGTCATACTTTAACATGTATGCATTGCCTTATTTTAGGGTTCTTGCGTCGCATTAACATTTCTTCTATGTTGCGCACTTAGTCTTTATCATTTGCGAGCATCGAGCCCTTTTTCTGCATTCCTCATTTTTATCGCTTTCAAATTAGGTCTTGTCGATAACAATCTTCAGTCATGATTTTGGTCGATCTTATCTTGTCGCATCAATGTGCATGCTCATTTATCATCATTTTGGACATCGTCAATTCTAATCGATGATAGAATTAGGGTTTTGTCCTCTTGTCAATATTTCAATCATCTTTAGCTTGTTAGTAATCATTTGTGATTATCAACTTGTCAATTTCATCATTTTGTGATTGATTCATCATCGATCCTTGTCAATCTTGTCATTTTGTGATCGATTCGTCATCAATCCTTGTCTTTTTCAATCATGTCAATTTGGATCGATTAGTCATTGTTCCTTGTCAATTGGCGCCTATCAATTTGGTCTCCTTGTCAATCTTGGTCAATTTGTCATTGATTTTTGTCAACCAATCTCAATCATTTATCAACATTGGTCCTTTGTCAATCAGAATCATGATCGAACCTACATTAATTTCTTATTGTCTTGACCTAATTCCTTGTTATCTTATTTATAGGGTTTTATGATTTGTTCATTTAATCCTTTTCTTCTTCTTTGTGGGTTAAATAAATTTATTTATTTAGTCCTAGGTCTCTTTCATGAATTAATTAATGGATGAAAACCTATTAATTAATTCACCTAATTTCTATTTCATCATTTCTAATTTTCCTAATTCCTAATTTCCACCTCATTTTCTAATTTGCTAAATTCAATTTCCACCTAATCAATTCCTCTCTAGTCTCTCCCTATTTTTGTGCTTTAGTGGAAGCATGAATTTCTCATGCATCATACCATTGGCATAGCAAGATGTCATAGGCTTTTAGTCCTCTAACCTTTGCATTGGCAATATGTCATAATTCATGACATAGAAGGTGTCATAACCTTCTTCCTTCAACTCAATTTTGCCATTTTTGAAATCAATTACCTCTAATATCAATTTCATGCTAATCTTGTCCTCTCTCCAATTTGTCTATAAATTGGATGAGTTTCTAAGATCAAAAAAACCATGCTTCTAGTATCCTTATGCTACAATTTTCATCTTGTCAATCTTGCTTGCTTTCATACTTGCATTTTGCACTTGTAGGTGAGATCCACAAACAAAATAATTTGAAGGAGAAAGAAGGACAATGGAGGTCAATTGGAAGAGACATTGGTGATGGATTTTCATTTATTTTGAATGTCTTGTTTTCAATTCTTCATTGATTGTAATTAGGATTTATTTCATTGCAATTTGGCTTTGTGGTTAGCTAATATCTATTTGCTTTGATGATTTCCCAATTTCTTGATCTACAGGTGGTAAGGCTACAAGTGTATCATCACTGATTATTTCTTTGAAGTTATCAAGGATCTTTTGCACCTCATATGACATCTCAACTTTATTTGCTATCTTTTCTTCCTTGGGTTTCACTATGAGTGCAAATCGCACTCTTTCACCTTCTTCAAGTGTACTTATAAACTCTTTCTCACTCACAATTAAGACATTATGATTTGTTGACTTCCTGCCCTCTTTCTCATCATTTATGGACTGAATCTTGTATGTAACTCCATTCTTCTGAAAAGAGTAGGAGTTCTTTTCCCCATTGTGGATGGCTTTCCTATCAAATTGCCAAGGTCTACCAAGAAGTAGATGGCAAGCATCCATTGGAAGAATGTCACATAGGATCTTATCTTGATACCCTCCTATGGTGAATTCTACCCATGTTTGTTCATTTACAAGGATATGTTGCTCCCTATTCAACCATGTGACCCTATAGGGATGTGTGTGTGGGATTCTCTCAAGTTTGATTTTACCAACTACTTCTTCTGAGATTATATTATATGTGGATCCAGAATCTATGACCACCTTGCATACCTTTCCCATGATTTTGCACTTAATTCTAAACAATAACCTTCTTTGAGTAGCTTCCTCCTTGATTGGTTCTTTTATCAAAACTCTTCTCATCATTAGACTTTCCCCATCTTCTGATGCTAAGCTCACTTCATGAGTCTTACCACTTGCTGCATTTTCTTGCACATAATTCACTCTTCTTTCACCCCTTGTGATGAGGTGGGTTTCTCTGGACATCTATAGGTAGGGTGCCCTAATTTCTGACAGTTGTAGCATTTCATGGTGGAGAAGTAGGACCCCCTTCCTGGTCCACTAGATCTACCTCTACTTGGGTTGCTAGATCCCCTTCCTCTATAGCTGCTCTTGCTATATGAATCCCCACTTTTCTCAATAAGTTTGGATTCTCCTTGGGGTCTTTGATCTCCTCTTCTACCAAAACTTCCTCTTTGGCCTCTACCATCTCTACCCCTGCCTCTACCTCTATTGTTTTTTTCTTGCTTTCTCCTACTTTTCTCTTCCACCTTAAGTACTAGTTGATAACACTTGTGTATTGTTTATTGGCATAGCAAACTCATCTCTTCCTGGATGTTCCATCTCAATCCATTCAAGTACCTTGCCACTTTTATACTCTCATCCTCTACTACCTTGGATCTCATGCATAGTTTTTGAAACTCCTTAGTGTAGCTACTAACATCTAAGTCTTTTTGTCTCAAATTTTGTCTTTTCCTATGAAGTTGCACTTCATAGTCTTCAGGAAGATAGGTTTCTCTAATTTTGGCTACCATTGTTTTCCAGGTGGCTACTGGTTGCTTACCTTCTTTCACCCTTTCCTCTTGGATGAACTTCCACCAAGTTAAGGCTGCCCCTCTCAACCTTGACTTTTCTACCTTAACCTTTGTGCTTCAATTATTCCATCACATTCAAAGTGGTTTTCTAGACCTTCAATCCACTCTATAAGAGCATCTAGATCCATCTTTCCACTGAAAAGAGCCACTCCCTCTAAGGTTTTACTACTCATAGCTCTCAAAGCCTTCAAGAATGGTTCTTGCTCAATAACAGGGTCAGGTATGGGAACCTCATCTTCTATTGCCACCATTTTGCCCTGATCTCCAACCTTATCATGTACTTCTTCAATTTTGACTTCTACTTCAGCTAATTTCATTGCTAGTTGCTCTAACCTCTCTATGACTGCTCTATTTTCTTCTTCTTGGTCTTCGACCTTCTTTGCTAACTCAGCATTAGTCACCATGTTTTCTCCTAATGATCCTTTTCTCCTAAATCTTTTGATAGCTCTGATACCACTATGATAGGGAGAATGCTAGAGAAGTAATCCACAAGGTGAATTAGGTCTAATGGTTCAATTGGTTTACAAGAGTCTTGTTTGTGACTGTCATGTATGTTTGTAAAATTATCTTGAGGTTTTAATGCTAAGTATCTCATGCATAGCTTCTCCAATATCCATCCTTTAATGAAGGCTTATACCCTTACTCAACTCACTCCTCCTTGATTGTATACTCTTCTAACTTCAATACTCTAGTTCCTAGACATTCATACCTACTGCACCAAGACTAGGAAAACTCCTCCAAAGGTTCTATCAAGCAAGGCAAAGGTTTTGTCTTTGATCATGTATTTTCTTATAGCACGTAGGCAATTTTTGCTCTTCTACTCAACCCCCTTTGCTAGGTTGCAAACCCCAAAAGTTTATGTCCTTTGTCAAGAAGGTGGAGGGGTATTTCTTAATGTTCATGGATAGTTTACCAAAGGTCTCACAAGCTCCAACAACCCCAAACCAATCGGGTCCTTGAAATTGCAGTTTTGAAGTCCAAGAAGGCTAGTAGCCCGTGGAGGGCTAATTGGCACTTTTTTTGTTCACCCAGCCCAATGATGAGTGATTCTTCCAAAAAAATTGTCTTGAATGATGTTTAGGAGGTCTAGGCTTAGGGACTTTTTAGGTCTTAGGCTCCATGAAGAGGGTTAGTGAGGGTTTTGAGCTTGCAATGTTAGATTTCACAACTCCTTCTCAAACCAAGGCCCTAGATTGGTTTTTGGGCCCTTCCATACCTTGGAAGACATTATCCCACAATTACCACTTGTCATTTTGACAAACATTTAGCAAACTAGTTGTAGAGGATGACAAAAACAATCATTTTCACTGTTTTCACTATCTTTCACTGTCTTTTCTGCACAATAGAGGGTTAGGACTTCCAAAATTCCTGCACCATAGCATAAATAAACCTTTTAAAAATAATTTAACTCTACATTAAACAAGTATGGTGAAATATTCATGCATGGAAGGTTTCAAAGACAATCTTGGTGCCAAAAACTATTATATTTCCCAAAACAGGGAGTTCGTTGCCCTTCACAAATAGTGACACTTTATAATGCAAAATGGATCAAGTTTGGTGCTCCAACTTGCTTCAAATCACTCATGGGGAAGGTGTAGACCTTTTTCCAACGTTGTTAACTCAAATAGACTTTGAGAACAACATTTTTCTCATAATTTCAATCTACTAGCCAAGTTACCCACTTAACTTGCCTAGTAGGATCTCACATAAACTCCTTGTGCATAACCCTGGCCAACCAAGAAGATATTTACACTGTACAATCTCTCATCAACTTGACCAAGTTCCTCCATTAGAGCCCAATGAGGTTTTTAGTCAAGTTGATCCATTATGGAGTACAAACCCTTGATAGGGCAGTGAAGTAACAAAACTGAAACAATTAACCACAACTCTCTTTTCAATGAAAAACAAAGAACCAATTACATTAATTTCTTGGAATGAACATCAAAAACACTTCTCAACAAGTATAGTATGGACAAAAATAGTTTATTACAGATTGTTGCATCCAAACAAGTTCAAATTGCCATAAAACCCAAAAAATTTCACTTCTTTTATTGAGAATGACTTTGTTTCCACATTTGCCAACCCTAAAAAAGTTTGAGGGTGGTCTATTTAAAGATTTTTTAGTTATTTATGATGTCCTATATGGACATATAGCTGTAGGATTTTTTTTTCACATTTTTTACTTCAAAAATGATAACTTTTCAACAAGGTGGGCAACTTTTGTTGCACAAAATGACATTTTTTACAACCAAACTTCATCAACTCATCTAAAAACCTAAGACATTCTTAAAAACACTTAGTAAACATGTTTCAATGCTTTGGAAAGCATTTTGAGACCTTTTAGGCAGTTTTACACATTTTTGCCAAAATTGTCAACTCAAGTCCTGAAAGGCAAAACTTTACCTCTTGAGCACAGAATGAGATCAAAACCACTAGAAAAGACAAACAACAACCTAAAATAACATCATAAACCTAACACAAGACATTACAAACATGAAAGCATGAAATACTCAAAAAGGAGAGTTTTTACTCAACTAGATGCTCCTGCACCAAGAAGCAACTTGAGATGGCTCTTGAGGATTATGATGCTGAAAGGATAAAAAACTTTAAATTGCAAGATGAATTGAATTCTGCTAATGAGTTCATTCTTATCCTACAAGAAATGTTATCATCAGCTCAAGCCAAGAGAAAATAATTTTTGCAATGATGAGGAGAAGAATGTACTTAAGGAACAATGTCAGAAACTAAGTCAAGGAAACATGCTCATGAAGAATGAAATGCAAGATCTGACTATGAAGTTATCAAAAGATATTGAGGACATAAAGAACAAGGAAGATAATCTTGTTATATCTCTGAAGAAAAAATTTGATGAATGTGGTAGATTGACTCATGAGAATAATCTGTTGAGAACTAATTTGGCACACTCCCGGAATAATGAACAAGAACTTGAAAGACAAATAACTAATCTGAGAGATGATCTAACTAATGCAAGTGAGTATAAAGAAAAATTCAGGATTAGTGTTGCACAGTTGGATGACTTATTGAAAAGACAAAGGCAGATTGATGATTCTAGAGGACTTGGATTTGTACAAGGTGAAAGCTCCGGTACTGCACATGAAGATCAGACAACCGGTATGCAAAACTCATCAGAACAGAGGAAACCGGTAAGGCAATCTAATACTTATAAATTCAATGGTAGATTTTTTGTTTGCAATAAATTTGGGCATATCGCTAAACAATGTAGAAATAAAGCAAATCAAAATTATAATTTTATTCCCAGTCAATGCACTAATTGCAAGAAATATGGTCATAGATCAAAAGATTGCAGAATGAATGTTAAATGTCATGCATATGGAAAGTTTGGACATTTTTCTAATCATTGTAGGTCAAGGAATGACACCATATTTGTCAAAGCAATTCAAAAGAACAATGTTACATGTTATGCATGCAATAAAATAGGTCATATTGCTAAATATTGTAGAAGCAAGACTCAACCGGTTAGCAATGATAAAGATAATGAGAAAGGAAAGCAGAAGGTAGATGAAATACAACAAGATCGCACCAAGAGATGGATTAGAAAATATAAAGAACCAAGTGGAGATGGATCTACACCAGTAACTCCACCAGTAGAATAGGGTATCCATCCATCGATAGGAAATTCCATCAGTAACTAAGGCATAACCCTTAGGGGTTGGAAAAGTCATTGCAAAATCCTGCATATTACCCCAGAGGAGATCTAAGGAGATCTGGAGAGTTGTGTTCATCATAAATAAAGGTTCACCCGGCACAAGACTGTGAAACCGACACCCGGTAGGGTTGTTTGCGAAGCATTTATTACAGAGAAAGATAAGGGTTTTATTCACTGATAAAAGGGGTAAGTGAATTCATTTTCCGAGCATTCAAGAATTCAAAGCAAAGAAAAGTCAAATTTTCAGGCGAATCCCATCATTGTCTAATTCAAGGATAGGTTAAGGCCTGTATTCAAGGAGGTTCCCAAAATTGCTAAGAAGGAAGACTCTGCGGGAGCATTTTCTAGGGTTCCTAACGGTGTGATGTATGTTGAAGATGTGAGGGCATACATTCACTGCACCTTCGAGGATCTAGGCACAGAGGACATAAAAAGCATGTATCAATCCATGATACTAGGAGACTCTGAAACCATCAAACTGGAATACAAATCAATTGAGGATTTAGGGTTAACTGGTATTATGTACATACTAGAATTCAAGGATGAAGTTATCATATATGTTCTGATCAGGGTTCACAATGAGTTTATTTGGTCGAATAGGCCTTACATGATCATGAAGGAGGCTATTCAAGTAGTCACTCACTTACCCAAAGTCGGATAAGAACCAGGCAAGAAAATTTCCAACACAGAGTTCGAGAAACTCACTGGTGCAACTCCTGATAATAGATCAATGAGGATCAGCACAATCACCAACATTGATGTGAAATTTGGAAGCATGATAATAGATTATAAGGTAACTCAATCCAATAGATTGAATTTTGTTGCTAGTTCATTTATTCATGTTTCATATCAGATGCTAAGGAATAATGCAAAATATGATTTATGTGAATGGATGAGGAGTGAATTAATGTTGAACCTTGGGAAGATCAAGGGAGTTAAGAAAGGAACTTTCAGATATGGAAATTTGATTGTTTGTTTAATGCTTTACTTCCTGAATGAACTACCTAGTCTTGGAAAGAGACATTGGGCTCATGACATACCAATAGGTATATAGATCAAGGAAGCAATCACCGGTCTTGGTGCTGACAGAGATGAGAAAATTTGGGGGTATTTTAAAACACTCCAACAAAACATAAGGCTGAGAGAGAGAATATCAAAGAAAATTGTGGAGAAGTACTCCACTGATATCTATTTTATGGTGAAAATCGATGAAACCCTTATGGAGGCAGTTGAACCTAGGACAATCTAGATTACTGAGCATGGATATGAAGTGGATGATAGCATTTTTGAACTCTATGTAAAAATGCTGCTAGATGCCCCATTGGATGACAAAACAAAGCATTTTGGTACAACAGAAGAGAAGGCCCTTGAAGTCAAAACTAGTTTTAATATGAAGAGAAGAGAGAAGAAAATAGAAAAGATGTTTGCATATGTACATGATGTAATTCATAAGATTGACACTCAACTAGGTTCTGTATCCAAACTGGCAGTAGAACTAGCAGTGGCTAGTACGGTAGAGGTGAAGAAGCCTGAAGCTTACATTTCCACCATCACTTCTGATTCTGACCCTGAGGACAATGAACCTCTAGCTTTCAGAAGGGTACAAAGGAAGAAAGTCGATCAACCACCAGAAGAGTAGAAGAAGGAAGAGCCTAGGAGGAGACTTGTTAGAAAGGCAACTAAACCTATTGCACCACCACCTCCGGCAAGGAATCCTATACAAAAGAGGAAACTAGTCACATCTACACTGACAACCACAAGCAAAAAGAAGAAGAGTGATGATACTGAAACAAGTAAGACTAAAAAGACTTGTCTTGAATTAATTGATGAAATTACAAAGGATGGTATGTTGAAAAATGTACCTAAGTATTATGAAGATTTAGAAGGTGATGAGAAAAATGAGATTGAAGAGTAAATCTTGTTGTACGTGGATATATAAGAAAGCCTTAGTAGAAATTTTGAAGGAAATACCTCTAGCTTTGTATAATAAACTTGATGCTAGAAGACTTGATGTTGTCAAGAGGGATAGGGAGATTAAGGAAGTAACACTTTTGGAAATGTGTGGTTCTATAAATAATGAGGAAATGAAAAGATGCATAGATGTTGCAAATAGGATAGTTTTTAGTAGTAAACCCCGACATATAAGTCTTATGATGGGTAGAGTAAATGAGGTAATAAATGAGACCAGTAAGGGTTGGACCAAATTCTTCCAAAAGAATCCAGATTTTCTTACATCTCAAGAAGAATTTGCAAAGGCTACATCTTCCACCATTCCAGATAAATCAAAAGGGAAAGGTATTTTGGGTAGTTCAACTCCAATTTTGTCTAAACCGGCAATAACTATAGACATACAAACACAATCAGCAATAAAGGAGAGTGTAAAGTCCATACCGACTAAAACTATTTTTGAGCAAGGAAATATACAAGATACTATAAATAGTATGGATACTCCACCGACAGTAATTGACACTGCACCAAGTGGCAAAGCCACATGTGCAAAATAGGTTGTAGTGGATAAGGTAAAGGAAATTGAGTCTATACCAATAGTTAAATCTGATTCCCCAGCAAAGGTTTTGGAAATTGACATTTCTCAGGTTGAGAAGAAATCCATCACTGAGATGAGTCCAACTGAGTTGATGATGATGGAAACTCAGAAATTAATAAAGGAGGGTACTGCAGACAAGAGAATAATTGATCAATCAGTTACAATATTGCACAGATTGTTACCTGATTGTTAGATTGAAGATAGAGCAAGCCCTTCCAGCAAGCTCAAGACTCTAACATAACATATTTCTAACAATTTTCAATCTCTAAGGCAGATTGCAAATTGGTAGGCTTTAGAAAGATTCACTACAGCTAAGAGAGTAGCCTTTGACTAGATCATAGAAACAGAGAAAAAGAAAATTGAGGCCAAAATCATTCTTATTAAGAATTTTTTGAAACAAGGCACAAATATCTACAGGGTTTGCTGTAACATAGGAATTCTTACAGCAAATGTAGATAGTAGATTAAAGGAGTTGCATGATAAAGTATCTAGCATTGCAAACTCTTTTGATGGATTAACCGCACTGACCACATGTGTTGATGGACAAATTTTGTCCTTGGAGAACCAAATTTTTGCTTTTGAGAAGGAGAGAGATAAATTCATTAGGAGAGAAAGAAGTCTTAGAGGATTGGTGAGTCCCAAATTAGATTCATTGGGTGTTCATAAGAGAGAGTGCATGGACATGATTGCTAAACCCATATCGACAGATGTCAAAGAGAAGGAAACACTTTCCCACTTACTGAGTGGACTAGCTTCCATTTTTGAAACTTTCAAAACCAGTTGGGATACATATCTTTAGTTTTTGAAGAAGGCTTACCCCAAAATTTTGAAGTTGGTCAAGCTCCAGTGAAATTAGCAGTATTCATTTATTTTTTATTCTGAATTCTTTCAATTATTTTCACTGATCTTTGGTATTGATGCCAAAGGGGAGTATGTATATATGGGAAAAATATCATAAAAATCAGATAGGATCACATGGGAAGGATATCAGGATATCAGAAGGAGTGTATTGCTCAGGGGGAGCATATTTCAGTTGAATCGACAGGGAATCCATTTTTCACATTAGTGTTGCCATCAATACCAAAGGGGGAGATTGTTGGCAACTAACACTAATCAGATTCATTTTGTTGTCATTGATGGTAACAAGATCAGATGGAAGTCATATACAGGCAGACACCAACATTGGAGTATCCAGGATTACACTGGCTTCGACATCAGTACTTGAATGAAGCTGACATGAAGGAAGATTTATTTAGTAAATTATTTATTAATTATTGTCGAGGCTAACATTGAATAACTTTTGTAATACATTGTAAGCTAACATAAGGCATATTGTTTGTAATGAGTATATAGGTCAGTTTGCTAGGTCATTTGAATAAGATATAAGATATAGGAAGCAACATATGAGAATAGAGTAGAACTGTATAATGCGAAGTATATGTATGTAGATAATTTTGTATATGAATGTTATATCATGCAATTATCTATAGATTACACATTTTTTGAGGAGAAGAGATACTGGTATGAGTGTTTAGGGTTTATGAACTAGTATAGAGTAGGGCTAGAACCATAACTCTATTTGGCATAGCAGATGCATTTTTTAGTTCAATTTTATTGTTTTAATTCAGCAGAATCTTGTAGTCAGTGAGACTCTTTAGTGATGATCAGTATGCTCTAGGTAGTGTGCCTTCCTCCATGTGCAAGACCCCATTAGATGTAACATCCTTTCATATGGCCAGTGAATTGATATTATGGGTCACAAATCCCACCATAGTTTTTCCTCTTTGAGGTTTTCCACATATAAATTATGTGTGTTATAGTGTTCATTTATGTTGATGGTTTATTTGCTTCAAGTTATATGTTTATTTGTTACCAGTTTATATGTGTATGGTATAAAAGGATAAAACCTTGTGTTGCCGACAGAACACTGATTCAGACCCCCCCCCTCTTAGTGTTCTTGGATCCCAACAGGAGAATCCCTTATGTTCATAAGAAAGGATACCGAATCTACTCAGAGGAAGAGTCTTTTCCCGACTGTGTGTAAATCAAGTGGTAAGTGTTGCAAGTTCATTGTAGATAGTGGAAGTACTAATAATTTAGTATCTGAGGAGATGGTTGTGAAGCTTGGGTTGAAGAGGCTTAAGCATCCTTGTCCTTATGAGGTGAGTTGGTTACAAGATGGTCAAAAGATAGAGATAAAGGAGCAGTGTTAGGTGATTTTTAATATTGGGCCTTTCAAAGATGAAGTTTAATGTGATGTTGTGTCTATGAGTGTTTGTCATGTCTTGTTGGGAAATCCTTGGCAGTATGATAGAGGAGCTATTTATGACTGTAGAAGAAACCTAGTTACTATTGAAAAGGATGGGAAGACGTTCACATTGATTTCTTTGAAGGAGAAAGAGGAGGTGAAGAATCTGAAACTTGAGAGAGGTTGCACTACTGAGAACTTGGTGGCAAAGGTTATACCATAAGGTTTGATAGGACTAGTTGCAGAGGTCATACCTAAGGTTTTGAAGAAATATCTGATAGTTACTGTTGCAGAGGTTAAACCGAAGGGTGACATGAGTTTGTAGAAGGATCTGACGGATGAACCTGATGGTCTGGTGGAACCAGTCGACAGAAAGCTGATAGTAACAAACTGGATGAAGTATTGTAGCTAAACTAAATCAGAGTTGCAGAAACAAAGACAATGTGTAGATCTAAAGCAAAGAAAGAGAAACAAAGGGATTCAAAGGTTAGAGAAGCCAGTTGACGCACCAAAGGAGCTAAAGAAGAGGCTAGAAGAAAAGGAAGATGTTTGGATCAGAAATGAGCATGGGATCTTCATTCCAAATCCTTTTAGATGCTCATGAGTTACCTCTCATGGAACATCTTTTTCTACCTGGGTTTTCTAATGCAGGAGCATCCCCAATTGATGAGAAATCTTGCATCAACCAAAAATATTTCCTTTTAGTTTTGTTTTTGTGTAGTTTTATGTGTTCTTATCGGTTGGCACTGATAGTTGTGTGTTCTTCATGGTAGTTCTTATTTTCGGTTTCCTAGTGGTTTCATATGCTTGATTCCATATTTTTAGTTCATTTGGGTTCTTTTTCAATTAGTTATCACTTTCGGTTGACTATTTCTGGGTTCCGAGATAGTTTTTGTGCTTACCAGTTGGTTTTCCTTCATTATCAGCGTGATTTTTGGTGTGTGGATCTATCTTGGGTCTTGCCCGATGTTCTTTGGCATGTGGCCAACCTTCCCATTGAATCACATCACTTGGTTGGTATTTTCCAAAAAGATTTATTTAATTCTTAGGGCCGACCTAATTACACATTTCATTTTTTTGCATTCGTGAATGTAATCCTATGAGGCTGACCCAGATATGTTCCGGTGGGTATAAATATGATATTATGTAATCATTTGTAGAGGCAGAGGAAGTAGAACTTAGAATAAGGATTGAGATTCACATATTGTGATCCGGTTGATTATTAGAGTCTCAGTTGGATTGTATCTAGCTTGAAGCCTGCATGTAACTGGTTATTTATCGGATGTTCTTTGATGATAATATGATGATTGTCGGATGATTGTTGGAAGCTCTAAGGATTTAATATGATAATTTTATGTAAACGTGTTATGTCCCTTGCTGCTTTCATTGCGTTTCTCTTGCTGCATAAGTCGATTGACTCTAATGATGGTTTTTACCAGTTATTGCTACATCAAATAGTGAGATTTGGAGATGACAAAGCTTGTGTGATTCATGGTAGAGGTTCTATATCTTTCAATGGTAAGCATAATACAAATGATGTCTTGTATGTTGAAGGATTGAAGCATAATCTTTTGAGTGTTGGACAGATGGTTGACAAGGGATATGATTTGCAATTCAAGAATGGTAAATATAAGATCCTAAATGCCTTCAGTATAGAGATTGCATCAGGTACCTAAACTAAAGGTAATATCTTTCACTTGAATACTGGTGAAAAGAGTTGTTTGATTGCTCAAATTGATGAAAGTTGGTTGTGGCATAGAAGAATGTGTCATGTTAACTTTGACTACATGGTGAGGATAATATTAACCTTAATATTAGTAAAATATTAACCTATCATCTAGTCAAATTGTAATATTAGTAAAATACTCCTGGGAGGGTTGTGGTAGGGTAGGATTCATGTTGCTACTATTGTACCCTAACACAAATTTCCTTCTTCCTTTGTACCTTTCAAAGGCTACCTCTATGTCAATTACTAATCCTTGCATTTTCTAAAATTGTGAGTCGATATTCTCTAGAGTATCTTCTTCTCTGATTCTATTCCTTTTTCCTCTTCTTGCGATAACACCCATGGTGGCGTGCTCAATAGCACCCATAGTGGCACTCAACAATACCTTCACTCATTCCTTCTTCTTAGTATTTCCTCTCTTTCTACCATCTATCTTAGTCATTTTCCTCTCTATTAGAGTTGGCCATTTTCTTACTTTTATTGCTCTTATTTGCTCCTTAATCTCTCTTAGGTTCTTGTATCACCTTTTTCCATGGGTGTGTAGAATTTGGTGTTTCAATATTCCTATATTGCATCCCATTTGGTTATGTCAATAGTTGCATCCTTTCACAAGTCTTCTTCGAACCTTTCCCCCCTTTTAATTTCACATCCCCTTGGTACCTAACCCCCTCTCACTAGGTAGACAGGAAGAAGACAAAGATTTTGTCAATCATATTTTATTTCATGCTTTCCTTTTTTGATCTAGTAATGAATTAAGGATTTGAAAATTTATTCCCAACAAAAAGCCAATAGAACCAATGTTAGCAAGAAATTTAAAGGAGAAAGACTAGGGTTATGTTCCAAAGTATTTCTATAGTTGTAATATGAGTACGAGGAAAAGATTATGAGAATATTCCTTTAGGGTTAGGGTTATTCTTTGTTATCCAACTTTGTATGTTGCCCTAAAATTACATGTTATAAGCGGCTGGAATGCATAAAGGCATTGTAATGGTGTTGTACTGATTTACTGGATAATAAGAAAATATTGGACGACTGTGTTTTGTGGATGTAGCCCATTTTGGGCAAACCACGTTAAATCTCTATGCTATGCAATTTTCTTCATCTTTTGTGTTTGTATCTGCACATAAACATTAATTTTTATTTGCTCTGAATCTGACTAATCCCTAACAATATGGATTTGGAATAGGTGGTTGATGTTGATAGCAATAGATCCATTCGTACATATGTTTTTTAACATTATTTAGTCGTGCTATAAGCTAGATGAGTAAGCATCAAGTTATGGTTGCTTTGTCCACTGCTAATGTAGAGTATAAAATAGCAACTTATTCCTATAAAGAAACCATTTGGATTATGAGATTGTGTTTATATATTGGATAAAAATAAAGTAGTTACAATTTTTTGTGATAGTCATAGTGTAATGTTTCCAGCAAAAACTCAAATTTTCGTGTCAAAACTATAAAAATATTCAATATCACTTTGTGAGATACATTATCAATTATGGTAGGGTGAAGTTGGAAGAGATAAAAACTTTGATTAATATTATAGATGCATTTACCATAGTCATGAGCACAAAGAAGTTTAGATGGTGTTCAAATTTTATATGCCTCTTGGCCCTTAGTAGTTTATACTATGGTAGTATATAAACTTTGGCTCTTAAAATATATTAAAAAACTAGGATAATTTTGGGAATAAAAGTGTTTCAACGATTACAATTACCTAATTTAGATATTTTATTATTAGGATTTTTCTTGTAATTACACATCACACACATATGTACAATTTCAATCATTACTTAAAAACAAAAGATAGTATGCTTGTGAAAGTTACATAAAACGATTTTATTCATTATGGTTAAATAAATAAAATTATGCATATACATTTATGTAGTAATTTTAATTTAATCATCATTATCTATATTGGTATTTTTTTTCTTTATTTTTTTCAATGATATTTTTATTTTTATTTACAAAAGAATAGTCAATATAAAATATTATATTGAATATTTCATTTAGTTTTATTTTGTTAATTTTATTAATTTTTCTTGCTGCTATTTCTGGATTCGATTATGTCTCTATTTTTTGCATCAACATTTCAAATCATGCTCTATGATTCATCATCGGGATGAAAAAAAGTAGGAACGCATGAATCACAGAGTGTGAATCAAAATGTTGATGCAAAAAATACAACACAATCGAATCCAAAATAGCAGCAAGAAATATAATAAATTATAAAAAATGAATATCTTCGAATTTTAATTTTGTTAATTTATATTATTTTTTAAAAAATAGACATACTATTATATTCTACTCTTACAACACTATAAAATATACTTCTTGACAATAATATTTGTATTTAAAAAACTAATACATTAAAACAATAACTTTATAATGAACTACAATTTATAATTTAAAATTGTTATCAATTAACTACATTTTTTATTGTCTAGCCTATAGACTTGAGTGGTATTTAGTATACTTTAAAGACCTTTAGTTTTACTTAGTGATCTCCACTTTGCATTTTTATACAGTATATGCCCCTAACTATTATTATTATTCTTATTATAACAAAATCTAATTACTATATTCTTATCATAAAATACATTTAAAAAAAAAAGTGGTCCTTAAAACGCTTTATCATGAATAGGAATGGGAATGGGCCATTTTAGTTTCCCGCAAACAAACATTATACTTAGATTTATTATGACTACAAAAACAAGGGTGTTTAATACACACTACCATTTTGTGAAATTGACCAAAGATTTATCATGAGATGACTATAACAATATTATAAAAATTAAAGAGATTATATTCCATTAAAAAATTAAGATACTTATCTAATTTGATTGAAAATTTGAAGATTATGTTCCAACTATTATAATGTGAAGTGACATTATTATAGATATTAAAAGTGTATATTTACTTTTAAAAAATTAATTATGATAATGAGTGTTCTAGAATATTATTTTGTCTTTGAATATATATTTCGTATTTAATTAAAAAATTTGTCATTAAATATATTTTTTATTCTATCTTTTGAAATTTAGAATATTGTGTTTTTATTTTTTGGATAACAATGCACATGCTTTCATTCTATATATTTAAAACCAATTTTTTCTATCTAAACATTTGCCTTTTAATACTCCAAAAAACTTAATTTACCTTAATGATAATAAGAGATCAATTCATTATAAGAAAAATGTTCAATAGAAATAAAGCAACAAGGGAATGATCTTTTAGGACACACAGTTCAACACTTGTGGCATAACAAACAAACCCACAAACATAAGGAAAAATAATAAGGCTCATATTGCAAGACCATAATTTTTGTATAAACTTACATCTTGCACCTAAGGTTTATTCAAGTTAATTTAGATGCTATTTTATATAAAATTATTGAATAAACTCAAGGTTCTTACTAAGAAAAATCCCTAAATGTTCATTAGGTAGAATTTCTTTCCAAATAGACATTCTATGTGTAGGTATAGATACAATTGAATCTATTAAAGATTGGAGGTTTTTGTTAAAAAGTTGTAGAGAATGTTATCATAGTTGTCTTAAGCATTAGTGCATCGGCTAGACAACACAACCATATGGGATGGTACAATGCACGTAGAGAGGGAAAAACTCATACCCTTGATGGCATAGTGTGAAAAAATAGAAAATATAACCTACTTTTGTTAGTGTAAATAAAGTCATTGTTTTTTATATTAAAATAAACATAAAAAGGGTGTTGTCCCTATAACATCCACAACCCAAAGGCATCCAAAAACAACAGCAAACCAGTAATAGCCTAAGTCACAGTAGTTCGATAGCAATAAACATAAGTATCTAGATAGTAACAAAAGTCCAAAACATCAGCTAAGATAAAGCATACTATAATAACCTAGTAAGTTTATTAGAGGAGCCAAGCTCCTATAAAAAAAAAGTACAAAAAGAAAGTCCCCTATAACACTAGGCATTACTAGACTTATAGACACCTTGGTCCACTTGCAGTAGGACGTTGTTCCAGTCCTCAGTTGGGAACTTAAAAATTTCCTTGTGAATCCCTTCCTCACCCACAATATCACGAATCATCTTTTCCTTCACATCAAACAAAGTGAAGTTCCCGAACTGTGCATAACCCTGAGACTGAATCTGCATATGCTACCCATCTTTGACTCTAGCTCAATAATCTCATCCTTCACCCTACGCAGTTCCTCCCCCATATCCTTCAACTCTTTCTCAACACTCTAACATCCCATGCAACTCTCACTTACAACATTCATCTTTACATCATCCCCCATGGAAACCTCCTCCAATTTTTCATCCCTAGTTGGGTTCCCATGTTTGGCCCAACTATTGTTTATTCTTTGGGTTCTCATCCAAATTTTCCCCACCACCATCATCATTCCCCTCATCCTTTTTTTCTTCATATTCCTTGCCTTTATCTCCTTCCTCATATTTCGACCCATAATCAAGAAGCTTTAATCTTTTACCCTTCCCAGACTCACGGGAGGCAAGTCTGTTCAACTATCTCCTGCCTTCAAAGTCCTAGTTAAACTAGTTAGCTAATCAACTTTCTATTGAGTGACCTATTCATATTTAGCTCAAGTTTAATTAGGCTATTTTATGTTTTTGTCTCACCACACAGTATTGAGACATTTGTCCTCATCAGTTAAGACACCTATTGCATGCATACTTGCAACTTGCTCACACACTTGTCAAGTGAGCTCACAAGTGTTGAACCTTTGGAGGGTTATTTAGCTATTCAATCCTACCTTCCTACATCATCTAACTTTCCTATATATGCAAGTCTTTTATGTACATTCTACACTCTTCATATTATACATGATAGATTATCCTATCATTTTTATCATTTCCCTAGTGGAAGGTTATTTTTGTACTTTCAAATTCCTAGCTAACTTCAACATGGTATTAGAGCCATAATTGCAAATTCCTTATCACATCAAGGTGACTTCCACATATATTCCTATCATTTGAGCCTCATGGAGCCAAACAAACACTATCATTACATCCGAAAGGCTCAAGAAATGATGAAATGCCTTCCATTTTGTCAATTTTAGTTTTATTTTTTTCATAATTTTTTGTTAGTGTACAAAAAATTAAAAAAAATATTAGAGGGTTGTTTTGCCCTCTACTCATTTTTCCATTTGCTATTTTGTCAATATTTTGGCCTATTTGGAGGAATTTTTGGCCCCATTGAACATGTTTGGAAGATTATTTCTTTGTTTTTATTGTAAGGTCTTATCAGTAAAGCCACATCCATTATATGGTTTGGATTGATCATTGTGTGGCATAGTCTTTTAATTTGCAAGAAAATTTGAGTTGTTTCATAACAATTGCATGCATTTTCATTGTTTACTTACTTTATGTTGCCTATGTTGTTCTATGTGGGCATATTATCCTACACCTCATTTTGAAAGATTGGCATGAGTTTTTTATTTTGTAATCTTCATGTGCACCAAGTTTTTTCTTCTATGTGATGGGTTTCCAAATGCTTCAAAAGGAATTTGTGTGAAATTCCACCAATAGAGCCACAAATCTCAAAGCTTCTGAATCTATTGGAGGTTAGTATGATTGTCTTAAATGTATAGATCATCAAACATTCTAGTGTGTAGATCCTTGATCTATATTTTGTAGAGGATTGACATCCTTTTTTTTAGTAGCTATTGGTTTTTTAGCATGCATGTGCTTCCAGTTCCAACAATTCTCTTTGTAGCTTGGATATCATGGTAGACAATGACTTGCCCACACATTATTCCATGCTAATTTTCTATGATCATGCATCGTGCACACCCTACAACCTTTTACTAGATCTATTTTGTCATGTTCCCTTTTCAAAAATTGTACTTACTATTTATAGTAAGTTTGCATATATATTCTCCTTCATGATTAAATGATCAATTTAGATTTATTGCTAAATTGATAAATGATATAGGAAATCTTTTAGAAGCAAAAGATGGCATGGGAAATTGAAAAGTACATTTTATAATGTTAAGTGACAATTGGAAACATTTGACTACATGGAAAACGTGGCAAGTTGCAACAAGAAAGTTGGGAAGTGAAGGACAGGTAGAAGAGGAGTTACATTCTTGGGAATGCAAATTGTCTCTCCTTTTTGGTGGGGGTTTTGGGTTCCCTAAACATGTGCTTGCAAATAGTTTGATATGTAGAACGGTTTGTTCCATTATTCATTATTCACTTATTATTTTGCTAATTATGTTGTTGTTCTTTAAAGATTGTCAAATTTGTGGAGGAGGCTCAAGAAGAAGATGTTTGAGAGTTTCCAGGTGGAAAGGATGGGAGTCTGATGTAGTCAAAGCATGGAGATCCAATGAATGACAACCCAACCTTGCAGCCTAACACATAAACCATGCAAAACATACTGGTAACTGGTAACAAGATGCCAGAAACAACAGAAAGAACAACTGGTAACAACACATAATACATAACTGGTGAGCAATATGAACAACTCTTATTACAATCTGAAGATTTACATATGCCACATGTTGGACCATAGCCCAGGATTACAAAACAACTCTTACAACTTAGATCTATGATCTACAGATCATCCTCTCAACAATTCATCATTTGGTAACAACTTCCACTATTCTACACTGATCTGGACCTTAGCCATCCCGACTTCCATCTCCCCAGACCAGAATCTCTCTAGAATCAATATACAAATCTATGATCCACAAATCTTTTGCTCAACAAATGGGCCTCCGGTAACAGTCTGCATTGTTCTGCACTAATCCAAACTTCATCCATCCCGACTTCCATCTCCCTAAATCAGGATCTTGCCGGAACCTACATCTTGGTCGATCTCGAACTCCTATCTTCTATCCTCTCACTTCTATCTCCTCAAATGATTCACAAAATTTCTCTTTACACCATCCGCAAATAATAATAACTCGATCAAGTCGGTCCAAAGACCAACCGGTTCATGAAGCGTGCAATGGTAACATGTCAGTTCAATCACTAAGAACAACTCCAAAACATAAAACAATGCACAGATCTCCAAGAATATCAGCCAAGGCCCAAAGAAACATCTCCAACAATTTGCAAGTCACAGAGATGAACCGCAACCCGATCCAACTTCACTCAACAAACTGTCAGACTAACCGATAAGAACATATCAACCGGGCCAATATTGGAATCGATAACTCACCAAGATTGAATCCAAATGCCATGAAATTCAAACATGACAAAGACCATGAACACAAGGGAATAAACCCAAAACCACAATGCTAAACACTCAAACAAGAAGAAATGCCACGATCTCAAGCAATTCCACTAAAAATTGCCCAACTAGTAAGAACTAGACTGGTGCTCCTGCTTTAGACTCTCGGGTTTAATTGAAAAGTGATTCCCATCACTTGATCTGGTTCAGTGATCTATCAGTAGGTACTTGCAACTGCCTTAGGGGGTTCGACAATCTGACTACAACTTTCGGTTGCGTCTCCATGACGATCTACCAGTCCAAATTGTAACCTGCCTCAATCGACGATCTGTTCAAGTCTCCTCCCACTAACTGCCTCAAGCTCAAGCTCTAGGATCGGTGATCTACTTCCAAACCTTTCTCTGCCTCATGTTTGGCAATCTGAACAAGTCTACAAGTTGCCTCAACTTCCTCTCCAACCAATCGGTGCATAACTGGGTCTTCCTCCAACAATAGGTTCACAAACCAGCTCTGAAGTAGGGAGATCCAATGAAGAACAACCCAACCTTGCAGCCTAACACATAAACCATGCAAAACATACCAGTAAGTGGTAACAAGATGCCAGAAATAGTAGAAAGAACAACCAGTAACAACACAAAATACATAACCGGTGAGCAGTATGAACAATTATTATTACAGTCTAAAGAATTACATATGCCACATATTGGACTGCAACCCAGGATTACAAAACAACTCTTACAACTTAGATCTATGATCCACAAATCATCCTCTCAATAATTCATCATTTGATAACAACTTCCACTGTTCTGCACTGATCTGGACCTCAGCCATCCCAACTGTCAGCTCCCCGGACTAGAATCTCTTTGGAATCAATATACAAATCTAAGATTCGTAGATCTTATGCTTGATGAATGGGCCTTCGGTAACAGTCTGCACTATTCTGCACGAATCCAAACTTTAGCCATCCCAACTTCCATCTCCCCGAATCAAAATCTTGCCAAAACCTACATCTTGGTCGATCTTGAACTCCTGTCTTCTATCCTCTCACTTCTATCTCCTCAAATTATTTTCAAAACTTCTATTTATACCGGCCAAGGCCCAAAGCAACATCTCCAACGATCTGCAAGTCACGGAGATCAACCACAACCTGAACCAACTTCACTCAACACATTGTCAAACTAACCAGTAAGAACATATCAACCGGGCTAATACCGGAATCGATAACTCACCGTGATGAAATCCAAATGCCATGAAATTCAAATATGACAAATACCACGAACATAAGGGAATAAACCCAAAACCACAACACTAAACACTCAAACAAAAAGAAATGCCACGATCTCAAGCAATTCCAATGAAAACTGACCAACTAGTAAGAACTAGATTGGTGCTCCTGCATCAGAGTTGGAGGTTCACTATGGTTTAGTCTCATAATGATTACCATTGTCTTGAAGGTTCGAAATTCATAGTTTTCTCTATGTATTTTGTGAGAGTTTTGTTAGTAGTTTGTTGATTTTGTGGTGAGATTGTGTTTGTATATTTATTTAGAGTTTGGTAACATCATAGTTGTTGTTTATTATTTTTATTTCATCATCTCAAACAACTGTAATAAGTTGGTTGAAGTTTCTCTAATAAGTATGTTGTTTGGTTGTGCATATTGGCACTGCTTGCATTCAATTTTAAATAAATTATTACTAGAGTTGCTACATAAGTATTTGATATACACTATTAGTCCACAATAGAAAATTATATGTTTATTTATGATGCAAGTGTGGATATACAATTTTACATCGATTTATGATGATTTCATTGACATTCTGTGAGTGACTATGCAAGCAGTTTCTTGGAAATATTTAATATATGTTTAGTTGTTAAAACATTTTTCATTTAAAAGAGATAAATATATAGATACGATTTAAAAGTAATAACAAGGGTTATTACACATTTAGTCCTCATTGAACACGGCATGTTGCTAAAAGGTTACATGAGCCCTTCTAAAAGAGATCCCATATTTTATTGGAGGGAACTAGGGGACCAATGACAAAGAAAAGTGCTAAAATAATGTATCTATATTTAGAACCATAACATAACCTATTGACCCAATAGAAATTGCTTAGTCTCGCCCATAAATCCTACTACATGCATTATCTCTCCCAATGGCTCCAAGTATTCTTCTACAACACTTGATCACATTTTTGTAAGGTTTTCACATAATAGACAAAGCACCATCTCATCTAGCAAGACCTCCACATGTATAGAAATTTTTTTGAGCCTCATTTGCTCTACTATCCATTCCAATGCCCCTAAAATAGGGGTCATCTACTCTATTAGACACAAGATCCAGTTCAAAATCTCTTTTTGCCCACAACATCTCCACATTGATTGAGTCAATGTTGAGTTTGGCGCCCATTATCCTATATTGGTGGTAAAACTTTCCACATTGTAGACTTATCACCTAACAAACAAAGTTTGTGTACTAATTGCAATAGATATTGGTTTCTATACATTTATTTGATAATTAAATAATATAATTATGAATATATTAAAATTTATTAAATTCAACTATACACACTGTAGTCACACAAATCTGTCCAGCTTAATTAAATAAATAAATGCTATTCATTTGATTAAAAATCCACTAGCCACTAATTAATTAAATTAATATTTAATTAATTCATCCCCAAACATTCTTCTATTAATTAAATAAATTATTCAATTTATTCTAATTAATTCATTAAATAAAATTCAAATCAATTAAATAAATAAAATCTATTTATTTAATTAAAATCCCCTTTTCCTCTTTTAAATAAATTAAATAAAACATTTATTTAAATCATTACCCCCCCCCCCACTTGCATTTTCCTACAAATGCAACTTGCACACATTTATTGAAATAAATTAAAATTTATTTTAAATAAAATCCTATTTTCCCTCACCCACCAAATCCACTTGCAAAAATCTAATCCCCTTCTAGATTCTTCTAACCCCTTCCTAATTAGCCTAATCCATCCCCTAATTATTGTCACATTCCTAAGCAAAATGAAGTCACTTCTCAAAGACTTCAAAAGTCTTTGAAAAACATTTAATGCTTTGTGTGTTCAACAAATTAACCCCCAAAGTCTTCCAAGACCACTAATGGCTCTTACATGACCATTTATGGCTCTTACATAACCATTTATGGTTATTTCAAACTTGTCCCCCCAAACATTTATTGTTTTGACCATATTCATCCATTTCACATTTGCACAAGAGTTTATCCATTGGATAAAAGCTTTATTCTTTGAATAAAGAGTTTATTCATTCAACCAACCTTGACTTTAACTTCCAAAGTCATGTCAAGCATTTAATGCTTATTTCCCTCTCCTCTCAACCTATCTCACATTGACACTTGTCATCCTGGGATTGGGTTGAAAGCCCTCACATGGATTTGAAATCATTCAATCCTGACCCTTGTTGAGATTGCTCAATCTCCACCATCCATTGCTCCATTTTCCCTATAAATAGAGCCCATTTCTTCATAATTCAGATCCTGAAAAACTTGTATGCATTTAAGCTATAGGCATTTTAAGAGAGCATTTTTAGCATAATTAACTAATATCTTGTCTTTTTGGATAAAATCAATCATTTTAGCATCAATAGCATAGTATTAGCTTTTCAATTTACATTTGGAGCACAATACTACAATCTCAATCCTCCATAAGCATCCATAGTGCAAAAAACTGCTGAGAGCTACACTATTTTGGAACTTGGAGAGGAAAGGAACAAGGGAGAAGAAGCCAAGAGCATGTTAGGAGGCATTTGGAGATGCCTCATCATATTTACCTTCCTAGTTAGACATTCTATCATGCTTTTGGTATCTCTTTTGATATGCTTGTGTAGGAAAGTATTTTGTTTATGATTTCTAACACTAACCACTTGGCTTTTCTTCTTGTTTGTGTTTTGTTTTCATTGAGTAAACTTCCCTTTTTGCAGAGCATCACACACATTAAACATTCAAAATAATATAGAGTGGAAAATATGTCTATCATTAAAAAATAACTATTTGAATGACAATGAGAGAGGGGGTAGGGGAGAGAGAGATAAGGGATGGGTGTAGGGATAGAGAGAGGGGGGTTGTAGTTTAATTGATTGAGTGTAATTGGTAAGAATGACAGTTGAGTATAATTAGTATGGGTTGAGTACAATTTCTTGTAAATATTTAATATACGTTTAGTTGTTAAAACTATTTTCATTAAAAAGAGATAAATATCTAGATACGATTTAAAAGTAATAACAAGGGTTATTACACATTTAGTCCTCATTCAACGCAACTTGTTGCTAAAAGGTTACGTGAGCCCTTCTAAAGAGATCCTATATTTTATTGGAGGGAACTAGGGGACCAATGACAAAGAAAAGTGCTAAAATAACGTGTCTATATTTAGTACCATAACATAACATATTGACCCAATAGAAATTACTTAGTCTCGCCCATACAACCTACTACATGCATTATCACTTCCAATGGCTCCAAGTATTCTTCTACAATACTTGATCACATTTTTGCAAGGTTTTCGTATTATAGACAAAGCACCATCTCATCTAGCAAGACCTCCACATGTCTACCAATTTTTTTTAGCCTCATTTGCTCTAGTGTCCATTCCAATGCCCCTGAAATAGGGGTCATCTACTCTATTTGGCACAAGATCTAGTTCAAATTCTCTTGTTGCCCACAACATCTCCACATAGATCGAGTTAGTATTGAGCTTGGCACCCACTATCCCATGTTGGTTGTAAAACTTTCCAAATTGTAGACTTATTACCTAACAAAGAAATTTTGTGTACTAATCACAATAGATATTGGTTTCTATACATTTCTTTCATAATTAAATAATATAATTATGAATATATTAAAATTTCTAAAATTCAACTATACACAGTAAAAATTTTAAATAATATGGAGTGGAAAATATGTATCATTAAATAATAATGATTTGAATGACAATGAGAGAGGAGGCAGGGGAGAGAGAGAGAGAGAGAGAGAGAGAGAGAGAGAGAGAGAGAGAGAGAGAGAGAGAGAGAGAGAGAGAGAGAGAGAGAGAGAAGGGATAGACAGAGGGGGGTTGTCGTTTAATTTATTGAGTGTAATTGGTAAGAATAACAGTCGAGTATAATTAGTATGGGTTGAGTATGATGAATAATGATGAACAACAAATACCCTAACTGGTACTAAGAGGGAGCAGGGGTGAATCAATACAGACAAAAACTTCTCAACAACTTATCAAGTTAAAACAATGATAACCGGTTGTCTTCATCACTGAACCTAACCATGGCAATACTGTTTAAACATGGTAAGACTTCAAACAACTAAACCAGTAAAACCGAATACTTCAAATAACATTCAACACTTTATAACTACTTCACCAATATACTCATGCATGTGTTGTATCAGTAATACCATAACCATTAGCTTTGCATGCATAATCACCTAAACAAAGTTTGTTCAATCATCACATGAAAAATGCACAACTCATGACACGTAGATTTTTCACGTGGAAACCCAAATGGGAAAAACCACGGTGGGGATGAATACCCACAAGCTTTTTTTTCAACTCTTTTGAAGCTCGCTCTGTTAGGAGCCTAGTCCGATTAAAGACTTTACAATAAGGTTATGTTAGGAACCGATCCTGTTAGAGATCACCCGGTTAGGGGATGGCTATATACCTTGTTAAAGGTTACCTTGCTAGAGGATTTGAAGAACTCGATGATCTTGAGTAACTTGGTTAGAGGATTTACAATAAGGCTGTTAAAGCTACCCGGCAAAGGGATTTTCCTACTATTGAAATGGTTAGAAGACAACAGGTAAAGCTCTGATCTGATAGCAGCACTACATGCTAAGGCAGATCCTTTTCAACTCCTCTACTCTACAATCACACTCTACAGTTTTCCACTCATTGGTCTGCCAAGTATCTCATCACTCGGATACAAACACAACATTTGTCAACACAAACAATAACAAACATCATCAACCTTATAGACAACAATTAGGTTGGTAGCATAAACCCTAAACATTTTAGGTTTACAATTACAAGCGGTACAATCTTGATCGTTCAAACACTTTGCATAGAATAAAACAATCTCAAACAGATCACAAGTCATTCTGCATCATCCATTCTTCACTGCATATGGGAATCAGTAACCCATCACACTCTCTTCACATACCACTAAGAAGAATGTTCATTCCTGAGGTAGACATTTAATGCAATCGATCTTCACATGGAAGATCCTCAAGGAAATCCTTCACGTGCACAAAATTGATGTGGCATCTTGATCTCATCCTTATCTCTTATCTAACTCATCATAGAATGTCACCAGTTGCATCACATAAGATAGATTGCCAAACCGCAAATCTTAGAGCTGAGACTACCAATTGGTAGTCACACTTAGTGAAACCCTGACACCAATTCACTTCATCTCTTCATACCGGTTCTCCTACTTGAACATCAATAGCAACTTCTTCCAATGTTCATACCGGTTCACCTGTGCTTATTGAAATTAATGAAAACATACATTATCATCATAATCATATGCCAACAATCTCCCTGATGCAGAGGTCTTGTGCCTAGCTCTCCAATTCACCCTTACTCACCCCAACTCCTCAACTCACCCTTCTACTCAAGCTCCTCCAAGGTAACTTGTTAGGGTACACTCCTTAGACCTCCAAGTCCTAAACTCTATTGGCTTTCCTCCTAGGTATAGCCTCTTGAGGTTTCTTGTTGGTTCTGACCCAAATCTCTGATTTTGAGATGGTCTCCTACTAGGTTCCCAAAGCTCCAACTAGGCTCCAAGGACCTCCACCAAGGATATTCACTCTAATAGCATGTTTAAAGGTTGTGGTTATTTTGTGCAGATATGTTCAAGGTCATTTTATGCATTGACAAGGTCTGCACCTTCCTCCCAAGCCCTAGGCTTTCAACTTGCTTCTACCGACTGCTATTAGGCATAATTGACTAGCCCTTCTTTGACCATTTTTTGGTCTTTTTCCCCAAAATTTCCTAACAACCCCAAGATATTTGTACATATTAAGATACCCATTTGGAATTTAAACAAGATCCCTTAGTTTCCCATCTGGGTTTGTCGTACAACTAGGGTTATCGAAAAAGAGCTATTTTTAAGGGGTTTAGGTCTTCTAGGCAGTTTTGGAAGATGTGCTCCAAAATATTCACCAGTCACAATCAACAACCCAAAAAAACTTGGATTATTTTAGTAAACTCAGATACCTTTCCAAAACACTATGGTTTGTTGGGGTGTCACTTCTCCATGGCACTGAAAATGAGCAATCTCTACTGCCCCCACACACTAGCTACAAGCTTGTGTGTTATTCATCTCACCCATTCTCCTCCTTGTGGCATGAAAAAACAAAAAACACCTACTCTAAAACTATATACAGAGCCTACCCAAGCCATCTACTAGATTTCAACTTGTTCCATTTGTGGATGCTCAAGTAAAATGCATTTTTACAATCAAAACCCCAAGTTTCAAGGGTTTGTGAGCAACTTTTACAAAAATGGTGATAACTTTTGATCCAAGGCACTTAAAACATTCATATTATACTTTTTGGAAAGATAAAACAAATTCCTAACTTCCTCTTCTATTATGAGCACCGTAATAGACTGTACAAGTTGTACAAAAGCAGAAAATCAAAGCAAAAACAATCCAAACATGAGGAAAACCATAGGAAACCCTTAGCAAATGAATTGAATGCAAACCAAAAGTTGATTAATATGTTATTGGAGATGATTAGAAGGTTTAATACACTATTTGGATCCAACCAACTTCCAACGCCATTTCCTTCATGGACAACTTTTGCCTAAGAATGCAAAAGTTGTCATGACCAATTTTTGACAACTTTTACCTATGAGTGCAAAAACACACTCCAAGGCTCTCAAGGCTTGAAACATCACTCAAATGGAGTCCCACAATGGATTTAAAGCATTTCCAAAAATTCTAGCAAGTTTCCAGGCATCCACCTGATACAAACCAAAAATTGACATTTTGACAACATTTCAGGATAATGACAACTTTGGATCCTGAGCACAACAAAATTTTGGACAACCAAAATATGGCTTCAAAAAGCATCATAGTATTTATTCCACCTTATTACAACATAAAATAACTTGAAATCACACAAAAACTCTAAAATGCAAGAAAAAACAACTTTGAGCTAGGTGCTCTACACCATACTCCCCCGGGGCAAGGAACTCAAGTCCCTTGAGTTATTAGGTATGATAGTTGCACTTCATGATGAATTATGTCAGCTTCTAACATCCACACAACCTCTGAATCAGGTAGACCTGCCCACTTCACAAGATAATGTTTGTAGATGTCATTTCTTGTCTTCTTGATCACCTTGATATCCAAGATGCTTTCCAACTAAACCAATTGACTAACTGGTAAATCCTTCACCCAATCCTCTTCATATTGCAATGTGGTATCCATCTAAGAGGTTTTAGATTCTCCTTTATGTGGATACAAGTCACAAATATTGAAAATATGAGATATGGCCAAAGAAGGAGGTAGTTCAACCTCATAGGCATTTTGGCCAAACCTATGCACAATCTTGAGTGGCCCAATCTTCTTCATCATCAACTTGGTTGGTTGTCATTTTGGAAGTCTTTCCTTTCTAAGATAAGCCAAAACTAAGTCTCCAACCTTAAATTGCAAGTTCCTTCTTGATTGATCAGCTTGTTCCTTATATTTTTCTAATTTTTGTTTCAAGGACTGACATACTTTGTCATGAATTTCCTTAATACCTTCAGCAAAACTCTCTCCTTGAGCACTCTTGTGAGCCATTGTACTAATATTACTAAGTTCTAAGACACCTCTAGGATGCATTCCATAAACAATTTCAAAAGGACTTTTACCTGTGCTCCGATTGACTGAATTATTGTATGCATATTCTGCTTGGCTCATCACCAAGTCCCAAGTCTGACCATGCTACTTAGTGAGACACCTTAGGAGATTACCCAAGGACCTATTGACCACCTCAGTCTGACCATCTGATTGTGGATGGTAGGTAGATGAAAATGAGAATCTAGTACCCAACTTCTTCCATAAGGTTCTCCAGAAGTGACTCAAAAACTTAACATCCCTATCACTCACAATGCTAACTGGAAGTCCATGGATTCTCACTATTTATTTGAAGAAAAGACCTGCAATATAGGTGGCATCATTGGTACTCTTACAAGGGATTAAGTGAGCCATTTTGCTGAGCCTATCTACCACCACATAAACACTATCAAATCCTCTTGGTGTTCTTGGTAAACCCAACACAAAATCCATGCTCAAACATTCCCAAGGTCATTGGGGTATAAAGGGCTGATATAAACCTGCATTACTTGCTGATCCTTTTTCTCTCTGACATATGGCACATTGTTCAACAAATCTCCTTACTTTTGATTTCAACTTGGGCCAATAGTAGAACCGACTAACCTGCTCCATTGTTTTATCATTGCCAAAATGACCTCCTAGAGCCCCTTGATGTTTCTCTTGAATGATGTTTTGTCTCATAGAGCATTGGGGTATACAAAGGAGATGTCCTTTAAACAACAAACCTTCCTGTATCATATACTCTGAATAGGAAATATGAGAAGTGTTAGAAAAATTAGAACATGTAGCATATATATCAGCAAAATATTTGTCTTCTTTGTAGAGGTTTCTCAACTCCTCCAACCCCACACTATGAAATTTAACCTCTTGTATGGTCATGACTCTCCTACTGAGTGCATCAACAAATTTATTTGAGGTTCCCTTATTATGCTTGATAGTGAAGGTATAAGATTGTAGGTATTCTACCCACTTGAGGTGCTTCTGATTCAAATTCTCTTGTCCATTGAGAAAACTAAGGGCATGGTTGTCAGTATAGACCACAAACTCTTTTGGTTGCAATTAATGATGCCACTTCTTCAAGGCTTGTACCATGGCATACAACTCCAAGTCATACACAGAGTACTTTTGTTTTTCTTCATTCAACTTTTTAGAGAAAAAGGCTATGGAAAGACCCACTTGACTCAAAACAACCCCTATTGCTCTTTGACTAGCATCACACTCAACTGTAAATCATTGATTGAAATCAGGTAACCTAAGGGTAGGTAACTCAGCTATCTTATTTTTCAACAACTCAAATCCCTTTTGGGCCTCCTCTGTCCACCTAAACTGACACTTAACTCCCCCTTTGATAGTATTGAGCATAGGAGCACACACCTGATTAAAGTTTCTTATAAACTTCCTATAAAAAGGATGCTAACCCATGAAAGATCCTAACATCATTGATATTATTAGGAGTAGGCCAACTAAGGATTGCCTCAACCTTACTAGGATCCATTTTTAGACAACCTTGTGAAATGACAAAACCAAGATATACAAGTTCAGTCTTGAGAAACTCACACTTTTCAAGGTTGATTTTGAGTTGTGCCTTTTTCAGCTTCTTCAAGACCATCTCCACATCCTTGAGATGTTCTTCTTTGGACTTTCTAAAGATTAGAATGTCATCAAGATATACAATCACAAATTTACCTATGAACTCAACCAAGACTTCATTCATGAGCCTTTGAAAGGTGCTAGGTGCATTGGTAAGGCCAAATGGCATGACCAACCACTCATAGAGGCCAGCATTGGTCCTAAAGGTTGTCTTCCATTCATCCCCTGGTTTTATTCTTATCTAATGATAACCTGATTTTAAATCCACCTTTGTAAAGTAGCTTGCACCCCCAAGATTGTCTAATAAGTCTTCTATCCTTGGCATAGGGAACCGATACCTTATAGTGATCTTATTGATTGCTCTGGAATCTGTAAACATTCTCCATTTTCCCCCTTTCTTGGGTGATAAGACAATAGGTACAACACACAGACTTAAACTCTTTTTGATGAATCTTTTGTCCAAGAGCTCCTGCACTTGTTTGGCAATTTCTTCATTTTGACTAGGTGTCATTTTGTAGGCAATCGTGTTAGGAAAACTTGCCCTTGGAATCAGGTCTATTTGGTGATTTACATCTCTCATTGGTGGCAAAGAATTAGGTAGATCTTCTCCTATTACTTCTTCATATTTTTTGAGTAGACCCTTCACCTCTTGTGGCACTTCTTCCATTGGATATGCCTTACCTTCTTCACTAGGTTTGAGCATAATAGCATACCCTTGATCTCCTTCTTGTTTCATCACCTTAAGAAAATCTTTCCCACTCATCATCATCACACTTGATCCCACTTTTTTTTCCTCTTTTGGATTAGGTAATGGATCCATTTGATACCTCTTACCATTCTTGATAATCACATAGCTATTATTCTCTCCATCATGTTGAGCCTTTACATCAAATTGCCATGGACATCCCAACAACAAATGGCAAGCATCCATAGGCAATATATCACATGAAATCTTGTCTTTATATTCACCAATCTCATAGTCTACCCATGCTTTCTCATCAACTAAGACATGTTGGCCCCGGTTGAGCTATGACACCTTGTAGGGAGTGAGATGTGGCAGCTACTTTAACTTGAGTTTATCCACCATTTCAGTTGAAACTATATTCTCAGTTGAACCTGAGTCTACAATCACTTTGCAAATCTTTCCTTGAGACTTACAAGTTGTTCTAAACAAACTCTTCCTTTGTGGTGGCTCTTGAGCTTGAGTAATCTTCAACAAAGATCTTCTTAGCATTAGACTTTCACCATCTGTCACTGGGCCTACCTTGCTGAGAGGGGAAGACACACTTTGATTTTCTTCTTCCTGCACTAATTGTGTTCTTCTCTCACCCATGTATGAGTGTGAAGAGCCAGTTGCTTTCTCCGGAAACCTTCCCATTGTGTGGCCAACTTGATTACAATTGTAACATCTACCAGTGAAAACTGAATTTCCTCTTCCTGAGCTTCCAAATCTTCCCCTAGAATTTTTTCTTCCTCTGAAGAATCCTCTAAATGACCCCCTTGAAGAGTCTCCACCACCTTCTTGCCTTGAGTTTTCTTCATTCCTTGATGTTTGTTGTCCTCTATTAAAAGTGTCCTTTCCTCTAAAGGATCTGCCACCTCTAAACTTTTGATTTTATTCACTCCTCTTGATTTTGTCTTCTGCCCTTAATGCTAACTGAAAACACTTATGAATGGTATAAGGAGTAAGGATACTGATTTCATCTTGTATATTTTGTCTCAATCCATTCATGTATCTAGCCAATTTCTCCACCTCATTCTCATGCTTCTTAGTTCTGAGGCTTAGTTTACGGAATTCCTTTGTGTAAGCATTGACATCTAGCTCCCTTTGTTTTAGATTTTGCAGTCTCTTATGAATTTGAACTTCGTAATCTCCTAGAAGGAATTGTGCCTTAAGTCTGATCTTCATATGCTCCCATGAAGTTATCTTCTTTTTGCCTTCTTGTATCCTTTCTTCTTGCATCATATTCCACCAAACCAATACTGATCCTCTCATTCTTGATTTGGCCACATTAACTATGTTCTCTTCTGCTACCTCTTTGTAATCAAAATGATTATTGAAAGCTTCTATCCAATCTAGCAACTCTTCTCCGTTGAGGTTTCCTCCATATGTGGGTAATCCATCTAGATTGTCCTTAGAAATGGATTTGACTACATCTAGGAATAAATTTTGGTCTTGAGGCATAGCTACTACTGTTGGTTCCTCTCCATCTTCCACTTCTTCATCAGTCTCATCACCCCATTCTGTCTTAACCTTTCCCTTTTCCTTCTTTGCCTCTCTGGTTCCTCTGCTTCCTTCTATATCCTTCAATCCTTCTATCATCTCTACCACCATCTGTCAGATGGCTTCTGGAGTCATTGCCTTTGGAGTCATTGAACTTGCTTTTGAATCTTCACAATTTGACATACACCAGATCTTTTAAAGAATGGCTCTGATACCACTCTAATGCAGAGGTCTTGTGCCTAGCTCTCTAATTCACCCTTACTCACCCCAACTCCTCAACTCACCCTTCTACTCAAGCTCCTCTAAGGTAACTTGTTAGGGTACACTCAGACCTCCAAGGCCTAAACTCTATTGGCTTACCTCCTAGGTATAGCCTCTTGAGGTTTCTTGTTGGTTCTAACCCAAATCTTTGATTTTGATATGGTCTCCTACTAGGTTCCCAAAGCTCCAACTAGGCTCAAAGGACCTCCACCAAGGATCTTCACTCTAACAGCATGTTTAAAGGTTGTGGTTATGTTGTGTAGGTATGTTCAAGGTCATTTTATGCATTGACAAGGTTTGCACCTTCCTCCCAAGCCCTAGGCTTTCAACTTGCTTCTACCGGCTGCTATTAGGCCTAATTGACTAGCCCTTCTTTGACTATTTTTTGGTCTTTATCCCCAAAATTTCCTAAAAATCACCAGATTTTTTTACTTAGTCAAATACCCATTTGGAATTTAAACAAGATCCCTCAGTTTCCCATCTGGGTTTGTCGTACAACTAGGGTTACTGAAAAAGAGCTATTTTTAAGGGGTTTAGGGCTTCGAGACAGTTTTGGAAGATGTGCTCCAAAATATTCATGAGTCACAATAACCAACCCAAAAAAACTTGGATTATTTTAGTAAACTCATAGACCTTTCCAAAATACTATGGTTTTCTGGGGTGTCACTTCTCCATGCCACTGAAAATGAGCAGTCTTTGCTACCCCCACACACTAGCTACAAGCTTGTGTGTTATTCATCTCACCCATTCTCCTCCTTGTGGCCTGAGGAAAAAAAAAAAACACCTACTGTAAAAATATTTATAGAGCCTACCCAAGCCATCCACTGGATTGCAACTTGTTCCATTCATGGATGCTCAGGCAAAATGCATTTTTACAATCAAAACCCCAAGTTTCAAGGGTTTGTGAGCAACTTTTACAAAAACAGTGATAACTTTTGATCCAAGGCACTTCAAACCTTCATATTATACTTGTTGTAAAGATACAAAAAAATCCTAAATTCCTCTTCTATTATGAGCATCGTACCAGATCGTACAGGTTATACAAAAGAAGAAAATCAAAGCAAAAACAATCCAAACATGAGGAAAAACATAGGAAACCCTTGGCAAATGAATTGAATGCAGACCAAAAGTTGATTAACCTATTATTGGAGATTATTAGAATATTTTATACACCATTTTAAGTTGGTTCCAATGAAATTCCAATGCCATTTCCTTCATGGACAATTTTTGCCTAAAAATGCAAAAGTTGTCATGACCAATTTTTGACAACGTTTACCTATGAGTTCAAAAACACACTCCAAGGCTCTCAAGGATTGAAACATCACTCAAATTTCATCCCAAAATGGATTTAAACCATTTCCAAACATTCTAGAAAGTTTCCAGGCATCCACCTGGTACAAACCAAAAATTGACATTTTGACAACATTTCAGGATAATGACAATTCTGGATCCTGAGCACAACAAAAGTGTGGACAACCAAAATATGGCTTCAAAAAGCATCATAGATTTATTCCACCTTATTACAACATAAAATAACCTGAAATCACATAAAAACTCTAAAATGCAAGAAAAGACAACTTTGAGCTAGATGCTCTACACCACTCCCCCTTTGGCATTGATGGCAATACTCAGTGTAGCATTGCAACTATAAAAATCATAGACCAATGCAACTATAACATATATCTTCATCATCAGATATCTTCTCCCATATCATACATCATCAGATATCTTCTCCCCCTTTGACAACAATGCCAAAGTGGATGCACAAGCTTCCATTCTCCACTATGTTGCTCCCCCTATGGAGTAGCATCCTTCAACACATCAATCATGAAATATTTGATAGTTTAGTACCTAACTGATGTGGAGCACACATTTCTTAATTCACTTCATGAAGGGGCAAAACCCCTAATTTACCTCTCAAATAGGTAAATGTAGTTTTTGGTAAGGGCTTAGTGAATATGTCTGCTAGCTGCTCCTTACTGGAAACATGTTCTAATACAACCTCTTTGTTTTGAACCTTCTCTCTCAATAAATGATACTTGAGCTCAATGTGCTTAGTTCTAGCATGCAATACCGAATTCTTAGAAATATTTATTGCACTTGTGTTGTCACAAAATATACTCACTGGTTCAAATATATGTACTTTGAAACCATCCAATACATGCTTCATCCAAATTGCTTGAGTGCAGTTCATAAATTCTGCCACATACTTTGCTTCGGTTGTAGATTAGGAAATACATCTCTACTTCTTACTCATCCATTAGACTAGTTTTCCACCAAGAAAGAACACTCCACTGGTTGTGCTCTTCCAGTCATCCACATTACCTGCTCAATCTGCATCGGTAAATACTTTGACATTAAAATCACCATTGTATGGATACCACAATCCATAATCCACTGTCCCTTTTAGGTATCTAAGAATCCTCTTGACTGCTACCAAGTGGGATTCTCTTGGACTTTTCTGAAAATGGGCCACAATGCCCACTGCATGAGCAATATTTGGTTTGTTGTGTACCACATAGTGTAGCTTATCAATCATTGATTGATACTCCTTCTCATTCACCAATGTTGAATCATCTTCCTTAGTCAATTTACAGCCGGTAACATCAGTGTACCAACTGGTTTGCTCTCCTCCATGCCAAAGATATTCAATACCTCTTTCACATACTTGGACTGGGTAATAAATATACCCTCTTTCATTTGCTGAATCTGTAGACCAATGAAGAACTTTATCTCTCCAATCAGAGATATCTCAAACTCTTTCTTCATTTCATCTGCAAATGCATGGCTCATTTCATCATCTCCTCCAAAGATTATGTCATCTACAAACACTTCATAGATCACAATCTGATCACCTTCAAATTTCAGGTAGATGTTGTTGTCCTCACTTGTTCTCTAAAATCCTATCTTCACAAGATGAGAGTGTAACCATTCATACCATGCCCTTGGTGCTTGTTTCAATCCATACAGGGCCTTGTGTAATCTACACACCATGTTACTATCTTCTGATAAGGCAAATCCATCTGCTTGCTCAATATACACTTCCTCTTCTAGGATTCCATTCAAGAATGCAGAATTCACATCCATCTAGTATACCTTGAATCCCTTAAATGCTGCAAATGCAAGTAGCATTTGAGCACCTTCCAGTCTAGCCACTGGGGAAAAGGTTTCTCCATAGTCTTCTCCCTCTTCCTAAGCACATCCCTTGCATACAAGTCTTGCCTTGTTCCTTACAACTGTGCCTTCTTCATTCAGCTTATTGCTAAAGACCCATTTGGTACCTATGACATTCTTGTGTTCCGGTCTGGGTACCAAAGACCATGTTGCATTTTTTTCTATCTGGTCCAGCTCCTATTCCATTTCCTTAATCTAGTCTTCATCTATAAGTGCCTCTCTAGTGGTTTTAGGCTCAAATTTAGAAATCATGCAAGATTTTTCTTTCACCTTTCTCCTTGTGAGTATCCCTGCATCTTTATCTCCTATGATCTGCTTCGGATCATGATGTAGTTTCACATATCTAGGAATGACTCTAGCTAGTTCTGCTTGCTTTTCTCCTTCTTCTTCATCATCTTCTTCTTCTTCTTCTTCACCTATTGCAGCTTCTACCAGTACAGGAACACTGAGGTCTTTGCTTGTTTCTTTCTTAACTGGTTCCCAAAAGGCTACACCCGGTTCATCTTCCCCTTGTTCACTATAGGTCCTCAGGCTCCTCAAGGGATTCATCAACCCTGACATTGATACTCTCAACAATTTTCTGAGTCCTATTGTTGTAGCACTTGAGAGCTTTGCTCTTAGTGGAATATTCAAGAAATATTCCTTCATCACATTTAGCATCAAACTTGCTCAGATGCTCACCTCTCTTGATATAACACTTACTGCCAAATACTTTAAAATAATTTATAGTGGGAGTCTTCCCGGTCCAGTACTCATAAGGGGTTTTATCTTTACCTTTCTTGATGAGTACCTGGTTCAAAGTATAGACTGTAGTACTCACCTCTTCTCTCCAAACATGTGAGAAACCTTTCCTTGGATCAGCATTGTTTTGGCTGCTTCAACTATAATCCTATTATTCCTTTCTGCTATGCCATTCTGTTGTGGTGTCCTTGGGGTAGACAACTGCCTCTCGTTCTCTTCACAGTACTTGTTGAATTCATCAGAAGTGAATTCACCTCCTTGATCAGTTCTTTGGAATTTTATCCTTTGACCACTTTCCTTCTCTACCAATTCTCTAAAGGCTTTGAACTTTCCAAAAGCCTAAGACTTGTCTTTCAAGAATGTGACCCACATCATTCTTGAGTAGTCATCAGTAAGAATCATGAAATACCTATCTCCCTGAATACTTCTAGTTTTCATTGGACCACACAGATCGATGTGCACAAGATCAAGTAAGTTCTCTGCTAAAAAAGACTTACCTTTGAAAGTTGAGGAAGACATCTTCCCAAGTTTGCATTCTCTACACAAAGAATTCTATGGTTTGTTCAACAAAGGAAATCCTCTTACTGCCTTGATCTTACTTGCCTTTACAATATTATCAAAATTCATATGATAAAGTCTCCTATGCCATATCCAACTGCAATCAAATTTCACCATCAGACACTAACTAATCTTAGCATTCAACTGAAACAAGTTACCTTTGGTCTGCTTACTAGTGGCAATAAGTTCACCACTCTTTCCAATTATACTATAGACTCCACCTTTGAACTCCAAAATGAGTCCTTTGTCATTTAACTGAGCATCACTCAAAAGGTTATGCTTAAGACCTTCTACCTAGTAGACATCATCCACACTACTCTTTCCATTCAGTGAGATGGATCCTTTACCTTTCACCAAGCATGGTGCATCATTGCCAAACCGAACAACACCTCCATCATATTCTTCCAAAGACATAAACTTTCTCCGGTCACCAGTCATGTGGTGAGAACACCCACTATCAATAATCCACTCATTAGAGTTGTCAATGCGAGATACAAGGGCTTTCTTGTTAGTGTCATGCCCAAACTTTTGGGCACCAACGGAATAATTTTTTTTTTTTTAAATACTTGACTTAATAACGACTTACTTAATTAAAATAATGCACTTAGTTTGGTCTTAACTACATTTGTGTAATTCAAGTAATTAAATTCTGATGCTCTGCAAAAAGGATTAGAAAATCTGTTTAATGGCAACACACACAAGAGCACAAGAAACAAACATTAGTGTTAGCAACAAAAGATTATCCTAAACAGGCATATCAAGAGAGATATTAAGCATGAAATAGAAAGCATATAAACATAGAATAAAATAGCTAATCAAGATGCTCATAGTTGCTCCTCCCTTGTTCCTCTCCTCTCCAAGTCCCAAATGAGTGTAGCTCTCAGCAGCTTTTTGCACTATGGATGCTTATGGAGAATTGAGATTTAATATTAAGTTTCAAATATGAAATGAAAAGCTAAATACTATGCTATTGATGCTAAAATGATTGATTTTACCAAAAAGACAAGATTTTAGTTATGCTATGCTAAATGCTCTCTAAAAATGTCTATAGCCTAAATGCATACAAGTTTTCAGGATTTGGATTATGAAGGAATGGGCTCTATTTATAGGAAAAATGGAGCAATGGATGGCCAGGATTGAAAGGTTTAATCAAGGGTCAAGCTTGAAAGTTGGGGATCCATGTGCACAATTTGCACCAATGAAATGGTGACAAGTGTCAACATAAGATTGGGTTGAGAGAAGAGGTTGGAGGCATTAAATGCCTGAGGAGACCTCATGGTTATCTAGAAGGTAAGGGTCAAGCCTAAATTAGGATTACCCACTGGATTAGGAGTTAATGCAAGGATAAACCTTTGTGCAAATGATTAAAAGATAATCATGGTCAAAGCATTAAAGGCTTGATGAGACCCTCGGGTTGGGTAGAGGTTGAGTCAAAACAAATGTTTTAACCATGTGGGAGGGTTTGAGGTAACCATTAATGGTTATTGGAGACTTTGGGGATTAAGTGGTTGAAGGTTGAAAGCCTTCAATGGTTATCAAAGACTTTGAGCCATTTAGTAGTTGAAGGCTGGAAGCTTTCAAAGGTTATCCAAGACTTTGAAACATTTAGTGGTTGAAGGTTGAAAGCCTTTAATGGTTATCAAAGACTTTTAGGCTTTGAGAAGTGACTCCATTTTGCTTAGGAATGTGACAATAATTAGGGGATGGATTAAGTTAATTAGGAAGGGGTTAGAAGAATCTAGAAGGGGATTAGATTTTGCAAGTGGATTTGGTGGGTGAGGGAAAATAGGATTTTATTAAAATAAAAATTCATTTATTTCAATAAATGTGTGCAAGTTGTATTTGGATAAATATTCAAATAAATATTAATTTATTTAAATGAGAAAAAGGAAGATAAAGCATTAAAATGCTTGAAGACTTTGAGGGGAACCATTAAAGGCTTGAAGACTTTAAGGAAAACCATTAAAGTCTTAAGAAGACTATAGAAGGAAGCCATCAAGTTTGAAGACTTTAAAGCCATCAAGTTTGAATACTTTAAGGGAAACCATTAAAGGTTTCAAGTGGGTGAGGATAAATAGGATTTTAAATAAATAATTTATTTAAAATAGTTGTGCAACTTGTTTTTGTAGGAAAATACAAGTGGGTGGAGGATAAAGGTGATTTAAATAAATGATTTATTTATTTAAATGTGAGAGGTGGGATTTTGGGGGATTTAAATAAATATTAATTTATTTAAATGTGAGAGGTGGGATTTTGGGGGATTTAAATAAATATTAATTTATTTAAATGTGAGAGAAGATTTAATTAAACAAATATGATTTATTTATTTAATTAATGGTATGAATTTGGTTAAGTGAATTAAATCAAATAAATTGAATAATTTATTTAATTAATAGGAGAAGAGGGTTAAGATGAATTAATTAAATATTAATTTAATTAATTATTAATTGATGGTTAAATAATCAAATAAATACTAAGTATTCATTTAATTAAGTGGACAGATTTATGTGACTACATTTGCCCCTCTTTGAGATGGTGTAGTTTATCGCGTCGTTTCAAAGAAAGAAAAATAGGTGTGAAGAAATGCCCCATAAAATGTAAATTTAATGGGTGGTATGCCCCCTCGAGAGATGGGCCGAATTTTTTTTTTTTTTTTTGAAAAATCGGGCGGTCTCTTGAAAAAGAATGAAAAGTGGAGGGGATGTAGAATAGAAGAAATTAGAACTAATGATGAAAGAATGGGAGAAAATGGAGTGAATATGAAGAAACAACAAGCCAACGAGTACCCTGAGGTCATGCAAGAGATACATAGCAGATGTAGTTTGGGGTTTGGATTGATGCTATACAATTGATCAAAATTGGTTGGACAATCTGGTGCAATCGGTTTAATTGCCCCGGTCAAGACAAAGCGTGACAGTTGATGTCAGTTGGTCGCTTGGACATGATAAAGTCTGAGTAAGTGAATCAAAGTGACCTGATGTGACTTAGACAATTGATGTAATTGCCCGATGAAGTCAAGGTATATGAAGAAAAATACTCGTTGAGACGTAGACAATTGATGTAATTGTCCGTTGGATTGTGTTTGATTGGTTGATCAATTGATAGTATGTGCGTGTGATGGATGGTTGTGGGGAATCATGGCAGCCCCGTTGAGACTAGGTCATTATGATAAATGCCTGATGTAGTCTAGGATTACCATAATCGATTACCTGTTGAGACCCAAAGATACGTGATCAGAGTATCTGTTGATAGTTTAGGTGTGTGGGAGTCGATGTATCTGTGTAGACAGAGTAACTGGCTTAATTTTGTGGATGAGTGAGGATGGGAAGCGATGAAGGGATTAGGATGATGTTGATGATCAACATAGAGAGGGTGAGGGGGGATTTGATGTTAGATAGAAGATATGGAGGACTTATGACTCATTCCTATGGAAGAAGAGGAAAATAGAGTATGCATTATTATGACTATGTATGCATGATATGCAGCTATTATGAATGTATGGATGGTTGGAATGCAACGAAATGCAGTATATATAGATGAGATGGAATGACGATCCATAGTGCTCTATTTTCATCATTGAGCTTTAAAATGTTGGAAGAGAATACAAACATCTTGACATAATGATTCAAGATGACCAGAGTATTTCTTACATGGATTTGATATAGCAAGTTAATACAAGCAACTTGATATAATGGATCAAGTTGACCTGAGTATTGCTTGCGGAACAGACAAGGATTATCTCCGTTCATGCATGACTTGGATCGTCCTCCTTGATCTTAGGCTGATCATATCCTGAGACAAGTGCATACCGTACTAAGAAATAAAAACCTTTATCCAAATTGGATGAGGAGGAACCAAAGAATGAGCATTGTACCTGTAAACAAATAGTATATACATAAAGAATAAAAGAATATGGATCCTTGGTAATGGTTCATGCTCATATGGTCGAGGTATACGCTGTAGTCAGCAAGCCGTAGTGATCTATGACTATGTTTTTGCCTATGATCACATAGCTTAGTGAGCTTCCCACGTAGACACCATTAGTACATGCCCCAGAACTTCATTGGAAATAATGCGCAAACGATACAAAACAATGCTGAAAGATCCCGATACAGATAAACAAATGAATTACTCACGAATCAACCAAGCATTTGATAGCTTAACATAATTTTCTTGTCAAAGAAAACATCACTTTTGTCTTTGTTTTGGTAAGGAAGGATGCATCCTTGTTGAAGACAGTTTCTGATTTGTTGGATGTGGATTGTGTGGTCGATTGATAAATGGTCATTGTGTGAGTACTGTGTTAATGTTGGTTTTGCATCTGCTTGAATGAATATGTACAAGGTGTTGCCATGTTTTTGTGTGATTTTTGATGGGTTTTTCGATGTTTTTGGATTTTGTGTAATAGTTTTTGAATGTTTTTGGATTTTGTGAGTCATTTTTGAATGTTTTTGGATTTTGCGAGACATTTTTGAATGTTTTTGTATTTTGTGAGACATTTTTGAATGTTTTTGTATTTTGCGAGACATTTTTGAATGTTTTTGTATTTTGCGAGACATTTTTGAATGTTTTTGCCAATGAATCACCAGTAATGTAGAATCCACTTCCATCATCTAGATTGTAAGGGCATTGCCCCAAGTTGGACATGATTTATGAAAAAGCGGGACGCTAGATGCATGAAGTACTTTCTTGGATTACAGATCAAATAACAAGCCATGGTTAGATGGATGGATGTGTGTATGTATGAATGTGATCGCAACGAGCCTGAAAGATACTGGAGCCATTGCCTTTACGAGTGGCGCCTGTTTGCCAGGTTTTTGCCATCGTACTTACCCAAGGTGCCACTGGAGTGGTTTTTCACCATTTGGATGCATGATTTTTCTTTACTTTTTTGAATGTTTTTGTATTTTCTTTAGGACATTTTTTTGAATGTTTTTGGTATTTTCTTTAGGACATTTTTCTGAATGTTTTTGGTATTTTCTGATATGCAGGGGAGCCTGATGCTCTGTATAGCTTAGGTATAAAACCATTTGAGGTGCATGCCATTGATTGGATCTGCAAGCGGTTCTTCGTCTGATGTAGCCAACTGATATGCCCCGGACCCGAATACAGCAGTGACAACATATGGGCCGAGCCAATTTGATTCAAACTTCCCTTGATGTTCTCTGTTTGGTTGGTTGTGAGGATTCTCTCGAAGAACAAGATCACCTACCTCAAATGTACGAGATCTAACTCGGTGATTGTAGCTTCTACTCATGCGCTGCTGATAGGCTTTAAGGTGATTGTATGCAGCTTGTCGCTTCTCATCTAGTAACTCCAAGTCCTGAAGATGTGAGACTCTGTATGGTTCATCATCAATGAGATTATGCAAGGAAACTCGTAATGATGGTATCTCAACCTCAATAGGCAAGATAGCTTTTGCACCATAGACCAATGAATAAGGAGTTGCACCTGTAGGGGTTCGAATGCTAGTTCGATATGCCCATAATGCTGGATTCAATTGAACATGCCAATCACGACCGACATCATTGACTGTCTTCTTTAGGATTCTCAATATGTTTTTATTGGATGCTTCGGCCTGACCATTGCCTTGTGGGTAATAGGGAGTGGAAAAGCGGTGTTGGATATGAAATTTCTCACAAAGTTCACGGACATCCTGATTTTTGAAAGGAAGACCGTTATCTGTGACAATGGACATGGGCACACCATACCGGTAGATGATGTAGTTGAGGATGAATGAGGCGATCTGCTTGCCAGTGACTTGGGTAAGTGGAACAACTTCGATCCACTTTGTGAAATATTCGGTGGCGGTAATAATGAATTTATGGCCATTGGATGAAGATGGATGAATCTTACCCACAAGGTCAAGGCCCCATTGACAAAAAGGCCATGGTGTTGTGATTGGTTGCAGTTCCTGTGCTGGTGCATGTATCAGGTCACCGTGAACTCGACATTTCTTGCATTTCCTGACAAAGTAGTAGGAATCCTTTTCGATAGATGGCCAATAGTATCCAGCTCGCATGATCTTCTTGGCTAGTGATGGACCACTTGAGTGAGTCCCGCAAATTCCTTCATGTACCTCTTCCAAAACCTTTGTTATCTCATCATGTTCCAAACATCGAAGGAGAGTACCATCAAGACTACGTCGGTATAGGGTTTCGGCAATAATGGTATATCGAGCAGTTTGGCGAATGAAGGTTTTTCGTTGGTTATTTGATTGGTTGGGAGGAAGGGTATGATCGCGGAGATAGGTGTAGAACTCACCGTACCATGGGGATTCAGAACCAACAAGGCGACATATCATTTCAGATTCGGGGATATCATAAGCAGGGATCCAAAGCTGTTCTACCAAGAACTTGTAGCGTGTTGAATTCTATGGAAGATCTAGTAGAGATGCGATGGTAGCCATGGCGTCAAAAGCTCGATTCTGATCTCTTGGTATCTGCTAAAAAGTGATAGTAGTAAATGATGTCTTTAGAGTGTCCACCATTTGCTTATATGGCATGAGTTTATCATCTTTGGTCTGATATTCATCTGTTGCTTGTCGAATGACTAGTTGGGAATCGCCATATACTTGTAGTTCTTGTAATTTCCATTGTACGGCTAACCTGAGTCCTGTGATCAAGGCCTCATACTCTGCTATGTTGTTTGTGCATGGAAATGTGAGCCTGTAAGACTTCGGGATGCTATCACCTTTAGGTGTGATAAACAGAATGCCTGCCCTTGAGCCGTGCCTGGTGTATGAACCATCAAAATATAGTTTCCATGGTTGTACTTCTGTGAGCATGAATATCTCTTCATCTAGAAAATTGGAAATGAGGGGATGATCGCCTATGAGTGATGCATCGACCAACTGATCTACAATGACTTGCCCTTTGATAGCTTTACGGTCCACATACTCGATGTCAAATTCACTTAGAATCATTACCCATTTGGCCAAGCGACCTATCAATGCTGCTTTACTGAGTAAATACTTGAGTGGATCAATCTTTGCGATGAGTTGTACCTTGTGTGTCAACAGATAGTGTCGCAATTTAGTGGCTGCTAAGATTACTGCTAGGCAAGCTCGCTCAATAGGTGTGTAATTGAGTTCATAGCCAACCAGTGTGCGAGAGATGTAGTAAACAACACACTCTTTGCCTTTTGCATTATGTTGTGCCAATAATACACCTAATGCTGTACTTGTCGCTGAGATATAAAGTAACAACGGTCTACTTGGATCTGGTGGCATCAACAATGGTGGATTCATGAGATAGTCTTTAAGCGTCTGAAATGCTTGTTGGCATCTGGCATCCCACTGAAAGCGGATGTTCTTGTGTAGCAAGTGTGTGAATGGGTGACACTTATCAGCCAATTGTGCAATGAATCTTCGGATGGATTGAAGCCACCCTTGTAATGTCCTTAGCTGACTGATATTCTTTGGAGGTGGCATGTCCATTATTGCCTTAACCTTTGCTGGATCGACCTCAATGCCTTTGCTTGAGACAATGTATCCTAGAAGCTTCCCGGAGGTCACTCCAAAGACACATTTCTTTGGGTTGAGTCGAACATGATATTGTTCCAATCTATGAAAGATTTGATCTAAGATGTGGAGATGTCCTTCTCTAGTAAGTGATTTTGCTAGTAAGTCATCCACATAATCTTCCATCATAGTATGCATCATGTCATGGAAGATGGTGGTCATTGCTCTTTGATAGGTCGCTCCTGCATTCTTTAGACCAAAAGGCATTACATTCCAGCAGTATGTGCCCCATGGACATGTGAAGGCTGTCTTATGTTGATCTTCGGGTGCGATCTTTATCTGATTGTAGCCGGAAAAGCCATCCATGAGTGAAAGCATCGCATGTCCTGCTGTTAGATCCACTATGATGTCGATATTTGGTAGGGGAAAGTCATCCTTAAGACATGCCTTATTCAGATCTCTGAAGTCAGTACAAATGCGGATGCCCCCTTTTGGTTTGCCGACAGGCACAATGTTGGAGATCCATTCTGCATAATCAATTGGCCTAATGAAACCAACATCTAGGAGTTTCTTGAGTTCTGTTTTGACTAGCACTGCAATCTGGGGATGCATCTTACGAAGCTTCTGCTTGACAGGTTTGGCTCGTTCTGCTACGGTGAGGTGATGCATGACTAAATCAGGATCAAGCCCAGGCATGTCGGCATATGACCATGCGAAGTTGATCTGACGCTTCTGGAAGAACTCTATAAATTTACGCTGTTCCTCTGGAGTGAGAAGAGATGCCAGATGTATGATATGAGGATTTTCAGGAGTCCCCACATTGTATTCATTGGTTTCCTCGATAAGAATCGTGGATCATTCCTGTTGTACATTAGCAAGGAGAATGTCAAACCCTTCATCCTCAGGTGCCTCAAAGAGGTTTTCACCGTTGGATACGCTCTTTCTTTTTACTTTTGTGGGATCAAACAATGCCACAGTGTGGTTTTCACTGGAAGATCCATGTTTCATTGTTATATTTTTGCAGCTGAAAGGTTTGGCATCCGCCCCGAAGTATGCTGCGCTATTAATTTCAATGGCGAATCCAGCTTTGTGATCCCTGCTTGGTAGATTATCCCATAATTCCAAAAAGTCAATGATAGCCTCATCGTTTTGGAAGAGGTCAAGACATGGAGGATTTGATTGGTTCCATTCGATGAGTTCAGGGTGGATAATGGGCATTACTTCATCGATTAGGTTAAGTGCGGGAGATGTATCGGTGAGGGTTAAGACGTTATGGTGAAGGTTGTTAATGGTACTCTCCTTGTCAGAATCAGGCGTAGGATGAGACATAGGGTCTGTGGAAGATGTTTCCAGCTCAGGTACCCAAGTGGTCTTTATCTGTGCTTCTCCGTAAACAAGGATGTCTTTGCGTGGCGGAGGTGGTGATGTGTCTTCCTCATCTAAAGTGTTAAGTTGTACAGAATCAAATTCCCACTCATGTGAGTCGGTCTCTGAATCACTCTCCAGCATCCGATTGCTATACCATACTGGGATGTCTTTGGAGTTAAACATGGCAAGTGTGATTGGTTTATGTATCTTTGTAGTGATCGGTGCTGCAAGAACTATGATGGGGATTAAAGGATTTGTTACTGGAAGTATCGGCAGTGTTGATTTAGTGGCTTTTGTTGGAATGGCTCGTGCCATAGATGTTGCTGTAGGTTTCCATACAGTTGTTTCTACAAATGGTGTTGCTGATGGGATTACTGGTTCGTTTGGTGGGATGAATGATATTGATGACGGTTGCGGTGGGGTTGTGAGCCTCGATGGGGCAGTGGGGATAGTGCTTGATGGTGCTTTGATTATGAAATGTGTCCTCTTTGCAGTAGGTGGGCAAAATGGTTTGCTAGGTTTTCCTTTGAATTTTAGTTTAGGAAGGATCTCTTTTTCAAAGCCTAGGCCTGTATTACCTTTGGGCTTGAATTCTGGTAGCAGAGGTTCATGTCATCCTTGTTTGCAGTATCCCAAAGCACTTTGACCATCATATCCCATTCTTTGCATAATGAGGAGGCCTTTGCCATACTGTTCTGTAGGAAGTGTAACTCGCGGTTTATCAGTGGTGATGGGATCTTTATAGATCCAGTCCGCTAGGTCCTCATCTTGTGTCTCTTCCTCTTGGCTCTTTCCAAGGATGAATGGCGTCAAGGCACATGTTGGTATGATTAGTGGTTGCTGGAGTAACTGCTATGGCTTACCATGTGTTCTAGGAGAAGTGGGCATTTGTCCCACACAAAAGAGCTGACTCAAGTTGTATTCTCCAGGACCTTCCTCTGCTACTTTCATTTTAAGCTTTTCTTGCTTGGGTATAGGGGTGTTCGAACTGGCAAGAGAGGTGGGACTTACATATGATGTGGAGGAAATGGCTTCCCTATTATTAGGAACAGTAATTTCTGGTTGATGGCTGATATTATGGCAAAAATGCAAAGGGATTTGCATCACCCAGGATTGTGATCTCTATACCGTTATGTGGGAACTTGATACATTGATGGTAGGTAGATGGAACAGCTTGCATGGCATGTATCCAAGGTCTCCCTAATAATAGATTATATGGCAGAGGAAGGTCGAGAACCTGACAGATGATGTGCTTTACCACGGGGCCCACTCGGATTGGTAGTACCACAGCTCCTTTGGATGAACGCTCTGCATCATCATAGGCTTTGATTGTGATCTTCTTGCGAGGATCCACTAATTCTATTGCATATCCCAATGCTATGACCAACTGTAATGTGCAAATGTTCAGGCCTGCTCCATTATCGATCAAGACTCGCTTAATCCTATGTTGGTTGATAAATCCTTCAATGTGTAGCGAGGCATTATGAGGTTGCTGGAAGGAAGAGTTGTCACTTTCAGAAAAAGTGAGACAAGGTGATGACTTTAGATTTCCAACCATGGCTTGAAATTGGTCCATCTTCAGGTTTGCAGGGACTGACGCCTCTTGGAGTGCTTGATCCAAGATTGTTTTATGAGATGGCGATAGGCGCAATAGTTCTAGAATGGATATAAGTGCAGGGGTTTTGTCTAATTGTTCCACAAGATTGTACTGCTTTGGGATGGAGGTGGTGCCTTGTGGAGCTACCTTGAGGGTGACCTTGCCACGACATGTAACAACATTGCAATTTGAGGTGGGATTTTTGTAGGTGATAGTTGCAATTTGTTCACTGGCATCATACAGGTGATTTACAGTGTAGTTATACACAGCCTGCGTATAATCAGTGGTATCAGTGCCTCACCGGGAAGTGGAAGGACCCCTTTGATCTTGTGATGGAAGTGGATTCTTGAACATCTGATGATCATTATTGGTTGTTTTTGGGTCATGTCCTTCAATTTCAATTTCTCCTCGATCAATAAGATCCTGAATGAGATCTTTCAATCGGTGACAATTACTTGTCTTGTGTCCTCTTCCTTATGGAATTCACAATGTTCAGTATCTCTCCACCATGCCGGTTTGACCTGAGGTTCATAGTTGGATAGCTTAGGTAGAGTGATCAAATTCTGGGAAATGAGTTGTCGCAACACTGTTTCAATGGGTTCCCCTAAGGGAGTATATGCGCATTTTTGTTTTTGTGGACAAGGTCTTGGTTCATCATGAGATGTGATGCGACCTTGATTGGAAGGAACATTTGTGTTATTCTGAGGTGGAGGATTTTTTCCTGCAAACCGAACCACAGGTTGTGCATTTTGGATAGTTCGAGCATCCACAACTCCATCGTTGACGATATTCTTGTTTTTGTTCCAGAATTTCGGTTTATCACTATTGAAGCACGGGCGAGGACCATCTTTTGGTTCATTAAAAATTTTGATGAGTCCTTTCTTGATGAGTGCCCTTTCACATTTTAAACCCTTGGTGATCATATCGTTAAAAGAGTCTGTATCTTTGACATCCAGGTGAAATTCCATTTCTTCGTTTAAGTTGGAAATGAAAATTTCCACTAGTTCTCGTTCAGGTAACTGAAGAGAACGTCTGCTAGACATTTGGCACCATCGTTGCAGGAATACTGAGAATAGTTCACCTGGTTTTTGTTTGGTGTTGCACAGATCAGCCATGGTGATGTCGCATTCAATGTTATAAGAGTAATGAGATAGGAACTTCTGGATGAGTTCCTCAAATGTTCTAATGCCACCTGGTAGTCGGGAAAACCATGATGTGGTTGTTCCTCCCAAGATTTGGGGAAAAAGGCGCATTAGGTATGTGTCCTCATAAGCCACTTCAAGACAAGCAGAATGAAATTCTCGGACATGATCATGGGGATCCCCCTTTCCTCTAGATTTTTCAAATTTGGGTGTTTCGAACCCGCGTGGAAAGGGTGGCATATAAAGATTCCTATCAAAAGGATAGGGATAGATGTCATTGAGTGAGAATTGGTTAATCTTGACACCACTATGAAGTTGTTGGGCGAGATTCTTGACTTGTTGCCGCAACATCTCCATTTCATTTGGAGGAGGAGGTGGTGGGTTACCTCGAGGGATGTTATATCTGATGGGATCTCTACGCCTTTCCTCCTCATGGCGACTTTGTCTTTCTGATGCTTGTCTTAATTGGGCAAGATCAAAGTCTGAGGGGAGTTTGGCTCCTTCTTGAGCGAGTTTTAAGAAGTGAGCATCTGCATTGCTCCTGAGTATTTCGTCAAACAATCTGTTAAAAAGAGGGTTATACTGAGCCCTTTCTATTGTTGCAGGAGTAGGAGTACTTGGGTTTTCGTCGTTTGCATTTCCTCCAAGTTCTTCTTGGAATTCATTGAGATTTTCCTCTTCTTCCTCTTCTATTTCTATTTCTCGTTGCCGTGATTGTGATTAGGTTTGGGCCATTTTGTTTATGAGTCTTTGTTGAAATTACATGAAAATGATGATGAGTTTGAAATGAGAGATTGATGGTTGGTGAATTATGTGGTATGTAGATCTCTAACACTTTTAAGGTAGATGTAACCAAAATTCCTTCTTCAAATTTGCTTGCTTGTTTTGATAAGATTTGATGTGATAAGGTGTAGAGAAATCTGAGATGTGTTACAGATTGAACTACCTAGTAATGAGAGGATTCACTCATGAACTAGTTTTAACCTACGTAGATGTGTCTCTTAGGATGAGCTTATCCTAGATGTAGAAACAATCTAAAAAGTGATGTGATGTGTTTGATTTCAAGCAATATCTAAAAAGGAAATCTTGGGACAAGAACCTCTTAATGTTTTGAGAGTTGGGATGGATTGATGATGGAATGATTATGTATGAGTGAGATGATGGATGAAAATGTTTTCAATTTCAATAAAAACTTTGTGTTACAAATGGGACAAACTCTACCTCTTCCCTTTCAGGTGTTGGTGGTATTTCTCGAGCTGTGTTGTATATGATACAGATGTTTGGGAAGAAGTTGGGATTAATCCTTCCTCCTTGAATTTTGTGATAACTCAGAGCTCTATATTGCATAAAAGCTCTGCGGTTCAATGATTCTGAATCAAACTCATTTGTTTTACCTTGAAGGTATAGACGCATGCGATGTAGAAAGACTCTATGTGAGACAAAAATTTGTCTATTGAGATAGAAGAATTTCCTTCGTTTGATCAAAGCCTTTGAGCTTAATGGTCTTCTTTTCAAGTTGATATTCTGATGACACTTCTTCTTTCGCAAGATGTGAAGAATGGTCATAAAATTTTGACTCTTTGTTGTTTGTACCTTGTTTTTGATGTTTTTGATTGTTTTTGAGAAATGTTGGATGAATACTTTGTTTTTGGGATTGATTTTCTGATTTTTCTTTGACAAGAAAACAAAGCAAGCACACAAACACAAGAATGTAGCCTTTAAAAGGCACAAATGAGTATGGGTCTAGATCAACCCAATCCTTGGACTTGTTTTTGACCCTTCCTTTAGATGTATTTTAAAGTGTATTTTCAAAGCCTAAAGTCGGCTCAATTTGCACTTGGTCTTTAAAACGAACACACTTCAAACACTTTTTATCCCTAAGGTCAAATGGCCAGTTGTGATAAATTTAGCTCACATCTTGATATTTCTTCGACTTTGGTACTACATACCTTATGAATCCCGCCTTGGCAGGTAAGGATGTGATATACTAAGTCTTGCATGAGCATAACAAATAGATGATCCCTATGATGGGGGAGTCACCACTTTTATCAAGCCACAAGTGACTTTTCAAAAAGCTATGTTTCTACTCAAGGAAATATGTATGGTGAGTATCTTGGGAGCAAAACCATCTATGCTCTTGCACTAAATTATATCTCAAATTTTCCTCAATCAATAGAACGGGTGGGATACTATTTAAAGGTGTTTAGTCATGTTCGATGTTTTTGGACATAAGTTCATTCTGCAGTGATTCACTTAAGAGCCTTGTAACTGGTGATGGGGCCCATTTGTCCTTTCGGCCAATTACACTGTAGGAACAGCTATACCCAAGGCTACAGCTTTCGCTCACACCTGATTTCTATAGCGGCTCCAAGGATTTACCGCTTGAGGTCGTTCCCAAGAGTGATGTGTCTCTTGGCAGGCCTCTCTTAAAAAGATAAAATTTTGAGTGTTACTAACACTTTTCTCTTGCACCTAGGACCACGAAAGCCAAGGGAGAGGATAGTGTGTGTTAGAAGTAGGACCACTCGACCAACTCTTTGCACAAGTGTGCCAAGCACGAAAAACACTTGTTCTTTTTAATCTATCATTGCAATGTGATCTAACTATTTGGAGATGTTGCTCCAACAATCATGGTGTTCTTTTTAATTTTCAAAGGCAATTGTTTGAGTAAACTAGAATTTGAAAATCCTGGTCAACTTAATGAAAAATACGTTTGCATGAAGTAAAATTGCTTTAAAAATGAGACAAGTTGATTGTGAATTTTATTTGCACCAAAAATGGAAGTGTGGATTGTGAGTTTTATCTTGATGCAAGAAATAAAATTTGCCTTGTTTATTTTAAGCACCAAAACGAAGTTTGTTTCCTAACTTGCAAAAAAAATAAAGTTGTTTTTGTATAAGTTTGTGGTTCTTTTTACCTTGGAACAATGAAATTCTTTTTAAGAGCCCCAAACAAATGTGTGATTCTTTTTTTGAAAAGCCCAAAGTTGAAATGTGAAGTTAATTTTAAACAAAAATAAAAAGTGAATTCATTTTTAAAACCAACTTCAAAAAACTAGTAAAAAAATATAAATCTACTTTTTAATCTAATTTAAATCTGCACAAAAGAGAAAAATAGTTAGTAAAATCGACCTATTTGGTGGGCTTCTACAAGCCTAATTTTTTATTTTTTTTTTGGTTTTTTTTTTTTTTTTTTGTACAAGGTGATTTGTACAACGTTTTGTTACAATAGCGCTAGTCTGTGTTTAAACGGAGGCACTATTTAACACAAACACACTAAAAGAAAGGGAAAGACACAGAAAGAAAAAGCACTGAAACAGGGTGAATAGCGCCAATATAATGTCAAACTCACCAAAAACAGTGTCAAAAGTGCAACCTGTGTGACATTTTCAACATTCAAACATGTTATTGGTTGAAAACAAGTTGATCTTTTTGGTGTTTGGATTCACGTCGGGTTCACCAAATGATGCTCTGCAAAAAGGATTAGAAAATCTGTTTGATGGCAACACGCACAAGAGCACAAGAAACAAACGTTAGTGTTAGCAACAAAAGATTATCCTAAACAGGCATATCAAGAGAGATATTAAGCATGAAATAGAAAGCATATAAACATAGAATAAAATAGCTAATCAAGATGCTCATAGTTGCTCCTCCCTTGTTCCTCTCCTCTCCAAGTCCCAAATGAGTGTAGCTCTCAGCAGCTTTTTGCACTATGGATGCTTATGGAGAATTGAGATTTAATATTAAGCTTCAAATATGAAATGAAAAGCTAAATACTAGGCTATTGATGCTAAAATGATTGATTTTACCAAAAAGACAAGATTTTAGTTATGCTATGGTAAATGCTCTCTAAAAATGTCTATAGCCTAAATGCATACAAGTTTTCAGGATCTGGATTATGAAGGAATGGACTCTATTTATAGGAAAAATGGAGCAATGGATGGCCAGGATTGAAAGGTTTAATCAAGGGTCAAGCTTGAAAGTTGGGGATCCATGTGCACAATTTGCACCAATGAAATGGTGACAAGTGTCAACATAAGATTGGGTTGAGAGAAGAGGTTGGAGGCATTAAATGCCTGAGGAGACCTCATGGTTATCTAGAAGGTAAGGGTCAAGCCTAAATTAGGATTACCCACTGGATTAGGAGTTAATGCAAGGATAAACCTTTGTGCAAATGATTAAGAGATAATCATGGTCAAAGCATTAAAGGCTTGATGAGACCCTTGGGTTGGGTAGAGGTTGAGTCAAAACAAATGTTTTAACCATGTGGGAGGGTTTGAGGTAACCATTAATGGTTATTGGAGACTTTGGGGATTAAGTGGTTGAAGGTTGAAAGCCTTCAATGGTTATCAAAGACTTTGAGGCATTTAGTGGTTGAAGGCTGGAAGCTTTCAAAGGTTATCCAAGACTTTGAGACATTTAGTGGTTGAAGGTTGAAAGCCTTTAATGGTTATCAAAGACTTTTAGGCTTTGAGAAGTGACTCCATTTTGCTTAGGAATGTGACAATAATTAGGGGATGGATTAAGTTAATTAGGAAGGGGTTAGAAGAATCTAGAAGGGGATTAGATTTTGCAAGTGGATTTGGTGGGTGAGGGAAAATAGGATTTTATTAAAATAAAAATTCATTTATTTCAATAAATGTGTTCAAGTTGTATTTGGATAAATATTCAAATAAATATTAATTTATTTAAATGAGAAAAAGGAAGATAAAGCATTAAAATGCTTGAAGACTTTGAGGGGAACCATTAAAGGCTTGAAGACTTTAAGGAAAACCATTAAAGTCTTAAGAAGACTATAGAAGGAAGCCATCAAGTTTGAAGACTTTAAAGCCATCAAGTTTGAAGACTTTAAAGCCATCAAGTTTGAATACTTTAAGGGAAACCATTAAAGGTTTCAAGTGGGTGAGGATAAATAGGATTTTAAATAAATAATTTATTTAAAATAGTTGTGCAACTTGCTTTTGTAGGAAAATACAAGTGGGTGGAGGATAAAGGTGATTTAAATAAATGATTTATTTATTTAAATGTGAGAGGTGGGATTTTGGGGGATTTAAATAAATATTAATTTATTTAAATGTGAGAGGTGGGATTTTGGGGGATTTAAATAAATATTAATTTATTTAAATGTGAGAGAAGATTTAATTAAACAAATATGATTTATTTATTTAATTAATGGTATGAATTTGGTTAAGTGAATTAAATCAAATAAATTGAATAATTTATTTAATTAATAGGAGAAGAGGGTTAAGATGAATTAATTAAATATTAATTTAATTAATTATTAATTGATGGTTAAATAATCAAATAAATACTAAGTATTCATTTAATTAAGTGGAAAGATTTATGTGACTACATTTGCCCCTCTTTGAGACGGTGCAGTTTATCGCGTCGTTTCAAAGAAAGAAAAATAGGTGTGAAGAAATGCCCCATAAAATGTAAATTTAATGGGTGGTATGCCCCCTCGAGAGATGGGCCGAATTTTTTTATTTTTTTTGAAAAATCGGGCGATCTCTTGAAAAAGAATGAAAAGTGGAGGGGATGTAGAATAGAAGAAATTAGAACTAATGATGAAAGAATGGGAGAAAATGTAGTGAATATGAAGAAACAACAAGCCAGCGAGTACCCTGAGGTCATGCAAGAGATACATAGCAGATGTAGTTTGGGGTTTGGATTGATGCTATACAATTGATCAAAATTGGTTGGACAATCTGGTGCAATCGGTTTAATTGCCCCGGTCAAGACAAAGCATGACAGTTGATGTCAGTTGGTCGCTTGGACATGATAAAGTCTGAGTAAGTGAATCAAAGTGACCTGATGTGACTTAGACAATTGATGTAATTGCCCGATGAAGTCAAGGTATATGAAGCAAAATACTCGTTGAGACGTAGACAATTGATGTAATTGTCCGTTGGATTGTGTTTGATTGGTTGATCAATTGATAGTATGTGCGTGTGATGGATGGTTGTGGGGAATCATGGCAGCCCCGTTGAGACTAGGTCATTATGATAAATGCCTGATGTAGTCTAGGATTACCATAATCGATTACCTGTTGAGACCCGAAGATACGTGATCAGAGTATCTGTTGATAGTCTAGGTGTGTGGGAGTCGATGTATCTATGTAGACAGAGTAACTGGATTAATTTTGTGGATGAGTGAGGATGGGAAGTGATGAAGGGATTAGGATGATGTTGATGATCAAGATAGAGAGGGTGAGGGGGGATTTGATGTTAGATAGAAGATATGGAGGACTTATGACTCATTCCTATGGAAGAAGAGGAAAATAGAGTATGCATTATTATGACTATGTATGCATGATATGCAGCTATTATGAATGTATGGATGGTTGGAATGCAACGAAATGTAGTATATATAATAGATGAGATGGAATGACGATCCATAGTGCTCTATTTTCATCATTGAGCTTTAAAATGTTGGAAGAGAATACAAGCATCTTGACATAATGATTCAAGATGACTAGAGTATTTCTTACATGGATTTGATATAGCAAGTTAATACAAGCAACTTGATATAATGGATCAAGTTGACCTGAGTATTGCTTGCGGAACAGACAAGGATTATCTCCGTTCATGCATGACTTGGATCATCCTCCTTGATCTTAGGCTGATCATATCCTGAGACAAGTGCATACCGTACTAAGAAATAAAAACCTTTATCCAAATTGGATGAGGAGGAACCAAAGAATGAGCATTGTACCTATAAACAAATAGTATATACATAAAGAATAAAAGAATATGGATCCTTGGTAATGGTTCATGCTCATATGGTCGAGGTATACGCTGTAGTCAGCAAGCCGTAGTGATCTATGACTATGTTTTTGCCTATGATCACATAGCTTAGTGAACTTCCCACGTAGACACCATTAGTACATGCCCCAGAACTTCATCGGAAATAATGCGCAAACGATACAAAACAATGCTGAAAGATCCCGATACAGATAAACAAATGAATTACTCACGAATCAACCAAGCATTTGATAGCTTAACATAATTTTCTTGTCAAAGAAAACGTCACTTTTGCTTTGTTTAGGTAAGGAAGGATGCATCCTTGTTGAAGACAGTTTCTGATTTGTTGGATGTGGATTGTGTGGTCGATTGATAAATGGTCATTGTGTGAGTACTGTGTTAATGTTGGTTTTGCATCTGCTTGAATGAATTTGTACAAGGTGTTGCCATGTTTTTGTGTGATTTTCGATGGGTTTTTTGATGTTTTTGGATTTTGTGTAATAGTTTTTGAATGTTTTTGGATTTTGTGAGTCATTTTTGAATGTTTTTGGATTTTGCGAGACATTTTTGAATGTTTTTGTATTTTGTGAGACATTTTTGAATGTTTTTGTATTTTGCGAGACATTTTTGAATGTTTTTGTATTTTGCGAGACATTTTTGAATGTTTTTGCCAATGAATCACCAGTAATGTAGAATCCACTTCCATCATCTAGATTGTAAGGGTATTGCCCCAAGTTGGACATGATTTATGAAAAAGCGGGATGCCAGATGCATGAAGTACTTTCTTGGATTACAGATCAAATAACAAGCCATGGTTAGATGGATGGATGTGTGTATGTATGAATGTGATCGCAACGAGCCTGAAAGATACTGGAGCCATTGCCTTTACGAGTGGCGCCTGTTTGCCAGGTTTTCGCCATCGTACTTACCCAAGGTGCCACTGGAGTGGTTGTTCACCGTTGGGATGCATGATTTTTCTTTACTTTTTTGAATGTTTTTGTATTTTCTTTAGGACATTTTTCTGAATGTTTTTGGTATTTTCTTTAGGACATTTTTTTGAATGTTTTTGGTATTTTCTGATATGCAGGGGAGCCTGATGCTCTGTACAGCTTAGGTATAAAACCATTTGAGGTGCATGCTATTGATTGGATCTACGAATGGTTCTTCGTCTGATGTAGCCAACTGATATGCCACGGACCCGAACACAGCAGTGACAACATATGGGCCGAGCCAATTTGATTCAAACTTGCCTTGATGTTCTCTGTTTGGTTGGTTGCGAGGATTCTCTCGAAGAACAAGATCACCTACCTCAAATGTACGAGATCTAACTCGGTGATTGTAGCTTCTACTCATGCGCTGCTGATAGGCTTTGAGGTGATTGTATGTAGCTTGTCGCTTCTCATCTAGTAACTCCAAGTCCTGAAGATGTGAGACTCTGTATGCTTCATCATCAATGAGATTATGCAAGGAAACTCGTAATGATGGTATCTCAACCTCAATAGGAAAGATAGCTTCTGCACCATAGACCAATGAATAAGGAGTTGCACCTGTAGGGGTTCGAATGCTAGTTCGATATGCCCATAATGCTGGATTCAATTGAACATGCCAATCACGACGCACATCATTGACTGTCTTCTTTAGGATTCTCAATATGTTTTTATTGGATGCTTCGGCCTGACCATTGCCTTGTGGGTAATAGGGAGTGGAAAAGCGGTGTTGGATATGAAATTTCTCACAAAGTTCACGGACATCCTGATTTTTGAAAGGAAGACCGTTATCTGTGCCAATGGACATGGGCACACCATACCGGCAGATGATGTAGTTGAGGATGAATGAGGCGATCTGCTTGCCAGTGACTTGGGTAAGTGGAACAACTTCGATCCACTTTGTGAAATATTCGGTGGCGGTAATAATGAATTTATGGCCATTGGATGAAGATGGATGAATCTTACCCACAAGGTCAAGGCCCCATTGACAAAAAGGCCATGGTGTTGTGATTGGTTGTAGTTCCTCTGCTGGTGCATGTATCAGGTCACCGTGAACTCGACATTTCTTGCATTTCGTGACAAAGTAGTAGGAATCCTTTTCGATAGATGGCCAATAGTATCCAGCTCGCATGATCTTCTTGGCTAGTGATGGACCACTTGAGTGAGTCCCGCAAATTCCTTCATGTACCTCTTCCAAAACCTTTGTTATCTCATCATGTTCCAAACATCGAAGGAGAGTACCATCAAGACTACGTCGGTATAGGGTTTCGGCAATAATGGTATATCGAGCAGTTTGGCGAATGAAGGTTTTTCGTTGGTTATTTGATTGGTTGGGAGGAAGGGTATGATCGCGGAGATAGGTGTAGAACTCACCGTACCATGGGGATTCGGAACCAACAAGGTGACATATCATTTCAGATTCGGGGATATCATAAGCAGGGATCCAAAGCTGTTCTACCAAGAACTTGTAGCCTGTTGAATTTTGTGGAAGATCTAGTAGAGATGCGATGGTAGCCATGGCGTCAGCAGCTCGATTCTGATCTCTTGGTATCTGCTCAAAAGTGATAGTAGTAAATGATGTCTTTAGAGTGTCCACCATTTGCTTATATGGCATGAGTTTATCATCTTTGGTCTGATATTCATCTGTTGCTTGTCGAATGACTAGTTGGGAATCGCCATATACTTGTAGTTCTTGTAATTTCTATTGTATGGCTAACCTGAGTCCTGTGATCAAGGCCTCATACTCTGCTATGTTGTTTGTGCATGGAAATGTGAGCCTATAAGACTTCGGGATGCTATCACCTTTAGGTGTGATAAACAGAATGCCTGCCCTTGAGCCGTGCCTGGTGTATGAACCATCAAAATATAGTTTCCATGGTTGTACTTCTGTGAGCATGAATATCTCTTCATCTAGAAAATTGGAAATGAGGGGATGATTGCCTATGAGTGGTGCATTGACCAACTGATCTACAATGACTTGCCCTTTGATAGCTTTACGGTCCACATACTCGATGTCAAATTCACTTAGAATCATTACCCATTTGGCCAAGCGACCTGTCAATGCTGCTTTACTGAGTAAATACTTGAGTGGATCAATCTTTGCGATGAGTTGTACCTTGTGTGTCAACAGATAGTGTCGCAATTTAGTGGCTGCTAAGATTACTGCTAGGCAAGCTCGCTCAATAGGTGTGTAATTGAGTTCATAGCCAACCAGTGTGCGAGAGATGTAGTAAACAACACACTCTTTGCCTTTTGCATTATGTTGTGCCAATAATACACCTAATGCTGTACTTGTCGCTGAGATATAAAGTAACAACGGTCTACTTGGATCTGGTGGCATCAACAATGGTGGATTCATGAGATAGTCTTTAAGCGTCTGAAATGCTTGTTGGCATCTGGCATCCCACTGAAAGCGGATGTTCTTGTGTAGCAAGTGTGTGAATGGGTGACACTTATCAGCCAATTGTGCAATGAATCTTCGGATGGATTGAAGCCGCCCTTGTAATGTCCTTAGCTGACTGATATTCTTTGGAGGTGGCATGTCCATTATTGCCTTAACCTTTGCTGGATCGACCTCAATGCCTTTGCTTGAGACAATGTATCCTAGAAGCTTCCCGGAGGTCACTCCAAAGACACATTTCTTTGGGTTGAGTCGAACATGATATTGTTCCAGTCTATCAAAGATTTGATCTAAGATGTGGAGATGTCCTTCTCTAGTAAGTGATTTTGCTAGTAAGTCATCCACATAATCTTCCATCATAGTATGCATCATGTCATGGAAGATGGTGGTCATTGCTCTTTGATAGGTCGCTCCTGCATTCTTTAGACCAAAAGGCATTACATTCCAGCAGTATGTGCCCCATGGACATGTGAAGGCTGTCTTATGTTGATCTTCGGGTGCGATCTTTATCTGATTGTAGCCGGAAAAGCCATCCATGAGTGAAAGCATCGCATGTCCTGCTGTTAGATCCACTATGATGTCGATATTTGGTAGGGGAAAGTCATCCTTAAGACATGCCTTATTCAGATCTCTGAAGTCAGTACAAATGCGGATGCCCCCTTTTGGTTTGCCGACAGGCACAATGTTGGAGATCCATTCTGCATAATCAATTGGCCTAATGAAACCAACATCTAGGAGTTTCTTGAGTTCTGTTTTGACTAGCACTGCAATCTGGGGATGCATCTTACGAAGCTTCTGCTTGACAGGTTTGGCTCGTTCTGCTACGGTGAGGTGATGCATGACTAAATCAGGATCAAGCCCAGGCATGTCGGCATATGACCATGCGAAGTTGATCTGACGCTTCTGGAAGAACTCTATAAATTTACGCTGTTCCTCTGGAGTGAGAAGAGATGCCAGATGTATGATATGAGGATTTTCAGGAGTCCCCACATTGTATTCATTGGTTTCCTCGATAAGAATCGTGGATCATTCTTGTTGTGCATTAGCAAGGAGAATGTCAAACCCTTCATCCTCAGGTGCCTCAAAGAGGTTTTCACCGTTGGATACGCTCTTTCTTTTTACTTTTGTGGGATCAAACAATGCCACAGTGTGGTTTTCACTGGAAGATCCATGTTTCATTGTTATATTTTTGCAGCTGAAAGGTTTGGCATCCGCCCCGAAGTATGCTGCGCTATTAATTTCAATGGCGAATCCAGCTTTGTGATCCCTGCTTGGTAGATTATCCCATAATTCCAAAAAGTCAATGATAGCCTCATCGTTTTGGAAGAGGTCAAGACATGGAGGATTTGATTGGTTCCATTCGATGAGTTCAGGGTGGATAATGGGCATTACTTCATCGATTAGGTTAAGTGCGGGAGATGTATCGGTGAGGGTTAAGACGTTATGGTGAAGGTTGTTAATGGTACTCTCCTTGTCAGAATCAGGCGTAGGATGAGACATAGGGTCTGTGGAAGATGTTTCCAGCTCAGGTACCCAAGTGGTCTTTATCTGTGCTTCTCCATAAACAAGGATGTCTTTGCGTGGCGGAGGTGGTGATGTGTCTTCCTCATCTAAAGTGTTAAGTTGTACAGAATCAAATTCCCACTCATGTGAGTCGGTCTCTGAATCACTCTCCAGCATCCGATTGCTATACCATACTGGGATGTCTTTGGAGTTAAACATGGCAAGTGTGATTGGTTTATGTATCTTTGTAGTGATCGGTGCTGCAAGAACTATGATGGGGATTAAAGGATTTGTTACTGGAAGTATCGGCAGTGTTGATTTAGTGGCTTTTGTTGGAATGGCTCGTGCCATAGATGTTGCTGTAGGTTTCCATACAGTTGTTTCTACAAATGGTGTTGCTGATGGGATTACTGGTTCGTTTGGTGGGATGAATGATATTGATGACGGTTGCGGTGGGGTTGTGAGCCTCGATGGGGCAGTGGGGATAGTGCTTGATGGTGCTTTGATTATGAAATGTGTCCTCTTTGCAGTAGGTGGGCAAAATGGTTTGCTAGGTTTTCCTTTGAATTTTAGTTTAGGAAGGATCTCTTTTTCAAAGCCTAGGCCTGTATTACCTTTGGGCTTGAATTCTGGTAGCAGAGGTTCATGTCATCCTTGTTTGCAGTATCCCAAAGCACTTTGACCATCATATCCCATTCTTTGCATAATGAGGAGGCCTTTGCCATACTGTTCTGTAGGAAGTGTAACTCGCGGTTTATCAGTGGTGATGGGATCTTTATAGATCCAGTCCGCTAGGTCCTCATCTTGTGTCTCTTCCTCGTGGTTCTTTCCAAGGATGAATGGCGTCAAGGCACATGTTGGTATGATTAGTGGTTGCTGGAGTAACTGCTATGGCTTACCATGTGTTCTAGGAGAAGTGGGCATTTGTCCCACACAAAAGAGCTGACTCAAGTTGTATTCTCCAGGACCTTCCTCTGCTACTTTCATTTTAAGCTTTTCTTGCTTGGGTATAGGGGTGTTCGAACTGGCAAGAGAGGTGGGACTTACATATGATGTGGAGGAAATGGCTTCCCTATTATTAGGAACAGTAATTTTTGGTTGATGGCTGATATTATGGCAAAAATGCAAAGGGATTTGCATCACCCAGGATTGTGATCTCTATACCGTTATGTGGGAACTTGATACATTGATGGTAGGTAGATGGAACAGCTTGCATGGCATGTATCCAAGGTCTCCCTAATAATAGATTATATGGCAGAGGAAGGTCGAGAACCTGACAGATGATGTGCTTTACCACGGGGCCCACTCGGATTGGTAGTACCACAGCTCCTTTGGATGAACGCTCTGCATCATCATAGGCTTTGATTGTGATCTTCTTGCGAGGATCCACTAATTCTATTGCATATCCCAATGCTATGACCAACTGTAATGTGCAAATGTTCAGGCCTGCTCCATTATCGATCAAGACTCGCTTAATCCTATGTTGGTTGATAAATCCTTCAATGTGTAGCGAGGCATTATGAGGTTGCTGGAAGGAAGAGTTGTCACTTTCAGAAAAAGTGAGACAAGGTGATGACTTTAGATTTCCAACCATGGCTTGAAATTGGTCCATCTTCAGGTTTGCAGGGACTGACGCCTCTTGGAGTGCTTGATCCAAGATTGTTTTATGAGATGGCGATAGGCGCAATAGTTCTAGAATGGATATAAGTGCAGGGGTTTTGTCTAATTGTTCCACAAGATTGTACTGCTTTGGGATGGAGGTGGTGCCTTGTGGAGCTGCCTTGAGGGTGACCTTGCCACGACATGTAACAACATTGCAATTTGAGGTGGGATTTTTGTAGGTGATAGTTGCAATTTGTTCACTGGCATCATACAGGTGATTTACAGTGTAGTTATACACAGCCTGCGTATAATCAGTGGTATCAGTGCCTCACCGGGAAGTGGAAGGACCCCTTTGATCTTGTGATGGAAGTGGATTCTTGAACATCTGATGATCATTATTGGTTGTTTTTGGGTCATGTCCTTCAATTTCAATTTCTCCTCGATCAATAAGATCCTGAATGAGATCTTTCAATCGGTGACAATTACTTGTCTTGTGTCCTCTTCCTTCATGGAATTCACAATGTTCAGTATCTCTCCACCATGCCGGTTTGACCTGAGGCTCATAGTTGGATAGCTTAGGTAGAGTGATCAAATTCTGGGAAATGAGTTGTCGCAACACTGTTTCAATGGGTTCCCCTAAGGGAGTATATGCGCATTTTTGTTTTTGTGGACAAGGTCTTGGTTCATCATGAGATGTGATGCGACCTTGATTGGAAGGAACATTTGTGTTATTCTGAGGTGGAGGATTTTTTCCTGCAAACCGAACCACAGGTTGTGCATTTTGGATAGTTCGAGCATCCACAACTCCATCGTTGACGATATTCTTGTTTTTGTTCCAGAATTTCGGTTTATCACTATTGAAGCACGGGCGAGGACCATCTTTTGGTTCATTAAAGATTTTGATGAGTCCTTTCTTGATGAGTGCCCTTTCACATTTTAAACCCTTGGTGATCATATCGTTAAAAGAGTCTGTATCTTTGACATCCAGGTGAAATTCCATTTCTTCGTTTAAGTTGGAAATGAAAATTTCCACTAGTTCTCGTTCAGGTAACTGAAGAGAACGTCTGCTAGACATTTGGCACCATCGTTGCAGGAATACTGAGAATAGTTCACCTGGTTTTTGTTTGGTGTTGCACAGATCAGCCATGGTGATGTCGCATTCAATGTTATAAGAGTAATGAGATAGGAACTTCTGGATGAGTTCCTCAAATGTTCTAATGCCACCTGGTAGTCGGGAAAACCATGATGTGGTTGTTCCTCCCAAGATTTGGGGAAAAAGGCGCATTAGGTATGTGTCCTCATAAGCCACTTCAAGACAAGCAGAATGAAATTCTCGGACATGATCATGGGGATCTCCCTTTCCTCTAGATTTTTCAAATTTGGGTGTTTCGAACCCGCGTGGAAAGGGTGGCATATAAAGATTCCTATCAAAAGGATAGGGATAGATGTCATTGAGTGAGAATTGGTTAATCTTGACACCACTATGAAGTTGTTGGGCGAGATTCTTGACTTGTTGCCGCAACATCTCCATTTCATTTGGAGGAGGAGGTGGTGGGTTACCTCGAGGGATGTTATATCTGATGGGATCTCTACGCCTTTCCTCCTCATGGCGACTTTGTCTTTCTGATGCTTGTCTTAATTGGGCAAGATCAAAGTCTGAGGGGAGTTTGGCTCCTTCTTGAGCGAGTTTTAAGAAGTGAGCATCTGCATTGCTCCTGAGTATTTCGTCAAACAATCTGTTAAAAAGAGGGTTATACTGAGCCCTTTCTATTGTTGCAGGAGTAGGAGTACTTGGGTTTTCGTCGTTTGCATTTCCTCCAAGTTCTTCTTGGAATTCATTGAGATTTTCCTCTTCTTCCTCTTCTATTTCTATTTCTCGTTGCCGTGATTGTGATTAGGTTTGGGCCATTTTGTTTATGAGTCTTTGTTGAAATTACATGAAAATGATGATGAGTTTGAAATGAGAGATTGATGGTTGGTGAATTATGTGGTATGTAGATCTCTAACACTTTTAAGGTAGATGTAACCAAAATTCCTTCTTCGAATTTGCTTGCTTGTTTTGATAAGATTTGATGTGATAAGGTGTAGAGAAATCTGAGATGTGTTACAGATTGAACTACCTAGTAATGAGAGGATTCACTCATGAACTAGTTTTAACCTACGTAGATGTGTCTCTTAGGATGAGCTTATCCTAGATGTAGAAACAATCTAAAAAGTGATGTGATGTGTTTGATTTCAAGCAATATCTAAAAAGGAAATCTTGGGACAAGAACCTCTTAATGTTTTGAGAGTTGGGATGGATTGATGATGGAATGATTATGTATGAGTGAGATGATGGATGAAAATGTTTTCAATTTCAATAAAAACTTTGTGTTACAAATGGGACAAACTCTACCTCTTCCCTTTCAGGTGTTGGTGGTATTTCTCGAGCTGTGTTGTATATGATACAGATGTTTGGGAAGAAGTTGGGATTAATCCTTCCTCCTTGATTTTTGTGATAACTCAGAGCTCTATATTGCATAAAAGCTCTGCGGTTCAATGATTCTGATCAAACTCGTTTGTTTTACCTTGAAGGTATAGACGCATGCGATGTAGAAAGACTCTATGTGAGACAAAAATTTGTCTATTGAGATAGAAGAATTTCCTTCGTTTGATCAAAGCCTTTGAGCTTAATGGTCTTCTTTTCAAGTTGATATTCTGATGACACTTCTTCTTTCGCAAGATGTGAAGAATGGTCATAAAATTTTGACTCTTTGTTGTTTGTACCTTGTTTTTGATGTTTTTGATTGTTTTTGAGAAATGTTGGATGAATACTTTGTTTTTGGGATTGATTTTCTGATTTTTCTTTGACAAGAAAACAAAGCAATCACACAAACACAATAATGTAGCCTTTAAAAGGCACAAATGAGTATGGGTCTAGATCAACCCAATCCTTGGACTTGTTTTTGACCCTTCCTTTAGATGTATTTTAAAGTGTATTTTCAAAGCCTAAAGTCGGCTCAATTTGCACTTGGTCTTTAAAACGAACACACTTCAAACACTTTTTATCCCTAAGGTCAAATGGCCAGTTGTGATAAATTTAGCTCACATCTTGATATTTCTTCGACTTTGGTACTACATACCTTATGAATCCCGCCTTGGTAGGTAAGGATGTGATATACTAAGTCTTGCATGAGCATAACAAATAGATGATCCCTATGATGGGGGAGTCACCACTTTTATCAAGCCACAAGTGACTTTTCAAAAAGCTATGTTTCTACTCAAGGAAATATGTATGGTGAGTATCTTGGGAGCAAAACCATCTATGCTCTTGCACTAAATTATATCTCAAATTTTCCTCAATCAATAGAACGGGTGGGATACTATTTAAAGGTGTTTAGTCATGTTCGATGTTTTTGGACATAAGTTCATTCTGCAGTGACTCACTTAAGAGCCTTGTAACTGGTGATGGGGCCCATTTGTCCTTTCGGCCAATTACACTGTAGGAACAGCTATACCCAAGGCTACAGCTTTCGCTCACCCCTGATTTCTATAGCGGCTCGAAGGATTTACCGCTTGAAGTCGTTCCCAAGAGTGATGTGTCTCTTGGCAGGCCTCTCTTAAAAAGATAAAATTTTGAGTGTTACTAACACTTTTCTCTTGCACCTAGGACCACGAAAGCCAAGGGAGAGGATAGTGTGTGTTAGAAGTAGGACCACTCGACCAACTCTTTGCACAAGTGTGCCAAGCATGAAAAACACTTGTTCTTTGTAATCTATCATTGCAATGTGATCTAACTATTTGGAGATGTTGCTCCAACAATCATGGTGTTCTTTTTAATTTTCAAAGGCAATTGTTTGAGTAAACTAGAATTTGAAAATCTTGGTCAACTTAATGAAAAATACGTTTGCATGAAGTAAAATTGCTTTAAAAATAAGACAAGTTGATTGTGAATTTTATTTGCACCAAAAATGGAAGTGTGGATTGTGAGTTTTATCTTGATGCAAGAAATAAAATTTGCCTTGTTTATTTTAAGCACCAAAACGAAGTTTGTTTCCTAACTTGCAAAAAAAATAAAGTTGTTTTTGTATAAGTTTGTGGTTCTTTTTACCTTGGAACAATGAAATTCTTTTTAAGATCCCCAAACAAATGTGTGATTCTTTTTTTTAAAAGCCCAAAGTTGAAATGTGAAGTTAATTTTAAACCAAAATAAAAAGTGAATTCATTTTTAAAACCAACTTCAAAAAACAAGTTAGTAAAAAAATATAAATCTACTTTTTAATCTAATTTAAATCTGCACAAAAGAGAAAAATAGTTAGTAAAATCGGCCTATTTGGTGGGCTTCTACAAGCCTAATTTTTTTTTTTGGTTACAAGGTGATTTGTACAACATTTTGTTACAATAGCGCTAGTCTGCGTTTGAACAGAGGCACTATTTAACACAAACACACTAAAAGAAAGGGAAAGACAGAGAAGGAAAAAGCACTGAAACAGGGTGAATAGCGCCAATATAATGTCAAACGCACCAAAAACAGTGTCAAAAGCGCAACCTGTGTGACATTTTCAACTTTCAAACATGTTATTGGTTAAAAACAAGTTGATCTTTTTGGTGTTTGGATTCACGTCGGGTTCACCAAATGATGCTCTGCAAAAAGGATTAGAAAATCTGTTTGATGGCAACACACACAAGAGCACAAGAAACAAACATTAGTGTTAGCAACAAAAGATTATCCTAAACAGGCATATCAAGAGAGATATTAAGCATGAAATAGAAAGCATATAAACATAGAATAAAATAGCTAATCAAGATGCTCATAGTTGCTTCTCCCTTGTTCCTCTCCTCTCCAAGTCCCAAATAAGTGTAGCTCTCAGCAGCTTTTTGCACTATGGATGCTTATGGAGAATTGAGATTTAATATTAAGTTTCAAATATGAAATAAAAAGCTAAATACTATGCTATTGATGCTAAAATGATTGATTTTACCAAAAAGACAAGATTTTAGTTATGCTATGCTAAATGCTCTCTAAAAATGTCTATAGCCTAAATGCATACAAGTTTTCAGGATCTGGATTATGAAGGAATGGGCTCTATTTATAGAAAAAATGGAGCAATGGATGGCCAGGATTGAAAGGTTTAATCAAGGGTCAAGCTTGAAAGTTGGGGATCCATGTGCACAATTTGCACCAATGAAATGGTGACAAGTGTCAACATAAGATTGGGTTGAGAGAAGAGGTTGGAGGCATTAAATGCCTGAGGAGACCTCATGGTTATCTAGAAGGTAAGGGTCAAGCCTAAATTAGGATTACCCACTGGATTAGGAGTTAATGCAAGGATAAACCTTTGTGCAAATGATTAAGAGATAATCATGGTCAAAGCATTAAAGGCTTGATGAGACCCTTGGGTTGGGTAGAGGTTGAGTCAAAACAAATGTTTTAACCATGTGGGAGGGTTTGAGGTAACCATTAATGGTTATTGGAGACTTTGGGGATTAAGTGGTTGAAGGTTGAAAGCCTTCAATGGTTATCAAAGACTTTGAGGCATTTAGTGGTTGAAGGTTGGAAGCTTTCAAAGGTTATCCAAGACTTTGAGACATTAGTGGTTGAAGGTTGAAAGCCTTTAATGGTTATCAAAGACTTTTAGGCTTTGAGAAGTGACTCCATTTTGCTTAGGAATGTGACAATAATTAGGGGATGGATTAATTTAATTAGGAAGGGGTTAGAAGAATCTAGAATGGGATTAGATTTTGCAAGTGGATTTGGTGGGTGAGGGAAAATAGGATTTTATTAAAATAAAAATTCATTTATTTCAATAAATGTGTGCAAGTTGTATTTGGATAAATATTCAAATAAATATTAATTTATTTAAATGAGAAAAAGGAAGATAAAGCATTAAAATGCTTGAAGACTTTGAGGGGAACCATTAAAGGCTTGAAGACTTTAAGGAAAACCATTAAAGTCTTAAGAAGACTATAGAAGGAAGCCATCAAGTTTGAAGACTTTAAAGCCATCAAGTTTGAATACTTTAAGGGAAACCATTAAAGGTTTCAAGTGGGTGAGGATAAATAGGATTTTAAATAAATAATTTATTTAAAATAGTTGTGTAACTTGCTTTTGTAGGAAAATACAAGTGGGTGGAGGATAAAGGTGATTTAAATAAATGATTTATTTATTTAAATGTGAGAGGTAGGATTTTGGGGGATTTAAATAAATATTAATTTATTTAAATGTGAGAGGTGGGATTTTGGGGGATTTAAATAAATATTAATTTATTTAAATGTAAGAGAAGATTTAATTAAACAAATATGATTTATTTATTTAATTAATGGTATGAATTTGGTTAAGTGAATTAAAACAAATAAATTGAATAATTTATTTAAATAATAGGAGAAGAGGGTTAAGATGAATTAATTAAATATTAATTTAATTAATTATTAATTGATGGTTAAATAATCAAATAAATACTAAGTATTCATTTAATTAAGTGGACAGATTTATGTGACTACAAATTCAATTTAGGGATAAAGTTAACTAAGCCATCAACGAGCTAATATTTCCCCAAAAGGGTTATCACTAATCTCCATTAATAAATAATTAAAATCTCAAGAATAACGATTTATCTCAAATTTAAATGACCTAGAATTTATCTTATTGTTCTTAACCACCTAGGTTCTAAATTTAATTGTTCTAGTTATTAAACCACCTTAATAAAATAAAATCCCCATGAATTAAAAATACATTATAATTTGGGCTTAAATGACCCTCTTGCCCCTACAAATATCCTTGTGTTTATATTTTTTTGTTTTACCTCTCCTAATTTGATCTCCACAATTGTAAAAGTTAAATTGCTTATAAATATATGTATATTTTCATTTATTTTACCTACGAAGATAAATATATGTTTATAAGTAAAATCTAAAAAGGAAGGGGGAAAGTTTTATTTTATTTTAACTTTGAAACCCCTTTTTACATTCCCACTCATATTCTTTTTTTTTTTAAATATAAGCCAGGTATGTTGCCCTAACCCGAAATTAGGGTTAGGGCATGTGTGTTTCTTAACATACATATTTTTTTTTTTGGTGTGGGCTGTGTGTGTGGGAGTGATGCCTAATTTATTTTATTTATTTAGTGTGTGTGTGTGCAGGTGTGGGCGCGGCGGCCATGGAAGGCGACATTGCTATTTTATCCCCGGGCGCGCAGGGCCCAACCGAGAATCCGCCTTATTTTTTTTTTTGGGCGAAGGAAATGGGAATCCGAGCGGCGTTTTGTGTTATCACGCGGGTGCGAGGGGAGGCAATGTGGGGCACCGCCCGCAGGCTGCGGACATCGCCGCCCACAGTCTGCAGCACCCACAGGCTGCAGACGTTGCCGCCCACAGTCTGCAGGTTCCGCAGTCTGTGGATGGCGCCGCCCACAGCTGCGGGCTCCCGCAGTCTGTGGATGGCGCCGCCCACAGCTGCGGGCTCCCGCAGGCTGCGGGCGCCGCCGCCCAAGGCTACGGCCCCCTCCGCTTTCAATACATGTTTTTTTTTTTTTTTCTTAAAAAAAACCCCATTTTTTTTTGGGCGTAGTTTATAATATGTAAATTTTTTTTTTTCTACATACAAACAAAGGAACATTAAATAAAAAAAAATCCATATATATATATATATATATATATTTGTTGTTTAAAGGATTTTACATGCAATAATTTCTTTTAAGGCATGAACAGAATTATATATATATATATATATATATATATATATATACATACCTATATATGTATATATTTATATATTTATATATATAAATGTTTATATCCATACAAATGTAGGTGCAACCAAATTTAGTAATAAGACATATTTGTTTCTGTTTGTATTTTTTTTTTTTTAAATGAGCAGATTTTCAGAATAAAGAGTAAAATGTATATATATATATATATATATATATTTGTGTGTTACCGTTCATAACTCTTTTGGGCATATTCTTTTTTTTTTAAACTAACATTCTATAACAATAACTACAATGCATTCTAATAGCAACTAAAAAATATAATCTTTTTGGGTAACAAAATAAATCTAAAACTAAATGTTATTTTTTTGAAAAGAAATAGACTACTATAGTAAGGTTTTATTTCTGCTATACATGGAGAAATACGTAACTGATTTATTTATTTGCAGCAGCATATTAACATAAAGAACATGTAATAATAAATTTCATATACTTGCAGAATTCATAAAAATGCATTTACTTCTCTTTTTTTTTTTTGGTAAAACATGAAGATTTAAATACAATCTAATACATTGCTTCTTTCTTTTGCAAAACTAACTAAAGTAGGAAAGATATATATATTTCTTAGCAAATGTAGATACAAAGTAAATGTGAATACAAATGGGTTTGAAAACCCAACAATATTTTTCTTTTCATGGTAATATGAATAAAATCACTACACTTCTTTTCTTGAAAATAAATACAACATAGCTCACATTCTCCTTTTTTTTTTTTTTTTCTTATACAAGCTACAACATTGAATACATTTCTTTCTTTTTTTTTTCTACAACACTTTTCTGCAACACAAAACAGCAACATAGCTCCTTAATTTTTCTTTTCCCATCCCATGCAACCTGCAATAAAACACAACTTGACCATGGAGAGCTCACCTCCCAGCCTAGGCTTACTAGAAGCACCCCCGAGCTTGGAGAACCAAGCACTAGACGGGTTACCAGCAAGCAAACAAACAACACAACATATATGGCATACACTCAACAAACATCTTCCCATCCCAAGCTACACTTCACCACACTTTGTGATGTTCATTCCACGGGTGGAAGTGGACCAAGTACCAATGGGGAGATTGCAAGCCAAATACAACTCAAGCCACCTCATGGCAATACAAATGCAACAAAAATACATCCACATACCTTATGCCCCCCAAAAGGCTCAAGGCCATATTTACTCCCCTTATGACCCCCAAAATGCATACACAAGGCTATGCAACAAGGGTCACAAAGGACACCCTTGAGATCACTCTCCATAAGGAGAGCCTCTCACCCAAGGCTGTCATACTCCTTCCACCCCAAGATCATCCTACTCTCCCAAGAGTAGGAGATCTTGGACACTCCCAAAAACAACAAGAACACAAACAAAACACATAGAAATGAAACTACACATTCTTTTTTTTTCCAACAACAATTTACATAAACACTTTCTTTACAAGCTTTTCTTTCTTTCAACAAAACAACATAAACTACATAAACAACATAAATAAGAGGAGATAAAAACCAACCTTATTCTGCCAATAGGTATGCTAGATTTAGTTGGGGATGAGCTGCCAAATTCCACACAAAATTTTCTCCAAATTTTTTCCAAAATTTCTATTCTACTACTAATTTTCAAAGCAAAAGCATAATCTCCAAAAATGGAGAGTGGGTGATTACTCACTAAGTCTCTAATTCTTGCCTAAGAAGGCCTCTCACACACTTCCCAACCCCTTGGGTGAGGTGAGAGTTCCCATTGGTTGCTCTTCCCAAACTCTTACACATTACTAAAACTGGAAAGGGAAAAGGTGAGAGAAGATGGGGAAGAGAGTTTGACATCAAAAGGGAAGGTTGTCTATCCTAGGAGGAACTTTCTAAGTTGAATTTTCGTTCACCTTGGAAACACCACTTTTTGAGGTGACTAAAAAGTCACATGGGAGAAGTCACATGTTTCAAAATACCCCTAACCCATAGGTATACCCTTTGGACCTTTGGAAAAGCCTTAAAACTGACCCTAGGAGTCCATTTAACCCTTGAGAAACCCAACTGAAGTTTACCTACGGGTCAAACCTGAGTTGACCACTCCCAAGACTCCCTACCCAAGGCAAATTTGGGACCACACTCATGTTTTTGAATGGCTTTGGTAGAAACAAAACTCCCTCCAAGAGACAAGTCAAAATCAATGACACTAATCAGCACATGTGTCAAGTGATACAATAAAAATACAATATAAAAATCACACATGGAATTTGTCTCTTGTAGGATTACACATATACATAAAAATTAATTTTAACACTCAAGCATCATACACTTCACAAATAAAATACATTACAAATGGGGTGTTGTCTCTCCAAATAGACAACTCCCGGCTTAACAAACGTACATTGGTCTAGGTTTGGTTCTCCATATAAATTCCATGGTCACATGGATAATTTTCCTGCGCATCTCAATTAACACATTAGTAATTCCAAATAATCACAATTATACATAATCAAATACATGGATTTCATTGCACATCAAACACTTCATACATTGGCAACAATAATTCAATATCTCTTTCAATTAAATTCGATTCCACATAAGCAATTAACATAATTCTCAACATTGAACCATTCATAAAATAAGTATCATCTTTCTATCATCAAAAATGAAGTTCTGCAATTCTAATAATGACATTCACCATTTCAAAATAATTTTATTCTAGCAACATGTAAAGTTTCATAATCATCAAGCATAAAATAGAGCATCATCATATGTCAATGTGATCCAAATCATGGAAATCATATAGTTTCTAAATCCATAAAGCATAAAATAAAGCATCCATAATAGTCTCAATATGCAAATAACTGAAAATATCAAACTAAGTCGGGGTAGGGCCTCACAGTTAGACACTTCTTCCTTTACAGCTACAAACACTATGTCCTCATTCTCTTCATCCTCAGATTCTTCATCAGTAACACCTTCATCAACTGCAACAAGACAATTTCTTCTACTTCCTCCTTTATACTTTCTCAACCTCTCTGGTTTATCCTTATTGTCATTGTTAGGACAGTTAACGGCTATATGTCCTATCTTATTGCAGGAAAAATATTTTAAAGGAAGCTTACCTTTGTATTTCTCAGTGCCTTTTGGAAGTCTCTTGGCAAGAAGAGCTTCAAACTCCATCAAAATCTCTTCATCATTCATATCTCTACATTGCCTAGATTCATAACTGGTACTTACTTCTTTTCCTTTTCTGGTTGGTGCAACAGATTCTCTAAAGGCTGACTCAATATTCTGAACACTGCCATCATAGCTATTCAACTCATATGCAGTCAAATTTGCAATGATAGAGTATAAGGATACCTTGGTTTTGTTGATAGACCTTAGCTCCTGGATAGAAGCAACTCTGATTGCATAAATCGGTAATAGTGATCTCAAAACTTTACTGACAATGGTGGCATCATCAATTGTTCCACCAGTGCTCTTGATATCTCCAACCACAGTCTTGATCCTTATGCCATATTGTTGAATGGTCTCTCCTTCAACCATCCTCATGTCTTCAAATTTTCCTCTAAGTCTTTCTTCCTTAGCTTTATTGACATGCTCATCACTACCATAAATGGTTTCCAATGTGTCCCATACATCCTTAAGAGTGTCCTTATCTTGTACATCAATGAACTCAATATCAGACAGGCTGCTAATAAGGGCTTCCATGACTTGCCCATTTTCTTGAATCTCTCTTTTCTGATCATCAGTTAGAGTGCCAATGGGGATTACATAGGCATTCTCAACATAGCTCCAGTGTTGAGCACCCAAACTCTTGATATAAATCTTCATTTTGTCCTTCCATGTTTTGAAGTTATCTCTATTGAACCTAGGACCTTCCCTCTTCATCATTAAAGCAAGATCTTTTACCTCAAGCGGTTAAGCTTATATCACTGAGGACCTGGAGTTGCTCTGATACCAATTGATGAATAGTGATGAACAACAAATACCCTAATTGGCACTGAGAGGGGGGGGTGAATCAGTACAAACAAAAACTTCTCAACAACTTATCAAGTTAAAACAATGATAATCAGTTGTCTTCGTCACTAAACTTAACCATGGCAATACCGGTTAAACACAATAAGACTTCAGACAGCTAAACCAGCAAAACTGAATACTTCAAATAACATTCAACACTTGATAACTACTTCACCAATATACTCATGCATGTGTTGTATCAGTAATACCATAACCATTAGCTTTGCATGCATAATCACCTAAACAAAGTCTACTCAATCATCACATGAAAAATGCACAACTCATGATACACAAATTTTTCATGTGGAAACCCAAATGGTAAAAACCACGGTGGGGATGAATACCCACAAGCTTTTTTTTTAACTCTTTTGAAGCTCGCTCTGTTAGGAGCCTAGTCGAGTTAAAGACTTTACAATAAGGTTCTGTTAGGAACCGATCCTATTAAAGATCACCCGGTTAGGGGATGGCTATATACCCTATTAAAGGTTGAAACCCTATTAAAGGTTACCTTACTAGAGGATTTGAAGAACTCAATGATCTTGAGTCACCTAGTTAGAGGATTTACAATAAGCCTGTTAAAGCTACCCGACAAATGGATTTTCCTATTGTTGAAATGGTTAGAAGACAACAGGTAAAGCTCTGATATGATAGCAACACTACATGCTAAGGCGGATCCTTTTCAGCTCCTCTACTCTGCAATCACACTCTACAGTTTTCCACTTACTGGTCTAGCAAGTATCTCATCACTCGGATACAAACACAACATTTTCCAACACAAATAATAACAAACATCATTGACCTTATAGACAACAATTAGGTTGGTAGCATAAACCCTAAACCCTAAACATTTTAGGTTTAAAATTACAAGCGGTCCAATCCTGACCATTCAAACACTTTGCATAGAATAAAACAATCTCAAACAGATCACAAGTCAATCTGCATTGTCCATTCTTCACCGCATATGGGAATCAGTAACCCATCACACTCTCTTCACATATCTCTAAGAAGAATGTTCATTCCTGAGGTAGACATTTAATGCAATTGATCTTCACATGCAAGATCCTCAAGGAAATCCTTCACGTGCACAAAACTGTTGTGGCATCTCGATCTCATCCTTATCTCTTAGCTAACTCATCACAAAATGCCATCGGTTGCATCACACAAGCTATATTTCCAAACCAGAAACCTTAGAGCTGAGACTACCAACCGGTAGTCACACTTAGTGAAACCCTGACACCGGTTCACTTCATCTCTTCATACCGGTTCTCCTACTTGAACATCAATAACAACTTCTTCCAATCTTCATACCGGTTCACCTGTACTTATTGAAATTAATGACAACATACATTATCATCATAATCATATGCCAACGAAGTACACTTCATTGGAAATATTTAATATATGTTTAGTTGTTAAAACTTTTTTCATTCAAAAGAGATAAATATCTAGATACAATTTAAAAGTAATAGAAAGGGTTATTACACATTTAGTCCTCATTGGACGTGAGTTGTTGCTAAAAGGTTACGTGAGCCCTTCTAAAAGAGATCCAATATTTTATTGGAGGGAACTAGGGGACCAATGACAAAGAAAAGTGCTAAAATAATGTGTCTATATTTAGTACCATAACATAACACATTGACGCAATAGAAATTGCTTAGTCTCGCCCATACAACCTACTACATGCATTATCTCTTCCAATGGCTCCAAGTATTTTTCTACAACACTTGATCACATTTTTGCAAGGTTTTCATATTATAGACAAAGCACCATCTCATCTAGCAAGACCTCCACATGTCTACCAATGTTTTTGAGCCTCATTTGCTCTAGTGTCCATTCCAATGCCCCTAAAATAGGGGTCATCTACTCTATTTGGCACAAGATCCAATTCAAATTCTCTTGTTGCCCACAACATCTCCACATAGATCAAGTCAATGTTGAGCTTAGCGCCCACTATCCCATGTTGGTTGTAAAAATTTCCACATTGTAGACTTATCACCTAACAAACAAAGTTTGTGTACTAATTGCAATAGATATTGGTTTCTATACATTTATTTCATAGTTAAATAATATAATTATGAATATATTAAAATTTCTTAAATTCAACTATACACACATTACAAATTTAAAATAATATGGAGTGGAAAATATGTCTATCATTAAAAAATAACTATTTGAATGGCAATGAGAGAGGGGGTAGGGGAGAGAGAGAGAAGGGATGGGTGTAGGGATAGAGAGAGGGGGGTTGTAGTTTAATTGATTGAGTGTAATTGGTAAGAATGACGGTTGAGTATAATTTCTTGTAAATATTTAAGATATGTTTAGTTGTTAAAATTATTTTAATTAAAAAGCGAACAATATCTAGATACGATTTAAAAGTAATAGCAAGGGTTATTACACATTTAGTCCTCATTGAACACGACTTGTTGCTAAAAGGTTACATGAGCCCTTCTAAAGAGATCCCATATTTTATTGGAGGGAACTAGGGGACCAATGACAAAGAAATGTGCTAATATAATGTGTCTATATTTAGTACCATAACATAACGTATTGAACCAATAGACATTGTTTAGTCTCACCCATACAACCTACTACATACATTATCTCTTCCAATGGCTCCAAGTATTCTTCTAAAACATTTGACCACATTTTTGCAAGGTTTTCATATTATAGACAAAGCACCATCTCATCTAGCAAGACCTCCACATGTCTACCAATTTTTTTGAGCCTCATTTGCTCTAGTGTCCATTCCAATGCCCCTAAAATAGGGGTCATCTACTCTATTTGGCATAAGATCCACTTCAAATTCTCTTGTTGCCCACAACATCTCCACATAGATCGAGTCAATGTTGAGCTTGGCACCCACTATCCCATATTGGTGGTAAAACTTTCCACATTGTAGACTTATCACCTAACAAACAAAGTTTGTGTACTAATTGCAATAGATATTGGTTTCTATACATTTATTTCATAATTAAATAATATAATTATGAATATATTAATTTTTTTAAAATTCAACTATACACACATTAAAAATTTAAAATAATATGGAGTGGAAAATATGTCTATCATTAAAAAATAACTATTTGAATGACAAAGAGAGAGAGAGAGAGAGAGAGAGAGAGAGAGAGAGAGAGAGAGAGAGAGAGAGAGAGAGAGAGAGAGAGAGAGAGAGAGAGAGAGAGAGAGAGAGAGAGAGAGAGAGAGAGAGAGAGGAGGGGGGGGGGGGTTGTAGTTTAATTGATTGAGTGTAATTTGTAAGAATGACACTTGAGTATAATTAGTATGGGTTGAGGACAATTTCTTGGAAATATTTAATATATGTTTAGTTTTTAAAGCTGTTTTCATTAAAAATAGATAGATATCTAGATACAATTTAAAAGTAATAGCAAGGGTTATTACACATTTAGTCCTCATTGAACGTGACTTGTTGCTAAAATGTTACGTGAGCCCTTCTAAAAGAGATCCAATATTTTACTGGAGGGAACTAGGGGACGAATGACAAAGAAAAGTGCTAAAATAATGTGTCTATATTTAGTACCATAACATAACATATTGACCCAATAGAAATTGCTTAGTCTCGCCCATACAACCTACTACATGCATTATCTCTTCCAATTGCTCTAAGTATTCTTCTACAACACGTGATCACATTTTTGCAAGGTTTGCACATTATAGACAAAGCACCATCTCAACTAGCAAGACCTCCACATGTCTAGCAATTTTTTTGAGCCTCATTTGCTCTAGTGTCCATTCCAATGCCCCTAAAATAGGGGTCATCTACTCTATTTGGCATAAGATCCAGTTTAAATTCTCTTGTTGCCCACAACATCTCCACATAGACTGAGTCAATGTTGAGCTTGGTGCCCATTATCCCATATTGGTGGTAAAACTTTCCACATTGTAGACTTATCACCTAACAAACAAAGTTTGTGTACTAATTGCAATAGATATTGATTTCTATACAGTTATTTCATAATTAAATAATATAATTATGAATACATTAAAATTTCTTAAATTCAACTATACACACATTAATAATTTAAAATAATATGGAGTGGAAAATATGTCTATCATTAAAAAATAACTATTTGAATGACAATGAGAGAGGGGGTAGGGGAGCGAGAGAGAAGGGATGGGTGTGGGGATAGAGAGAGGGGGGTTGTAGTTTAATTGATTGAGTGTAATTGGTAAGAATGACGGTTGATTATAATTAGTGTGGGTGTTAGCATGTTCCTTGATTACAGCATCCACAAAGATTCTAATCCCTTGAAGGTGCAATAGTAAGGGATGAGATTGGATCATACTATCGGTAACTTGTCTAAGATATCCATCAATTCTTAACTCTCAATCAAATCCTGTAGATGTGTAATAATAATGAATTAGGATGGATCATATCTTAAAAAAAATTGACCTAATGAATACCTCACAATCTTAACTTCTCAACTGAAAACATATTAATTTGAACTATTTTCTAATATCCTATGTATCCCACAATTAATATATTTATAGAAAAGTGGTTTGCATGGTGACCTTCTCATAACTTTATAATTTGTGACAATTATTTGTAAGAGAATTTCGAATAACTAATAATTATTTATGTTCATTTCAAAATAAAAATAAATAACAAATGCTTTTTCATGAATTTACAGATTACTACAAGTCCATGACAACAATTCTATCATAGATTTGTACTATTTTTTTCACTTTAATCAATGCATCTTTTATCTTTTGTCTTTCTTAACATCAAAGATTCACAGTATTTATAAATATCTTGTAAAAATTTACATGAGATCTTATATTGCAACTATACTTAAGGTGTAAATGATATTTTTAAACCTCCCATAAAGTAATTGTATATCTTTCTAATGAATATAACATAGGTAATTTTAAAAGTTAAAAATTTCATCACCTTTCACTCACTCAACCGAGTTTCTTAATCAATAAGAAATTCAGTCTTCTTAAATTATTCATTAATATTATACTCATATTCTATTCTATGATTGTTCAAACCCATTTTACATTAAAAGAGGGGGGTAAAAATTTATTCAATCAAAGAAAGAGATACAAAGCAAGAAGGCCCACATGCTCAGCACACCTTGTCAACATCCACTATATAACTTTAACTTTGTTTAAAATTAAAATGGCTCATAAAAATTTCTTTATAAAGTATTATATATTTACTTTTACATAAGATAAAATTATTATAATAAAAATTATTGACAAAATTAACTCTCATATATATATTTTTATTAATGTACAAATAATTTTTAAAATAATCATATATCTTATCAATAATATTTTTTACATACAAACCTATCAATATAGAACACATTTTATTTAATATTATTTCATTCCCTTTCAACCATGCATCATTTCCAACTTATTATCTATATTAAATAATTTAGAGCATATTTAATTAATAAAGGTGCACGGGCACATCTCTCGACCTTTTTATTATTTTAATCACGTTTACATTTTTAAATAGCACGTGTGCTATTATCTGTTACCTTTTGTGCTATTATTATTTGACCTTTATGCTTTGCTTTTATATGTTTAATTAGTCTTTTACGTTTATTAAGGTATAATTATATTATTTTATTAAGTGATATAGCATATACTATAATTAAAAAAGTGGTCGAATAACATTATGTTAAAGTTTAGGAAAGGTAAAAGTTGGCAATATTATTTTTAAAAAGTCTAAAAAATTATGAAATTAGGATAAATTATGATCTTTAAAGTTGTCCCATCTGGTTGGTAGGGCGTGACATTAAAGTAGGGAAATGCTTGCTAGCAACATTATCATTATCATTATCTTTTTCATAATGAATTTCATTTAAAGAGTGGTTGTCATTTTTATAGGAGAAAAAACTAATGCCAATTTGAGAAATTTATCATTTTATTGGAAGATTTAAATTGCATAGCATAGATATTTATTTGAAAGATTAATTTTGTTGGTTTCTAACAATTGTGGATACAATTAACACATAGACATTGCTAATATGTATTTCTTCCTAGCTATTAACCAATGTTTTCATGCCTAAATCATCATGCTGAATAGGAAATAAGAAAAATCATGAATCCCTTAACTACTAAAGAAATCCTAAACATAAATCAATAGAATAAATGTAAATTTAAAAGAACTAAACAAATTAAAACTCCCTCAATTGCATTATAGCTTCCATTGTTCTTCTTATCTCTGTGGTATGGTGGTTCTCAGATATCGTGCTGATAACCTGCAAGTGGCACAAAGATTTTGAAGTTCGTGATTGTTGAAAATGGGGAATTGATCTTGATTGGTACAATCAGCATGATAAGAGTGATGATTTGTCTAAATATTTGATACTAAAAAGTTTAATTGTTGGTAAAAAAATTCATCAAATTTAAATTAATCTATTTTTCTAGGGATAGTGGTGAATTTATTTCATGTCTAATTTGTTGGAGATGCTAGGATAACTTGTAAAATCAAATAAAACATCCATAAAATGAATATGCGAGATGGAAACAACTATCATATGCAACATGTGGTAAAATGTATACATCAGGGTCTTGCATATAAGGACAAAGATAAGAAAGTGAGACAATAAGAGTCAAACTCTAACTAACTATCCAAAAATGAAACACATGTATGCCTTTATGGACAAGTGTAGGGATTCTTGGTGAGTCTAAATGTTTGATACCAAGCATTTGAATTATTTGTAAAAGTTTTTCATCGACTTTAATTAATCTATTCTCGCCAAGGATAGTGACGTATTTATCTCATGTTTGATTTGTTGGAGACACCAAGATCACTCGCAAAATCAAATAAAAAATCCATAAAATTAATATGCAAGATGACAACAACTATCATATGAAAAGTGGTAAAATGTATAAATGAGATTCTTACATATAAAGATAAAGATAAGGAAGTTTGATAATAAGAGTCAAACTCTAACTAATTTTCCAAGATTGAAACACATGTATGTCTATATAGACAAGTGTAGAGACACTTGGTGAGTCCAATCGAGAAAATTCAAAAAGTCTCTCTAAGTGAGCTTAAGTGTAGTGTGAATAAGACCCTCCTAAATAGGCAAAAAGCTAACTAGTTTGGTAATAACTCTTTTAATACTAACATTATTATCACTTCAGAAAGTAATAAAACCTGTTACCTAACATGGAAAATTTTATTTTGTATTATGGCAATAAACAAAAGAAAAGTGTGTTTCTTTCAGCAGCGACACTCCCCTTGGTAAGTCAGACCAATCACCTTGCTGAAGTTGTCGATGCCTACCATGGGTTGTGTTTGGCTAAACAAATGAATCACACTATCCAAAAATGAAACACGTGTATGCCTTTATGGACAAGTGTAGAGACGCTTGGTGAGTCTAAATGTTTGATACTAAGCATTTAAATTATTTGTAAAATAAAATCATCAACTTTAATCAATCTATTCTTGCTAGGGGTAGTGATGTATTTATCCCATGTTTAATTTGTTTGAGATGCCAAGATCACTTGCAAAATCAAATAAAAAATTCATAAAATGAATATGCAAGGTGACAACAACTATCATATGAAATGTGGTAAAATGTATACATGAGATTCTTGCATATAAATATAAAGATAAGGAAGTTTGACAATAAGAGTCAAACTCTAACTAATTATCCAAGATTGAAACCCATGTATGATTATATGGACAAGTATAGAGACACTTGGTGGGCCCAATTGAGAAAATTCAAAAAGTCTCTCTAAGTGAGCTTAATTATAGTGTGAATAGGACCCTCCTAATTAGGCTAAAAGATAACAAGTTTGGTAATAACTCTTTTCATACTAACATGGTTATCACTCCAAAAAGTAATAAAACATGTTACCTAACATGGGAAAAATTATTTTGCACTATGACGATAAACAAGAAAAAAATTGGGTTTCTTTTAGTGGTGACACTCCCCTTGGGAAGTTAGACTAATCACCTTGTTGAAGTTGTTGTTGCCTACCATGGGTTGTGTTTGGATAAACAAATGAACCACACTCATGTTTGGATCGAAGAGGACTCTAATAACATTATTCAATGCCTTAAGGGATCCTATAAATCCTCTTGGTCTATTCAAAATTGGATTAAGGACTCTTTGGATATCATTAATTCATTCCAATAATGTAAGAAATCTCATGTGTATCAAGAAGGGAACTCGATGTTTGATTATTTTGCCAACATATGGGTGAATAGTGATAAACTAATGATGTGGTAAAAAGGGGATCATCCCCCGGGGAATGTCTCGGTAATGATAGCCTATGAAAGGCTACATGCGGGAAACCTAGACTTTAAGGCATTATGATGTCTATGATTTATTGGTGGGGGTGTCATGTGATTATTTTTCACACTTTATGGGTATTTTTTGCCCTATTTATTGTGCTCATCATGCTGGGAGCTAGCTACAATTACGATGGTGAAGCTATTTTACTATGTAGAGAAGGTGAGATGGGTGGTGATAGGATTAGGTTAGAGCCCATAAATTGTGATGAGGCTAGAAGAAATGCCACAATTTGGAGGGTCCTAAGCAAAAGAGGGGTTATGTCTTACTTGGAAAGGATTCATGTATTTGATTCAAAGATCACCAAATTGTTTGTAGTAAATTGGAAGAATGGGAATGAAACTATGTGGGGGCAGAAATAGGATATCACAGAGGATCTAATTGTGTAGGTTACAGGGCTCCCAATGATGGTAACACATTTTTTATAAGTTGAAAGGATTTTGAATTGACTATGGATAATTTTCTTAAGAAGAAAGAAGGAAAAAGACTAGTTAAAATGCTAAAAAATGGCTATGCGATGAAGTCTATAAAGAAGATCTGAGCAACTGTCTTGAAAGTTTTGATGCAGTACTTCTCTTTCGAAGGGAACTTCACAATGATGTATGGGCACCATTTTGTCATGCTCAATGATTCTTGCCCGAAGGTCTGAATTTCTTTCCCCTTCTATCTTTTATATTCTCTGACTTCTAGTATTAAGGAGCATAGAAAGAACCCTAGGAACCCTGTTCTACATGAGGGGTTGATTTTACTCATTGTGGAATATTGGAAATCCTTTCCTTCCCCCTCAAGTGGAAAGTTTAGACATTCCCCTATTTCATTAAGGGATGATGTGGATGATGGGAACAAGAATTGTGATAGAAAGTACTCTGAAGAGAATGACTGAAGCACTTATGTTGATTCAGAGTTGGTTTCTTTAGAAAGGAAGGGTAAAATAACTAGGGTTGGTAAGAAGTGACTCCCTAAAACTAAAAGAGCTTCCCTTGTTTAGGTTCCTTCTAATGATGCCATGAAGGACTCCTCACATAGGTTAGAGCCTAAGATTGTTCTTGTAGACTTAGAGTGTGAAGGAAGACACACCTTCCCCCATGAGTTACTGGTGCAGTCATTGGTTAAGAGGGACCTCAAAGAGATCAGTCTGGACTGATCAACAAGATTAAACACAAAAGAAATAGAAGGATATGATGGAGGAAATTTAGAACAGACTGAATTATATCATGAAAAGTGATTACAACCAACTGGTAATAACTGGGTTACAGGAACTGGCTCACATGCCTGTTAAAACATGCTCAAAATACAAAACAAGTCATAACCGGGACCTCAAACTTAAGATTTATCTTCTATCTTCTGTATAAATCCCTCTATGATTTCTAATGCTCAATCACAATGATTTATATGATCCAAGGGGATCCAATCGGCCCAAAAAGGATCAAAACCCGAGGAACAAGACCTAACATGTAAAACCAACAAGATTGGCTTCCACTAAAGAAATTCCTCCAAAAAATCCAAAGGACGGAGTGAGAGTCAAAGGGAAGGTTAGCCACACGCCAAGGAACATCAGAATCAACACTTAGGGCTTCGCAAGCTACGGAAAGGATCTGGTAGATCACCAATGCAAATAGGTCCAGGCAGCTGGTAAAAAAACAAGCAACTGGTAACAGAAAATTGTCACGAAAATGAGTAGCGATAACTTGTTGAAAAATGGTCCAAATGCTTCATGGTTTGGGAATAAGGAAGTTGATCAAGTCTTCAAGCAAAATTCAACTCCATAGGTTCCAGTGAGCCAAATCCGTGAAGTACAGAAAGAAAAACAGAAAGAAATATTTTTGGTTGATGCAAGATTGCCAAGAACCGGGGATGCTCATGCATTAGTTACTTAAAGATTCCCCCCTTCTTAATTATGACTAGGAAAGACCTCCAGATCTGATGGGCATTGCCAAGAATGCAGTTGTAGACACTTTTAGAATGAACAAATGGATTTTTCATGAAACTAACTAGATGGGTATTTAATATAGGCTATTAAATACAAGACAGATAGTAGGAAAAATTAGGATGTTCCTTGGGATTAAAATGACAACAATAATCTATTTGCATATCTTCAAAAAGCTATCAAGGATGTGGAGACGATGAAAACTGATTATGATGAAAAAAATGTGGGATTATAAACCAAGATGAAAAGTATAAATTATAACCTTGTCACTTTGGTTTCGTTCAAACTGAAGGTTATTAAAGATACTATAGAGAATATTAGGACCTTGGTGGACAAGTATGAGAAGATGCATCAAAACCAGGTTCAAGTTGTTGATATTGAGGCAATGGAAAAAGGAAAACAAGTGACTACAGAGGATAACAAAGGGCCTTGCACAAGGACTCATGACAATTTGAAGAGGACTACTCATCACTTTGCTTAGGACTTACAAGACCTCAAGAAGCTGGTGTTTAATACTTCCCAGATGGAATCTGAATCTACTGAGGATTTAGGAAATCTTATTTAGGTTTGTTTCTCTATTTTGTCTTCTAGGTCTTGTTTTTGGTTGGCTGTTAGTTTTCTGATGCTTTGATGTAGGCAACATTTTATATAAAGAGTTTCAAGTCCTTTCAAATCCTATTTTATCCTTGATGAAAAATAAAGAAAATTAAAAATTACAAAAAATATAGGAAAAGGGACTTGATTAGTTGAAACAATAACATTTAATCTAAATATAGAAGTAATTATAAGAATAATGCACATAATTTAAGTAATTGTTGAATGAGATAATTATGAAGATAGGAAAGGACTTATATAAAATGTAATCTGAAATAACTACCAAAATATGGATGGAGACATAATGATAGAAGAAAGATTTATTAAAATCTTAAGACACCTAGAGATTATTTATATGTTGAATGATGCCATAGTTGAAATAGGATCCACAATTTTAAAGTCTGGACAATTCTCTTTTATTATAAGTTATGGTGTGATGCATGTAGGTATACCAAAGAGAATAACTGTGTCAATTTTTAGAGGGAATTGATAAAATTTAGTCATTTTGTGTATTGTTGTAGTTGCAACCAAAAGGATAAACCTAGATCTCAATACTAAAAAAAAAATTGCATGCATGACTTTGCAACTATTGATGGATGACTAGTAATCTTGAGGTTGAGGTTGAGGTAAAAGAAGATGAAGTAGTGGTCTTAGAGGATGGATAATTATATGGTGTATTCAGGGTTGAGTAGGTTGATGAGAAGGTAATAATAAATGGATAAGTGGTTGAAATATTGGCTAGACAAGACATGAAGTTCTTAGAGTTGATATGGTTATTTTTGTTCATTGATCTCCTAGAATTTCAAGCTATTTAAGAAAAAAATGAAGAGGAATAGGAGATGCCTTTCCCTATAGTTCTCAAAAAAAGGTTTAGTCATAATAAGAAGACATAAAATGAAAAAAAAAGAGAACATTTGAGAAGATTTAGATGGTAAATAAATGGAAACATAAGATAACAACTCTTGTCAAATACATTTTAAAAGAACATATAAAGTTAATAAAGATTTAGGAATATACAGATAAAGATAAGGAAGTGAGACAATAAGAAAGTGGATGACTATTAATCTTGAGGTTGAGGTTGAGGTAAAAGAAGATGAAGTAGTGATCTTGATGGATGGCTAATTAGATGGTTTAGTTGGGTTTGAGTAGGTTAAGGAGAAGGTTATAATAAATGGGTAAGTGGTTGAGATATTGATTAGATAAGAAGTGGAGTTCTTAGAGTTGATATGGTTATGTTTGTTCATTGATCGTCTAGAATGTCAAGTTGTTTAAGAAAAACAAGAAGAGGAATATAGGAGATACCTCTCCCTATAGTTCTTAGAAAAAGTTTGATCATAATAATAAGAGATGAAAAAGAAAACAAAGGGAATATTTGAGAAGATATAGATAGAAAATAAATGGAAACTCAAGCTAATGACTCTTATCAGATACATTTTAAAAGAGCATATATATATATATATATATATATATATATTCAAATTTAAATTTATATATTTTTTTAGGGATAGTGGTGTAGTTATCTCATGTTTTATTTTTGGAGATGTTGGGATAGCTTGCAAAATCAAATGAAACTTTCATAAAATGTATATGCAAGATGACAACAACTGTGATATACAATGTGTGGTAAAATGTATAAATTTGAGTCTTGCATATAAAGACAAAGATCAGGAAGTGAGACAATAAGAGTCAAACTCTAACTAATTATCCAAGAATTAAACACATGTATGATTCTATGGACAAGTGTAGAGACACTTGATGAATCTAAGTGTTTGATACTAAGCATTTGAATTCTTTGTAAAAGTTTTTCATCAGTTTTAATTAATCTATTTTTTGCTAGGGATAGTGATGTATTTATCTCATGTTTGATTTATTGGAGATGCCAAGATTACTTGCAAAATCAAATAAAACATCCAAAAAATGAATATGCAAAATGAAAACAACTATCATATGAAACATGGAAAAATGTATAAATGAAATTCTTGCATATACAGATAAAGATAAGGAAGTTAGACAATAAGAGTCAAACTCTAACTAACTATCCAAGAATGAAACATGTGTATGACTTTGTGGACAAGTTTAGAAACACTTGGTGAGTCCAAATGAGGTGAGATAAAATTCAGAAAGTCTCTCTAAGTGAGCTTAAGTATAGTGTGAATAAGACCCTCCTAAATAGGCAAAAAGCTAACTAGTTTAGTGATAACTATTTTCACACTAACATGCTACCTAACATGAAAAAAATTATTAATAAACAAAATAAAATTGAACATTACAAAACTATAGGAAAAAAGACTTAATTAGTTGAAACTACAACATTTAATCCAAATATTGAAGTAATTTAAAGTAATTGTTGTAGTTGCAACCAAAAGAAGAAACCTAGATCTCAATACACAATTTTTTTTGCATGCATAATTTTAAGTATTTATGGATGAATCTAGTAATCTTGAGGTTGAGACTGAGGTAAAAGAAGATGAAGTAGTGGTCTTGGCGGTGTGAGTAGGTTGATGAGAAGGTAATGATAAATGGATAAGTGGTTGAAATATTGGTTAGATAGGAAGTGGAGTTCTTATAGTTAATATGGTTATGTTTGTTCATAATTGATCTTCTAGAATGTCAAGTTGTTTAAGAAAAAAGGGAAGAGGAAGAGGATGTAATCTTCCTATAGCTTTTACAAATGGTTTGTTCATAATAAGAAGACATTACACAAAGGAAACATCTGAGAAGATTTAGCTAGTAAATCTTAAGCTAAAGACTCTTATCAAATATATTTGAAAAGAATATAAAAAGTTAAAATAAACATTTGGGCATGTAAAGATAATTTTATAAACAACATAATTGATAAAGTTTAACAAAACAATATCCAAACAAAAGCAAAACATGATTATACTATGACAAGCAACATGACTATAATGATAGTAAGGGATGAAATGTAATGGTGTGAATGAGTTAATTAAAAAATATTAAATATTTGATATATTAATTCTACAAAATATTTATATGAACGTTTATTTTCATCTAGACATAAATATTTTTATTTTTATTAAATAACTTTAATAAATAAAAGTGTAAATAACTATATATTTTAGTAAATAAAATAGTAAATATATAAAAAATATAATATTATTAAAATACCATATGGTATGGTTAAATATGTAATAAGTTATTTCAAATTTACTAGTTTTAAATTTTATAAAATTAAAATATATTAAGTAAAATTAAAGTATTTTTTTTAATTTAAGTAGAAATGAAATAACATCTAAAATTTTAGATATTTTAAATATATTTTAGTATATAGTATAAAAAGATATTATTCATTTCATAATAACACAATAAGTTACATAAAATAATATAATATTTATTATATTTCTTTGAAATATCAAAAAGAAAACAAAAGAAAAAATAGATTTATAAAAACTATTTAAGAAATTCTTAAAATTGTAATATAATTTGAAGTATGTTTGTATTGCATAATAAATAGTGCTTAAACATATTGTCTTTCAAATATCTTTCGACCATATAATAAATTAAATAATGTAAATAAACTAAAATAATTCTTAAATTTAAAGTAAAACAATATTTATTATATAAAAATAAATGTGTATCTTTCATGCAATCTATTATTGTTATGCTCTTCATTATTTCTATGAAAGTGGTTGTTGTGTATGTAGTTATTTTTATGAAAGTTATTAATTATTACTATGTAAAAAGTTGCTATGAAAATTTATCTATGTGGGGTATAATTCTTGCACAAGTCATTATTAAAGTGCATGATGTTATTGCTATATAAGTTGTAGTTGTCATAAAAGCTAATATTGCACTGTAGATAATTGTAATAGTTTAAGCTAGTTTCTAGTTATTTCCTTTATTTGATTTCTATGGTGTACCCTTTTATGTGTTAAAAATATATGTTCAAAATAAATCATTTATTTTAAAATACATGTGTTGATTGTGCTTTTTTAATAGAGTATTTTCTACATAAAGGATTACCTCTGGGGAAGAGATTTCAATTAATTTTTCCCTTCCTTTTAATAATCTTTCTTGTGGCTTTTGTAAATCATTTAAGCATGCCTTTTCTTTTTTGATATTAAAGAGAAATAAAATGAGGGCATTGTCCCTATTACATCCATAGCCAAACGACGTCAAGAACTAAAACATCAACACAAACACAACAAAATAATACCAAAAACAACTAGTTAAGAAATGGTTTGTTAACAATAATAAACCATCAACCAAAAGGAATAATCCATAGTCCAACAACAAACGAACAACTAACAAAAGACATACTACAACTAAATAGAGTATTTAGCAAGGGAGCCAAGCCCTATAACATAAACAAAAGAAAGCAGTAAACTAAAAGTAAGCCCTAAAAAGACTCTACACATGACCAACATGTTTGACACCACAACCCACTTGTAGTAACACATTATGATAAACTTATAAGGCACTAAGAGGGGGGGTGAATCAGTGCAAGCAAAAACAACAACACAAATCTGATCACCACTTTAAATAACTTAAAGCTTAATAAACATAAAAGAAATATCACCACATAAGCTAACACCCAATATATCATGCTCCACATAACACAAAGATTTGTATGTGGAAACCCAAAAGGGAAAAACCACGGTGGGAGTTAGTACCCACAAGATTCACTATTTGCAGAATAAAAATCTTTGATTAGTTAATGTCTTACAAATATGCCCAGTTAGGAGCAGACCCTATTAGGAGTCACCCAGTGAAGAGATTTCAATCTCAACCCTGTTAAAAGCTTTGCACTCTTAGGAGCAACCTTGCAAGAGGATTTAGACTCAAGCTAATGAGCTACCCTATTAGGGGATTAACAATTTCAGTCCTGTTAGGACCTACCTGGTTAGGGGATTTGACTACTGCAACTGTTAGGAAAACAACAGTAAAATGATCTGCATGTAGCACCTATGTGCCTGATAAGATCAGCTTTAATTCCACTCAATACATCAACAACACATCAATGCAAAGCTTCTCAATTTACCACACAATCAAACTCTCAATATTCGCTTATGATCTCATTCTACATCTCATAACTCATCACACTTTTTATAAACATCAACTTAGTCGGCTAATAACTTTGGAACAATTTCCTAGGTTCAACAAATCTAGACAATCTTACACTTCACGCTTTACTTATGTTAGCCACCGACATAACAAGCCAAAAATAAAACATAATCATTACCGGTTTAACCGATTTAAGTCATTTTGCTCTACTGGTTGACTGTCCTTCAAGATTGGCTCCTCCATTCATCAAAACTTGCTCATCCTGTTGAATCTGCCAATGCGGTATTGAATATACCTGCAAGTACCCATCTGCAACATTCCTGTAGAACCACATCACCTAACTCTTCATTGATCGCTCATACCGATTGCTTTGAATATGACTCTATTCATGTTTACTGGTTGAAGTCCTATTTGCTAGTTCACTGATAAACAGTCTCCTCTACTGATTTTTCTTTATCAGTTGGCCTAAAAGACTTAGATGACTATTAAAACATAGTTGCCATCAATGACAACATAAAACAATTCATCATTGAACTTATTACATCAAAACATCAACATCAAGCCAACAATCTCCCCCTTTGACATTGATGGCAACACTTCAGAATTTTTTTGTCTAAGTGTGCAATACAAAAATTGACTCAACTCATGGCACATACCCACCCTTAGAAATTACAACATATGGCAAAACTTATCTACTACTCCCTATTATAATTACAACAAAATTTTGACTATACTACTACTCCCCCTTTGACAACAATGGAAAAGGTAAGAAAATACATGAAAGATAAATGCAATATACATAAAAATTTGCATTACCATATATAGATATAAAACTTGAAAATGTTTTGCAATGCCATCTTAGAAAATGCATCTCCAAAATGAGACTTTAACTGTTTCAAATCCTTGTGCTAAGTTTCCAAAAGAGTGTCAGGTATCTCAACATGTGTTCTTATCTGGCAAGCCAAATCCTCCATGGCATAAATTGTACTCATCTCAGGTGTAGCTAGAATAGCTTTAGTTTCCTTGTAATCTCTCTACAAAATTTCAACCTTAGGGATCAAAAGTGTCTGGAGTTCCTGCAGTGACTTAGTCCTTTTGACCTGTTCCTTCTCATAAGCTTTTAGCTTATGTTGAAGTTCAACGAATGATCTACCAAAAGTTATAGCAAAATCATTTAGGAGGCTAAATGATTCACTTAGAACTTCAAGTCCCTTTTCAGCTTCATGTTTTCTTTTCATCAGATCATCACAAAATAATGAAAACTTTGCAACAGTGGACAAGATTTTACCTTCGGTTTCAAGTGCATCTTTAATATGATCTTTATTAACCATTAGAGCAACTTTGTCTTTATCAAAATCATTCATCAACTGCTCTACCCTTTTCTTCTTGTATTCTTTTTCTACATTAAAAAATGTTGTATCTTCAAAACTTTTCATCTGTTCACCAACAACAACAACTAATTAACTCAATTTATCAATCGGTGTAGGAAAGCTATTGGTGTCTGTCTCTGGTAACAGACTAGAAAAAATCTCAATTGCATATTGTATTGTTTGAACTTCCTTTTATTGTTCCTTCATTCTTTTATTCTTAGCTCTAGATTGCATGGCAGATGCAATCTCCATTAGTTATGTAGAACTTAATGCATCCTTATTGATGGGTCCTTGTATACCTAATGCATCATCATCCTTATCATCATTTGTTTTCTTCTTAGAAGTAAATGATAGGGGTGTCACTTTAGGTTCTATTTTTACTGGTTTCAATTCTTCCTCTTCTTTCTTCTCTTCTTTCTTCTCCTCTTCCTTCTCCTTGTCCTTTACTGGTGGTGTCTGTGTATCTACTTTTTGAGTGATTACCAGTGGCTAGTGCTTAGTCTTCTTTTCTTCTTTTCTATTGGGTTTCCTATTCCTATTGTTTAGTCATATGAACACCTTCATCCTGTATATCCTCAATGTGATCTTTCTTTTCCTCCTCTATATCGGTTACCTTAACTTTTGTATCTTCATCTAAAATTATATCAGTTTCATTTTGTACATTTATTGGTTCTATCTTTTCTTGATGGATTCAAGATTGAGCACCAACTGACTTCTCAATGCCTCAGACAAATCATAATCAACATTTTCTATGATCATCTAGTAAGTAGTATGGATGGCTGCAATGGGGATGTTGTTCATCCTACTAGAATGATATACCTGGTATCCTATGACCATTGAAGCAAATTTTACTATGGGATCATCGATCTCATTAACAATTGTAGCTCTTCCGCCCCATCGTGACTTGGTCAGCTTGGCAAAATCATCCTTAGGAATTGATCTCAATACTGGAACTTCACCGATAGAACACAATCCAATTACTACATTAATTACTTCTTTGGTGATCTTATGTGGTCAATCAAGCCACATAAATTGGACATGCACATGACTCAAAACATATCTTACATGATATTCTTGAAAATCATCAATAGAATTTAGTGCATGGCGAAAACATTTATTCGTAACCCTCCTATACTCTTCTTTCAATACTCCATTCTTGTCACACATTACCCTATATTGATCAAATATAGAAAAAATTCCAAGATCTTCCAACTTATAGTGAATGTATGATCTAATATCCTCTACATGCAAAACTCCATATGGGACTCCGGATAGGGCTCTGACATGATTAGTTTCAATGGATTTAAAAGGGTGCCTCTTAAACTCTAGATGGGGCCTGACTATAAAATCTACTAGATGTGGCGAATCCATCTTCAGAGATTTAGACTTAGAAACAAATAATAGGATTTGCTAGATAAATACCTTTCAACGCTTCCACAACTAGGATTTCAACATTGAAAATTCACTTTCACCAATTACTGATCGTAGATCACTCCAAACATTTTGTTAATCTGATCAAATGCTTCTCATACAAGCTCTTCTCTACTCTTTTTGCTCTTTGAATGCTCTTAAGATTTCAAAGTGACAAATGATATTCAAAAATTCCTTTTATTTGCTCAACACCTACCGCATTAAATGCTATTCTTGGTTGTATATTCAAACAAACAAACCCTAAAACACCATTAATATACTACTGGTTCTCATATCACATCAAATCTATCAGTTTGATCATAAAATTACTTCACAATATTATAATGCATCAAGATATGCAGATTTATCATACCGCACACCATATAGGGGGGTCCAGAAATGGATCTAACATTAAGCTCCCCCTAAGCCTTTTAACAACTTAGTTTGTCGGTGATGAGTTTTCCATACTAGGTGAAGAATTAGGATCTTTCAATGGTTTCTCTTCACTTTTCTTTTTCTAGATCTCATTCATCTCTGCTCTAGTCTCTTCCACATCAACTTTCTTCTTCCCTTTTTGGTCAGCAGATTGATTTATAGGTTTACTCATTTTAGCTCTACAAAACTTTGCAAGGTGTCCCGGTTAGTGACAATGAAAACATGCCATACCAGATGCTCTCCAAGGTCCAACATTTCCTCTACCAATCCTTCTACAATTCATAGCTACATGACCATAGTTATGATAGATTGTGCAAATCACATTCATTCTCTTTTCCATCTCATAGGGACTAGACTGGTTGGCATAGGGTCTCTACCAATTTGCATTTCTCTGATCATTAAAAGTTCTTTGCCAATCTCCACCAAATCTCTGATTCATGTGGGGTGTTAGATTATTTTCTCCATACCTACATTCAATATCCCTATACCCATACATGTTGCAAGTGTAACAATATCCATTTGAAGTAGGAGCATCCCCGATTCACAACGATCTTGCATCAACCAAAAACATTTTCCTTTCTGTTTTGTTTTCTGTTTGCAGTTTTAGTTTTCCTTTTTGTGTGTCCTAGTTTTAGCTCAATGGATCCTGTGGAGTTGGATTCTACTTGAAGACTTGATCATCTTTCTTGCTTTCAAACTGCATCACATTTGGATCACTTTTCGACAAGATATCGCTACTGGTTTCAATGACAATTTCTTGTTACCGATTGTTCCTTTGTTACCAGTTGCCTGAGACCTATTCTGTTGATCTACCAGAATCCATTCTGAAGCTTGTGGAGCCTTGGATGTTGATCTCAATATTCCATGGTGTGTGGATGAACTTTTCCCATGATCTACGTTTCATCCTTTTGATTTTTTGGAGGAATCTCTTGGCAGAGGCCGACCTTGTTATTTTCATGTTAGGTCTTGTTCTTTGGGTTTCGATCCCTTTTGGACTGATTGAATCCTCTAGATAGATATACATATATGTATATGTATATATATATATATGTATACATACATATGTATGTATATACATATATATATATGTATATATATATATATATATACATATATATATGTATATACATACATATGTATGTATACATATATATATATGTATACATACATATGTATATATATATATGTGTGTGTGTATATATATATGTATGTATGTTTGTATATACATATACATACACACACACACACACACACACACATATATATTTGTAATTATGCTTTATAATGCAACTGACCAGAGAATCAAATAGATAGACTGTACATAGAAGATAAATCTTTCAATTCAAGGTCCCGACTGTGACCTATTTAACCAAGCCTAAGTGCCGGTATGTTGTAACCTGGTTGGATGTAATCAAATTTCATGCAATTAATCAATCTGTTCTGCATTTCCTCCATCATAGCTTTGTGTTTCCATTGTGTTTACTCTTGTTGGCTAGTCCAGATTGATCTCTTTGAGGTCCCTCCTCACCGGTGATTGCTTCAAGTGGTATCAAAGCGAAGTTTCCTTCCAGAGGTTGCATGTCCTGTATTTCTTGTTGTCGGGTGGCAAATTGCGGATATGACCTGCAATTGCAGGGGACTAGCGTGAATCAATTGCATGAAGAGGCACTAGGAATGGTGGAGCATATGAGAATGCAGACTCTGTTGTAATGGAGATGTTGCGAGTAACAACAGTCTAGAAAGAAGCCATGGAGACAGCCCAGAGAAGAGGCCAACATATTGAAGATGTAAGTGAAGATGAAGGAGAAGAAGCCCTGACAGAACAAGTAAACCTACCGATGGTTGATCCAGATGAAGAAAGGTTTTTAAGGGTTTTGAGTAGGGCGAACACTAAACCTCATTTTACCCCACCAGAATATGATGGGAAATTAGATTCAGATGATTTTTTTTATTTTGTATTATGCAATAAACAAAAGAAAAGTGGGTTTCTTTCTACATCGACATTCCCCTTGGTAAGTCAGTCTAATTACCTTGCTAAAGCTGTTGTTGCCTACCATGGGTTGTGTTTGGCTAAACAAATGAATTGCACTATCCAAAAATGAAACACATGTATACCTTTATGGACAAGTTCAGAGACGCTTGGTGAGTCTAAATGTTTGATACTAAGCATTTAAATTCTATGTAAAAGTTTTTCATCAACTTTCATCAATCTATTCTTGTCAGGGGTAGTGATGCATTTATCTCATGTTTAATTTTTTTGAGATGCCAAGATCACTTGCAAAATCAAATAAAAAATTCATAAAATTAATATGCAAGGTAACAACAACTATCATATGAAATGTGGTAAAATGTATAAATGAGATTCTTGCATATAAATATAAAGATAAGGAAGTCTGACAATAAGAGTCAAACTCTAACTAATTGTCCAAGATTGAAACCCATGTATGACTATATGGACAAGTGTAGAGACACTTGGTGGGCCCAACTGAGAAAATTCAAAAAGTCTCTCTAAGTGAGCTTAATTATAGTGTGAATAGGACCCTTCTAATTAGGCTAAAAGATAACAAGTTTGGTAATAACTCTTTTCATACTAACATGATTATCACTCCAAAAAGTAATAAAACATGTTACCTAACATGGAAAATTTTATTTTGTACTATGACAATAAACAAGAGAAAAATGGGTTTCTTTTAGTGGTGACACTCCCCTTGGGAAGTTAGACTAATCACCTTGTTGAAGTTGTTGTTGCCTACCATGGGTTGTGTTTGGATAAACAAATGAATCACACTCATGTTTGGATCGAAGGGGACTCTAATAACATTATCCAATTCCTTAAGGGATCCCATAAATCCTCTTGGTCTATTCAAAATTGGATTAAGGACTCTTTGGATATCATTAATTCGTTCCAATAATGTAAGAAATCTCATGTGTATCAAGAAGGGAACTCGATACTTGATTATTTTACCAACATAGAGGTGAATAGTGATAAACTAATGATGTGGTAAAAAGGGGATCATCCCTTGGGGTATGTCTCAATAATGATAGCCTATGAAAGGCTACATGTAATGCCCCGCCAGGAACCCCAAAGGAAAACCCACAACAAGGGTGAAACAATTTTTTTTTTAAAGTATAAACATCATATATGCATTTACACAACATGCATGATAACACAAGTGGAAGACTTACACCAAAATTCCTTCAGGGTTACCAACGAAGAATTAACTTCAAGAATAACTTCCATAAAACCATAAATTCCACATATGCATCATAACTCAATGATCACAAGAAGCCATAAGCAAATAAAGATTCATCATAGAAAGATTGAAAGGATACAAGACAATTTCCACTTCAATAACAATTTACTAACATAATCCAGGAACTGATAAAAAACATCCAAACATAGGATTACATTGCACTTCCAATACATAGCTTCTCAATAAACATATAGGTTAGATCCCATCCAATTACAAGGTTACATAAGATCAATATTGTTGGTGTAAATAATTATTCATCTTGGATATTATTACACTATACTTAAATTTACTTAGGAAATGCATTTAATAGTAGTTTGGGTATGAGACACTTGGGTGTTTGTGCCACATTGGGATAGTGTGTGTAGGAGAATTTCCACCTTTTATGGTGTTGATCTTGTTGTTACACTCCACATTCAGTGGGTGATCCACCTCATGTGAAATATTATATTATTTCTCCTACCTACCCACACCTATTTCCTACCTACCCTTGTTTCTTATTGGCCCACATATCATGTTTGTGTGCTCACATATCCCTAGCCTTGCCTATATAAGCAAGCTCATCTACATTGTTTGTACGGGCAATCAATCTATATCTTGTAATGATCCAGTTGATCATATTTTGCATCTTGATAGAATACACTTTATTCCTATCATCTATTTTGTCTCTCTTATTTGTGCTTTCCATTGCCGCTTGATCTTGGCAAAATCTCACATGGTATCAAAGCTGGTCCATGTCTCACATGGTATTAGAGTCATTAGAGTGTGATTGGTTTGTCAATTGAGAGAAATTTGATGCTATTTGAGGTTTGCATTTTGGAGCTTTCTATTACAGGTTATTATTGAAACTTGATGGGTTAAATATGAGGTCATCATTGGATTGAGGAGGTCCAAGAAAGTCAATTTTGCCTTTTGTTTCATCCAAATCGGACTTTGGAGGCAAAATCTAGAGACATTTGAAGTTTGAAGCTACAGCGGAAATTTTCCAGAAATTATAATTTTGCAAGCAATTTTCAAATAACGATATCTCACTCATCCGGACTCATTTTTTTGAGCAATGTTTTTTTCTTTGGGGTAGAATTTTGTGATCTGTATAGTGGTGTAGGAGTTTTTTGATTTTTGGATACAGGTTTTTTCATAAATCATGAAATCTTGATTTTTACAACTTTGGACGCTTCATTTGGGCTCATATGGACTCTTTTTTAGGTGTCATTTTTTTTGAAAGTGCATATTTTTTCATCTACTCTCATAATATGCCATTTGTTTGTAGTGATTTTGAGTAGAAATTGTACTTTCAGTATTTGGCCATTTTTGGCATATTTGGTACTTGCATTTTGCTTGGATCTCAGTTTAGATCACTAGCAGTATTTGTTGAAGTCTCTTAGATCTCATTTTGAGAATTTGTAAAGTTGAAATCAGAAGTCCACTTTGCCATTATTTTCAAGTGCCAACATGATCTTTTTATGGGGGGTTAGTTTTTCATTTATATCTCTTGGTGAAATTCCATTCGGAGGCATCTTCATCTACAGTAATCTACAGGGCTTCTTTGTTGGTGGCATCATTTTCATGTTTCCACATTTGAATATTTTATCATGATGTATGCTCTTTCTTGAGCAATGTTGTACTCGCACTATCATAAAGTGCCACACATCTTTGTATCTTGTCTTTGTTGACATATTTGATGTAATCCTCTTGTACATGTATATTAGGAATATCTTGTGAGACATGGTGTATGGCTCTAGTTGAGACTTAGATTGTACACATTTGTGCATGGCTCTCATGAGACTTGGATTGTACCAATATTTCTTCTATTTTTGAGTATCCAAATGATGCTCACAGCAGGTTGTCTCCATGCCTGATATTCATTTTGTTGCAGCGAGTGATTCATCGTCATCGACTTGGTACCTAGTTTTGTCACACTTTGACATTATTGGTGCAACATTGGCTCTCTTTCTTCCTTATGGGGAGGTATTTTGCTCAACATCTTGGACCATCCTTGTAGGAGATTCGACATTGAGGGGGGGGCTTCATGGTCTCTTCTTCTCTCTTATGGGGGGGACATAGTTTTGTTCTTCTCATTCATCATTGAGAGCATTGTGTGCTTTCATCATCTCTCTTTTGGGGGAGGGTTTTTTTCCCATTGGGTTTTTCTCTCTTTCTCTGTTTATGTGAGATTGCATTTGCATTTGTACATGGGTACCTAACATGGCCTAGTAGTCGGGACCCATCTTGCATTGCTTCGTTGAATTGTAGACTTAAGTGCATTCCCCTAAGTTGCACTTAAGGGGGGGTGTTGGTGTAAATAATTATTCATCTTGGATATTATTACACTATACTTAAGTTTACTTAGGAAATACATTTAATAGTAGTTTAGGTATGAGACACTTGGGTGTTTGTGCCACATTGGGATAGTGTGTGTAGGAGAATTTCCACCTTTTATGGTGTTGATCGTGTTGTTACACTCCACATTCAGCGGGTGATCTACCTCATGTGGAGTATTATATTATTTCTCCTACCTACCCACACCTATTTCCTACCTACCCTTGTTTCTTATTGGGCCACATGTCATGTTTATGTTCTCACATATTCCTAGCCTTGCCTATATAAGCAGGCTCATCTACATTGTTTGTATGGGCAATCAATCTATATCTTGTAATGATCCAGTTGATCATATTTTGCATCTTGATAGAATACACTTTATTCCTATCATCTATTTTGTCTCTCTTATTTGTGCTTTCCATTGCCTCTTGATCTTGGAAAAATCTCACAAATATTACAATGATACAATGACCACATAGGTATACCAATACAAATAACCTTCAAAACTTGACATGAAGCATGAGTCATGAACCACAGGAACACCTGTGAAACCAATCCAAACATCCAATGGGAAGTGGCACTACCACCCGACCATGTAATTCCCAAATGGAATTACCCCACCATGCTAGGAGATAGCTAAGGACCCTCAAACAAGCATAAGCATGACATGATCGACAAAACAATATGACTCCATGACAACAAAATAAGACTCCACAAGAATCCAAGTGACTCAACTTCACAAACACAAGTGAACTGACATCACAAAACACAAGTGAACCAAATGAGAGAGTGTCATCGCATATCTTAAGATGGTTACCTTGGTACAACCTCCATAGGTCCTAGCTCACTATTCTGGTAACCTCTCTCGACCGTCTGGTTCCAACTAAGTCTCATGCGGACCCTACCAGCCTTTCGTGAAGACAAGGTGGTTGGTTTGCCATTCTAGGCCTTCTCGCAACATTATGAGCCCTGTACTAGAACTCACCTATGTACGAGGTGCAATTATCTTTATCAATGTTATGATACTACCCACCTAATCAATTCATTAGATTATCAGTTATTATATGACTTTCACAGGGATAACTTGCTCAAAAGCCACTCTCTCAAAGGGCACTAAAAAGACAAGGTCACTCCCTGAGGACCCTATGGCAAAGAAGACAACCATAACCCCACTTTTAGAAGCAAGTGGTCAACAAGGACATACTGACTCTTGGCTAACCATAAGGCAAAGACACTACATGGTTACGACAATGAAGCCAACATATATTACTTGGTCAAAGGTATTAATTACACCACCACAGGATAACTGAACCACAGACCAAAATATCACAATAAACACTTGCAAGGATAGCTAAATACATCAAATCCACACTCAGACAATCTTTGAAAATATCAACATCATAAACACTTGCAACATCATTGATTAAAAATTAAGTAAAACACTCTTTTCCAGCAGTCACATCTAATCAATTTCCAAATCAATATTCCAAATCTACCCATTTGAATCTCTAATTCATGCCTTAATTTTCATTGATAAATTTATTAACCACATAATAGAAATCACATGAAAATCACATTACATCACGCAATACCACTTTAAACATTCCATTTATAAAATTACCTCTTCAAACTGGTAACACTTACCTCTTCGAACTGGTAACACTTACCACTTCGAACCGGTGATACTTACCTCTTCGAACTGGTAACACTTACCTCTTTGAACTAGTAACACTTACCACTTCAAACTAGTAACACTTACCTCTTTGAACTGGTAACACTTACCTCTTTGAATTGGTGACACTTACAACTTTGAACTAGTGACACTTACCACTTTGAACCGATGACACTTACCACTTCGAACCAGTGACACTTACCTCTTTGAACTGGTAACACTTACCTCTTCAAACTGGTAACACTTACCTCTTTGAACTAGTAACACTTACCTCTTCAAACCGGTGACACTTACCTCTTCGAACTGGTAACACTTACCTCTTCGAACTGGTAACACTTCATTTCCAGAATTATTTCACGGGCACACACATATAGTGCCAATTTCCAAAATTTCAAGGAAGATTTTACTAGCAAGGTAAATGGTGAAATAAACACACTGGAAAGAATGACTAACCAAATGTTGACAATAAGAAACAAGGAAGCACCCAGCCAACCCAATCTAAAGTTCATTCTTTCATAAGAAGAGGTAAAGTAAGAAATTGATTTCCAAAAACAAAACACACAATAGATAGAGAAATGAACTATTTCTTTCCTGAATGAAACCATATGATATAGATTTCACAAAACCAGTAGTAATAAACACTAATTTTTCCATTTCAATCATTCCACTAACATCTACAGGAAGATTGCATAAATTTCCATGCACAGGAAGCAAACTAAAAATTACAAAACAAGAAGGAAACCTCCAACCTTGAAGCAATTAGCAAGCAAAGAGATGAAGAACAACCAGTCTTGCAACCAGGTCGAATTTCTAGCTCCTCCAGGAAGTTTTTCCAGAATTTTCTCTCCAAAATTCTCTTCTTCTCCTATCGTGAATTCCCATAATGGATGCCCAAAAATATCTTTTAACCCAAACTTCTAGGTTAAAGTTTTTCATCCAATCAAATTTAAATATTTTAAAACTAAAAGGCAATCAGATTTATTTCTTTCCCAAAAATAATAATTATTTCCAATGATTAAATTAAAAAGGCCAAATGGAAAATTACAAAGGAAAGCCTTTATTTATTTCTTTTTCCATTAATACTTCTTTCAACATAAGCATTTAACCTTTTTAAATGGCTAGGCAATTTATTTATTTCACAAAAATATCAATGCAACTTTACACAATAAATTAAGCCATTTAACCATTTAACCTAGCAATTCATCAATTTAATAAATCAATAATCATAGAGAATAATAATTAAATGATTACGCCAACACAAGATAGCATCATCCAATTAAATTAAATAACCATTTAAATAAACGGAAACTTGCAAAACCAAGACAGATCAAATGACTACTCTCAAATGACCAAACCAAGGCACCATGACTCGCATAACAACTAGATGGGGAAACACAACCGACTGACAACACTCATACAAGTGTAACTACGGTAAAGATAGGGTACAACAACTATCTCCTCCACTCCCATCAGATATATATAAGGCACGTTCAGACCTGTGAAACCAAGTGGAGTCAATACCTCGTACCTACCCGGTACTGATACTTGCAATGTCCTACACCAAAGAACCACACATGCATATAGACCAATATATATATAGACATGATAAACACACCGATGAAGGAGAATCGTGACGTTCCCTGTCTCACCAAAGTGAGTGAAGGAAAATCATCCCCTCACATCCCAATACACTTGCAAACACACAACATATAAAAATGCATCGCAATATAAGGGGAAAGTGTTAGTCCATGATAATGATCCATTAAAATAACATAACTCATAAGCACTGAAATATTGCATAAAGTCATACACCATAAATCTAGATAAAGCATGCAATAACATTGCATAATATCTGAATCAAAATACAATAATGTTCCACAGAACAGTCACTAAAGTAACTCAAAACATACAAAAGAGGTTGATCGAGGAGGGGTACTACACTACATGCGGGAAACCTAGACTTTAAGGCATTATGATGTCTATGATTTATTGGTGGGGGTGTCATGTGATTATTTTGCATGCTTTATGGGTATTTTTGCCCTATTTATTGTGCTCATTGTGCTGGGAGCTAGCTACAATTGCGATGGTGAAGCTAGTTTTCTACGTAGAGAAGGTGAGATGGGCGGTGATAGGATTAGGTTAGAACCCAAAAATTGTGATGAGGATAGAAGAAATGCCACAATTTGGAGGGTCCTAAGAAAAAAGAGGGGTAATGCCTTCCTTAGAAAGGCTTCATGGATTTGATTCAAAGATCACCAAATTGTTTTTAGTAAATCGGAAGAATGGGAATGCAACAATGTGGGGGAAGAAATAGGATATCGTAGAGGACCTAATTGTGTACGTTACAGGGCTCCCAATGATGGTAACAAGTTTTTTAGAAGCTGAAAGGATTTTGAATCGACTATAGATAATTTTTTTAAGAAGAAAGAAGGAAAAAGACTAGTTAAAATGTAGAAAAGTGGCTATGCGATGAAGTCTATCAAGAAGATTTGAGCGACTGTCTTGAAAGTTTTGATGCAGTACTTCTCTTTGGAAGGGTGCTTCACAATGATGTATAGGAAATATTTTATCATGCTCAACCATTCTTGCCACAAGGTCTAAATTTATTCCCCCTTCTATCTTTTATCTTCTCCGACTTCTAGTATTAAGGAGCATATAAAGAACCCTGTTCTACATGAGGGGCTAATTTTACTCATTGTGGAATATTGGAAATCCTTTCCTTCCCCCTCGAGTGGAAATTTTAGACATTCCCCTATTTTGTCAAGGGATGATGTGGATGTTGGGAATGAGGATTGTGATATAATGTACTCTAAAGAGAATGACTGGAGCACTAATGTGGACTCAAAGTTGGTTTGTTTAGAAATGAAGGGTAAAATCCCCAAGGTTGGTAAGAAGCGACTCCCTAAAACTAAAAGAGCTTCCCTTGTTTAGGTTCCTTCTAATGATGCCATGAAGGAATATTCACATAGGTTAGAGCCTAAGATTCTTCTTCTAGACCCAGAGTGTGAAGGAAGACAAGCCTTCCCCCACGAGTTACTGGTGCAGTCACTAGTTAAGAGGGACCTCAAAGAGATCAGTCTGCACCGGTCTTGTACTAGTCAACAAGAGTAAACACAATGAAAATACAAGGATATGATGGAGGCAATGCATAATAGATTGAATTATATCATGAAAAGTGATTACAACCAACTGATAATAACCGGGTTACAGGAATCGGCTCACATGCTAGCTAAAACATGCTCAAAATACAGAACAAGTCATAACTAGGACCTGATCAAACTTAAGATTTAGCTTCTATCTTTTGTATAACTCCGTCTATGAATTCTAATGATCAATTACAATAATTTATATGATCCAAGGGGATCTGGTTGGCCCAAAAAGCATCAAAACCCGAAGAACAAGACCTAACATGTAAAACCAACAAGGTCAGCTTTCGCTAAATAAATTCCTCCAGAAAATCCAAAGGATGAAGTGAGAGTCAAAGGGAAGGTTAGCCACACACCAAGGAACATCAAAATCAATGCTTAGGGCTCCGCAAGCTATGAAAAGGATTTGGTAGATCACCAATGCAAATAGGTCTAGGCAATTGGTACAAATCAAGCAACCGGTAACATAAAACTGTCACAAAAACCAGTAGCGATAACTTGTCGGAAAATGATCCAATTGCTCCACGGTTTGGGAATAAGGAAGTTGATCAAGTCTTCAAGCAAAATCTAACTCCATAGGTTCTGGTGAGCCAAATCTAGGAAGTATAGAAAGAAATGTCGAGAAAGCAAAACAAAAAGAAATATTTTTGGTTGATGCAAGATTGCCAAGAACCAGGGATGCTTATGCATTAATTACTTAAATATTCTTCCCTTCTTAATTATGACTAGGAAAGACCTCCAGATCTGATGGGCATTGCCAAGAATGCAGTTGTAGACACTTTTAGAATGAACAAATGGATTTTTCATAAAATTAACCAGATGGGTATTTAGTACGGGCTATTCAATGCAAGATAGATAGTAGGAAAAATCAGGATGTTCCTTGGGATAAAATGATAGCAAGAATCTAGTTGCATATCTTCAACAAGCTATCAAGGATGTGGAGACGACAAAAATTGATTATGAGGAAAAAATTGTGGGATTATAAATGAAGATGAAAAGTATAAAGGATAACTTTGTCACTTTGGTTTCGTTGAAATGGAAGGCTATTAAAGATACTGTAGAGAATATTAGGAGCTTGGTGGACAAGTATGAGAATATGCAACAGAACCAGGCTCAACTTGTTGATATTGAGGCAATGGAAAAAGGAAAATATGTGACTACATAGGATAACAAAGGACCTTGTATGAGGACTCATGGCAATTTGAAGATGACTACTCATCACTTTGCTCAAGAATTACAATACCTCAAGAAGCTAGTGTTTAATACTTCCTAGATGGAATCTAAAGCTACTGAGGATTTAGGAGATCTTATTTAGGTTTATTTCTCTATTTTGTCTTCTAGGTCTTACCTAGTTTTTTTGTTTTTGGTTGGCTGTTAGTTTTTTTATGCTTTGATGTAGGCAACATTTTGTATAAAGAGTTTCGGGTCCTTTCAAATCCTATTTGATCCTTGATAAAAAATAAATAAAATTAAAAATTAAAAAAAATATAGGAAAATGGACTTGATTAGTTGAAACTATGACATGTAATCTAAATATAGAAGTAATTATAAGAATAATGCATATAATTTATGTAATTGTTGAATGAGATAATTATGAAGATAGGGAAGGACTTATATAAAATGTAATCTGAAATAACTACCAAATTATGGATGGGGACATAATGATAGAAGCAAGATTTATTGAAATCTTAAGACACCCAAAGATTATTTATATGTTGAATGATGTCATAGTTGAAATAGGATCCACAATTTTAAAGTCTGGACAATGCTCTTTTATTATAAGTTATGGTGCGATACATGTAGGTATACCAAAGAGAATAATTGTGTCAATTTTTAGAGGGAATTGATAAAATTCAAACATTTTGTGTATTGTTGTAGTTGCAACCAAAAGGATAAACCTAGATCTCAATACAATTTTATTTTTTTGCATGCATGACTTTGCAACTATTGATGGATGACTAGTAATCTTGAGGTTGAGGTTGAGGTAAAATAAGATGAAGTAGTGGTCTTGGAGGATGGATAATTAGATTGTGTATTCGGGGTTGAGTAGGTTGATGAGAAGGTAATAATAAATGGATAAGTGGTTGAAATATTGGCTAGACAGGACATGAAGTTCTTAGAGTTGATATGGTTATTTTTGTTAATTGATCTCCTAGAATTTCAAGCTATTTAAGAAAAAAAGGAAGAGGAATAGGAGATGTCTCTCCCTATAGTTCACAAAAAAAGTTTGGTCATAATAAGGAGACATCAAATAGAAAAAAAATAGAACCTTTGAGAAGATTTAGATGGTAAATAAATGGAAACATAAGCTAACAACTCTTGTCAAATACATTTTAAAAGAACATATAAAGTTAATAAAGATTTAGGCATATAAAGATAAAGATAAGGAAGTGAGACAATAAGAAAGTGGATGACTATTAATCTTGAGGTTGAGGTTGAGGTAAAAGAAGATGAAGTAGTGATCTTGATGGATGGCAAATTAGATGGTTTAGTTGGGTTTGAGTATGTTGAGGAGAAGGTTATAATAAATGGGTAAGTGGTTGAGATATTGATTAGATAAGAAGTGGAGTTCTTAGAGTTGATATGGCTATGTTTGTTCATTGATCGTCTAGAATGTCAAATTGTTTAAGAAAAATAGGAAGAGGAATATAGGAGATACCTCTCCCTATAGTTCTTAGAAAAAGTTTGATCATAATAATAAGAGATAAAAAAGAAAACAAAGGGAACATTTGAAAAGATTTAGATAGAAAATAAATGGAAACTCAAGCTAATGACTCTTATCAGATACATTTTAAAAGAGCATATAAAGTTAATAAACATTTAGGAATATATATTTTTTTATCAAATTTAAATTTATATTTATTTTTTAGGGATAGTTGTGTATTTATCTCATGTTTGATTTTTTGGAGATTTCGGGATAGCTTGCAAAATCAAATGAAACTTTCATAAAATGAATATGCAAGATGACAACAACTATCATATACAATGTGTGGTAAAATGTATAAGTTTGAGTCTTGCATATAAAGACAAAGATCAAGAAGTGAGACAATAAGAAAAACTATAACTATCTATCCAATAATTAAACACATGTATGATTCTATGGACAAGTGTAGAGACACTTGATGAATCTAAATGTTTGATACTAAGCATTTGAATTCTTTGTAAAAGTTTTTCATCAGTTTTAATTAATCTATTTTTTGCTAGGGATAGTGATGTATTTATGTCTTGTTTGATTTATTGGAGATGCCAAGATTACTTGCAAAATCAAATAAAACATCCATAAAATGAATATGTAAAATGAAAACTATCCTATGAAACATGGAAAGATGTATAAATGAGATTATTGCATATAAAGATAAAGATAAGGAAGTTAGACAATAAGAGTCAAACTCCAACTAACTATCCAAGATTGAAACATGTGTATGACTTTATGGACAAGTGTAGAGACACTTGGTGAGTCCAAATGACGTGAGATAAAATTTAGAAAGTCTCTCTAAGTGAGCTTAAGTAAAGTGTGAATAAGACCCTCCTAAATAGGCAAAAAGCTAACTAGTTTAGTGATAACTCTTTTCACACTAACATGATTATCACTCCAAAAAGTAACAAAACATGTTACCTAACATGAAAAAAAATATTAATAAACAAAATAAAATTGAACATTACAAAATTATAGGAAAAAAGACTTAATTAGTTGAAACTACAACATTTAATCCAAATATTGAAGTAATTTTAAGTAATTGTTGTGCAACCAAAAGAAGAAACCTAGATCACAATACACAAAATTTTTCAATGCATGACTTTGCAAGTATTTATGGATGACTCTAGTAATCTTGAGGTTGAGATTGAGGTAAAAGAAGATGAAGTAGTGGTCTTGGCGGTGTGAGTAGGTTGATGAGAAGGTAATGATAAATGGATAAGTGGTTGAAATATTGGTTAGATAGGAAGTGGAGTTCTTAGAGTTAATATGGTTATGTTTGTTCATAATTGAGCTTCTAGAATGTCAAGTTGTTTAAGGAAAAAGGGAAGAGGAAGAGGATGTAATCTTCCTATAGCTTTTACAAAAGGTTTGTTCATAATAAGAAGACATTACACAAATGAAACATCTAAGAAGATTTAGCTAGTAAATCTTAAGCTAAAGACTCTTATCAAATATATTTGAAAAGAATATAAAAAGTTAAAATAAACATTTGGGCATGTAAAGATAATTTTATAAACAACATAATTGATAAAGTTTAACAAAACAATATCCAAACAAAAGCAAAACATGATTATACCATGTCAAGCAACATGACTATAATGATAGTAAGGGATGAATTGTAATGGTGTGAATGAGTCAATAAAAAAATATTATATATTTGATATATTAACTCTACAAAATATTTATATGAACGTTTATTTTCATCTAGACATAAATATTTTTATTTTAATTAAATAACTTTAATAAATAAAAGTGTAAATAACTATATATTTTATTAAATAAAATAGTAAATATATAAATAATATAATATTCTTAAAATAGCATATGGTATGGTTAAACATGTAATAAGTTATTTCAAATTTACTAGTTTTAAATTTTATAAAATTAAAATAAATATTAAGTAAAATTAAAGTAATTATTTTTTATTTAAGTAGAAATGAAATAACATCTAAAATTTTAGATATTTTAAATATATTTTAGTATATAGTATAAAAAGATATTATGTATTTCATAATAAAACAATAATTTACATAAAGTAATATAATATATATTATATTTCTTTGAAATATAGAAAAGAAAACAAAAGAAAAAATAGATTTATAAAAACTATTTAAGAAATTCTTGAAATTGTAGTATAATTTGAAGTATGTTTGTATTGCATGATAAATAGTGCTTAAACATATTGTCTTTCAAATATCTTTTGACCACATAATAAATTAAATAATGTACATAAAATTAAATAATTCTTAAATATAAAGTAAAACAATATTTATTATATAAAAATAAATGTGTATCTTCCATGCAATCTATTATTGTTGTGCAATTCATTATTACTATGCAAATGGTTATTGTGTAAGTTGTTATTTTTAAGAAAGTTATTAATTATTACTATGTAAATAGTTGTTCTGAAAATTTATCTATGTGGGGTATAATTCTTGCACAAGTCATTATTAAAGTGCATGATGTTATTGCTACATAAGTTGTAGTTGTCATAAATACTAATATTGCACTTTAGATAATTGTAATAGTTTAAGTTAGTTTCTAGTTATTTCTTCTAGTTGATTTTCATGGTGTACCCTTTTTTGTGTTAAAAATGTATGCTCAAAATAAATCATTCATTTTAAAATACATGTGTTGATTGTGCTTTTCTAATATTAGAATATGAAAAAATTTAGAATATTTTCTACATAAAAGATTACCTTTTGGGAAGAGACTTTAATTAATGTATCCCTTCCTTTTAATAATCTTTCTTGTGGCCTTTGCAAATCGTTTAAGCATGCCTTTTCTTTTTTGATATTAAACAGAAACAAAGTAAGGGCGTTGTCCCTATTACATCCATAGCCAAATGACATCAAGAACTAAAATATCGGCATAAACACAACTAAATAATACCAAAAACAACTAGTTAAGAAATGGTTTGTAAACAATAATAAACCATCAATCAAAAGGAATAATCCATAGTCCAACAACAAACCAACAACTAAAAAAAGACATATTGTAACTAACTAGAGTATTGAGCAAGAGAGCCAAGCCCCATAACATAAACAACATAAATAAATAAACTAAAAGTAAGCCCTAAAAAGACTCTACACATGACCAAAATGTTTGACACCACAACCCACTTGTTGTAACACATTGTGATAAAATTATAAGGATCTAAGAAGGGCGGGGGGTGAATTAGTGCAAGCAAAAACAACAACACAAATCTGATCACCACTTTAAATAACTTAAAGCTTAATAAATATAAAAGAAATATCACCACATAAGCTAACACCCAATATATCATGCTCCACATAACACAAATATTTGTACGTGGAAACCCAAAAGGGAAAAACCATGGTGGGAGTTAGTACTCACAAGATTCACTATCTGCAAAATAGAAATCTTTGATCGGTTAAGGTCTTACAAATATGCCAATTGGGAGAAAACCCTATTAGGAGTCACTCGGTGAAGGGATTTCAATTTCAACCCTGTTAAAAGCTTTGCCCTCTTAGGAGCAACCTCACAAGAGGATTTAGACTCAAGTTAATGAGCTACCCTATTATGGGATTTACAATTTCAGTCTTGTTAGGACCTACCTGGTAAGGGGATTTGACTACTGCAACTGTTAGGAAAACAACAGTAAAATGATCTGCATGTAGCACCTCTGCGCTTGATAAGATCATCTTCAATTTACTCAGTACATCAACAACACATCAATACAGAGCTTCTTGATTTACCACACAATCAAACTCTCAATATTCGCTTATGATCTCATTCTACATCACATAACTCATCACACTTTTTATAAACATCAACTTAGCCAGCTAATAACCTTGGAACAATTTTCTAGGTTTAATGAATCTAGACAATCTTACACTTCATGCTTTACTTATGTCAGCCACCGACATAACAAGCCAAAAATAAAACATAATCATTACCAGTTTAACTGATTTAAGTCATTCTTCTCTACCGGTTGACTGTCCTTCAAGATTGACTCCTCTATTCATCAAAACTTGCTCATCCTGTTGAATCTACCAATGCGGTATTGAATATACCTGCAAGTACCCATCTCCAACATTCCTATAGAACCGCATCACCTAACTCTTCATTGATCACATACTAGTTACTTTGAATACGACTCTATTTTTGTTTACCAGTTGAAGTCTTATTTGCTGGTTCACTAATAAAAAATCTTCTCTATCGGTTTTTCTTTATTGGTTGGCCTAAAAGACTTAGATGACTATCAAAACATAGTTACCATCAATGACAACATAAAACAAGTCATCATTGAACTTATTACATCAAAACATCAGCATCAAGACAACAATCTCCCCCTTTGGCATTGATGGCAACACTTAGGAAATTTTTTGTCTAAGTGTGCAATACCAAAATTGACTCAACCCATGACAAATACTCCCCCTTATCAATTACAACATATTACAAGACTTATCTACTACACCCTCTTATAATTACAACAAAATTTTGACTATACTACTACTGCCCCTTTGACAGAAATGGAAAAGGTAAGAATATACATGAAATATAAATGCAATATAGATAAAAATTTGCATTACCATATATAGATATTAAAGTTCAAATTTTTTTACAATGCAATCTTAGAAAATGCATCTCCAAAATGAGACTTTAACTGCTTCAAATCATTGTGCTAAGTTTCCAGAAGAGTGTCGGTTATCTCAACATTTGTTCTTATCTGGCAAGCCAACTGCTCCATGGCATCAATTGTACTCATCTCAGGTGCAACTAGAATAGCTTTAGTTTCCTTGTAACCTCTCTGCAAAATTTCAACCTTAGGGATCGAAAGTGTCTGGAGTTCCTACAGTGACTTAGCCCTTTTGACTTGTTCATTCTCATAAGCTTTAAGCTAACGTTGAAGTTCAACGACTAATCTACCAAAAGTTATAGCAGAATCATTTAGGGGGATAAATGATTCACTTAGAACTTCAAGTCCCTTTTCAGCTTACTATTTCCTTTTCATCATATCATCACAAAATAATGAAAACTTTGCAATAGTGGACATGATTTTACCTCCAATTTCAAGTGCATCTTTAATATGACCTATATTAACCATCAGAGCAACTTTGTCTTAATCAATATCATTCATCAAATGCTCTACCCTTTTCTTCTTGTATTCCTTTTCTACATTAAAAAATATTGTATCTTCAAAACTTTTCATTTGTCCACCAGCATCAACAACCAATTGACTGAATTTATCAATCGGTGTAGGAAAGCTATAGGTGTCTATCTCTGGTAACAGACTAGACAAAATCTCAACTGCACATTGTATTGTTTGAGCTTCCTTTTGTTGTTCCTTCATTGTTTTCTGCTTAGCTCTAGAAAGCATGGCAGATGCAATCTCCATTAGTTCTGTAGAACTTAATGCATCCATATTGATGGGTCCTTGTATACCTAATGCATCATCATCCTCATCATCATCTATTTTCTGCTTAGAAGTAAATGATAGTTGTGTCACTTTAGGTTCTATCTTTACCGGTTTCAATTATTCTTCTTCTTTCTTCTCTTCTTTCTTCTCCACTTCCTTCTCCTTGTCCTTTACCGGTGGTGTTTGTGTATCAACTATTTGAGTGATTACTGATGGCTATTCCTCAGTCTTATTTTCTTCTCTTCTCTTCGGTTCCTATTCCTATTGTTTAGTCATATGAACACCTTCAACCTATATATCCTTAGTGTGATCTTTCTTTTCCTCCTCAATACCGGTTACCTTAACTTTTGTATCTTCATCTGGAATTATATCAGTTTCAGTTTGTACATTTACCGGTTTTGTCTTTTTCTTGATGGATTCAAGATTGAGCACCAACTAACTTATCAATGCCTCAGACAAATCATAATCAACATTTTCTTTGATCATTCGGGAAGCAGTATGGATGACTGCAACAAGGATGTTGTTCATCCTGCTAGAATGATATACCTGGTATCCTATGACCATGGAAGCAAATTTTATTGTGAGATCATCGATCTCATTAACAGTCATAGCTCTTCCATCCCATCGTGACTTGGTCAGCTTGGCAAAGTTATCCTTAGGAATTGATCTCAGTACTGGAATTTCATTGATAGAACACAATCTAGTTACTATAGGAATCACTTCTTTGGTGATCTTATGTGGTCGATCAAGCCACATAAATTGGTCATGCACATGACTCAAAACATATCTTACATGATATTCTTGAAAATCATCAATAGAATTTAGTGCATGGCGAAAACATTTATCCATAACCCTCCTATACTCTTCTTTCAATACTCCATTCTTGTCACACATTACCCTATATTGATCAAATATAAAAAAATTCCAAGATCTTCCAACTTATAGTGAATGTATGATCTAATATCCTTCAATACAAAACTCCATATGGGACTCCACATAGGGCTCCGACGAGATCAGTTTCAATGGATTTAAAAGAGTGCCTCTTAAACCCTAGACAAGGCCTTACTATAGCATCTACCAGATGTGGTGCATCCATCTTCAGAGATTCATAATTAGAAAAAAATAATAGGATTTGCCGGATAAATACCTTCCAATGCTTCCACAACTAGGGTTTCAACATTGAGAATTCAGTTTCACCAATTACCAATCGTAGATCACTCAAAATATTCTGTTAATCTGATCAAATGCTGCTCACACAAGCTCTTCTCTTCTCTTTTTGCTCTCCGAGTGCTCTCAAGAAATCAAAGTGACAAATGATATTCAAAAATTCCTTTTATTTGCTCAACACCTATCACATTAAATGCTATTCTCGGTTGTATAAATAAACAAACAAACCCTAAAACACCATTAATATACTACCGGTTCTTATATTACATCAAATCTATCAGTTTGATCATAAAATTACTTCACAATATTATAATGCATCAAGATATGCAAATTTATCTTACCACACACCATATAGGGGGGTCCGGAAATGGATCTGACAATAGGCTCCCCCTTAGCCTTTTAATAACTTAGTTTGTCGGTGATAAGTTCTCCATACTAGGTGAAGAATTGGGATCTTCTAATGGTTTCTTATCACTCTTCTTTTTCTAGATCTTGTTCATCTATGCTCTGGTCTCTTCCACATCAACTTTCTTCTTCCCTTTCTGGTCAACAGATTGATTTATAGGTTGACTAATTTTAGCTCTACAAAACTTTGCAAGGTGTCCCAGCTGGTGACAATGAAAAAATGCCATACCAAATGCTCTCTAGGGTCCAACATTGCCTCTATCAGTCCTTCTGCAATTCATAACTACATGACCATACTTATGACAGATTGTGCAAATCACACTCATTCTCTTTTCCATATCATAGGGACTAGACTGGTTAGCATAGGGTCTCTACCAGTTTGTATTTCTCTAGTCATTAAAAGTTCTTTGCCAATCTCCACTAGATCTATGATTCATGTGGGGTGTCAGATTATTTTCTCCACACCTACATTCAATAGCTCTATGCCCATACATGTTGCAATTGTAACAATATCCATTTGATGCAGGAGCTTCCTCGGTTCACAACAATCTTGCATCAACCAAAAACATTTTCCTTTCTGTGTGTCTTGGTTGTGGCTCAATGGATCCCGTGGAATTGGATTCTCGTTAAAGACTTGATCATCTTTCTTTCTTTCAAACCGCATTGCATTTGGATCACTTTCCGACAAGATATCGCTACTAGTTCGAATGATAATTTCTTGTTACCAGTTGCCTGAGACCTATTTTGGTGATCTACCAGAATCCATTCCAAAGCTTGCAGAGCCTTGGACATTGATCTCAATGTTCCTTGGCATGTGGATGAACTTTTCCCATGATCTACATTTCATCCTTTCAATTTTTTGGAGGAATCTCTTGGTAGAGACCGACCTTGTTATTTTCATGTTAGGTCTTGTTCTTCGGGTTTTGATCCCTTTTGGACTAACTGAATCCTCTAGATCATGTTAGGTCTTGTTCTTCAGGTTTTGATCCCTTTTGGACTAACTGAATCCTCTAGATCATGTTAGGTCTTGTTCTTCGGGTTTTGAGTAAGGTGAACACTAAACCTCATTTTACCCCACCACAATATGATGGGAAGTTAGATTTAGATGAATTGATGGATTCGATCTCAGAGATGGAGAAGTATTTCAATTTTGAAAATGTTGTAGAAGAGAGGAAGGCGAAATATGCTTGTACCCTGTTGAAAGGTCACACATCTCTTTGGTGGTAGCATTTGCAAGTTGACAGATAGAGCAGAGGTAAATAGAAGATTAAGATGTGGGATAAGATGATTTCTAAATTGAAATCAAATTTTGTGCTGGCAGATTATCAAGTGGATTTTGTTCCAAAAGTTGCAGAATTTGAGACAGAAGGAATCTAGTGTGAAGGAGTACACTGAAGCATTTTACAGGTTGAACATCAAATCCGGACATGTTGATGATGAAGTTGAACAAATTGCAAGATATTTGAATGGATTGCGGATGTCTATACAAGATGAACTCAACATGATCAAATTGGAGACTATTGAAGAGGCTTACCAGTATGCCCTAAAGGATGAAGAGAAATTGAACGGAAGACATGAGAAGAGACAAAGAGGTAGAGGTCAAAGGTTTACCAGAGGAATATTTTAAGGAGGAATAGGCTATACTAAAGGAAGAGGAACCAATATAGATCAGAACAAGGATAAGAAAGTGATCAAAGAAGGTAATTCATACCGGAAAGATGATAGAAATGTCTACCAGAGGAGAGAACCAGATGGTTACTAGAATGAGAATTCTGGAAGACAAGACAAGATGACATTTAGAGATGGAACATGCTTTAAGTGTGGAGGAGAAGGAAAATGTGCATTTGAATGTAAGAAGATAGAGGCTACTAGAAGAGTAGTAGTGGTGGAAGAAAACCCGACTGGATCAGATAATAAACCAGAAGATGGAGAATTGTTGATGATGAGGAGAGCTTTGTGTCATACCGAAGGAGATGAAGAGCCCTTGCAGAGGAAGAATCTATTCAAGACCAGATGTAAGGTATCTAGTAAGTGTTGTAAAGTTGTTATTGAGAGTGGTAGTTCAAATAATTTAGAGGAGATGGTGAATAAGTTGAAATTGGAGAGATTAAAACACCCCAAGCCTTACCAGATAGCATGGATTCAGGATGAACACAAGTTGTTAGTAAGTGAACAATGTTTGGTGAAATTAAAAATCAAGAATTATCATGATGAAATTTTGTGTGATATTATGCCTATGGATATTTGTCATATTTTGTTGGGTAGATGATGCAGAGGTCTTGTGCCTAGCTCTCCAATTCACCCTTACTTACCCCAACTCCTCAACTCACCCTTCTACTCAAGCTCCTCCAAGGTAACTTGTTAGGGTACACTCCTTAGACCTACAAGGCCTAAAATCTATTGGCTTTCCTCCTAGGTATAGCCTCTTGAGTTTTCTTGTTGGTTCTGACCCAAATCTTTGATTTTGAGATGGTCTCCTACTAGGTTCCCAAAGCTCCAACTAGGTTCCAAAGATCTCCACCAAGGATATTCACTCTAACAACATGTTTAAAGGTTGTGGTTATGTTGTGCAGGTATGTTAAAGGTAATTTTATCCATTGAAAAGGTCCGCACCTTCCTCCCAAGCCCTAGGCTTTCAAATTGCTTCTACCGGCTACTATTAGGCCTAATTGACTAGCCCTTCTTGGACTATTTTTTTGTCCTTTTCCCCAAAATTTCCTAACAACCCCCATATATTTTTACATATTCAGATACCCATAAGGAAGTTAAACAATATCACTCAGTTTCCGATATGGGTTTATTGTACAACTAGGGTTACTGAAAAAGAGCTATTTTTAAGGGGTTTAGGGCTTCCAGGCAATTTTGGAAGATGTGCTCCAAACTCTTCACTGATCAAAATCACTATAGCATCATAAATTGTACGCACTTGCTAGGGTGGTACAATTTCACACCTAGTTTAGCACCCACCTTGGCGCATTTTGCATTTTGCATTGCATTTCCCCTTTAGCACTTAATTAATTAAATTAATTAGGTCTAGGGTTCTATTTTATCATCTTCCATATCATAAAGTTGGGCCCTTTTCATTAAAGTGTGCCCCTTTCATTTTATTCTTCCAATACATCATTTAATCTAAAACCCTAATTAGGTCCTATTTTGAACTTGGGGGCTTGATTTCGGGGGTCAAACATCTCGAAATCACCTGTAACTTCGGGATTCTCTCTAAAATCATCATATCCGATGACCTTGAAAATTTGGTGAAAAGTTGTCGGGACCATGGCGCCCGGAGTGCACATGGTCCCGGACATTTTTCCCAAAATTTTAGGAGCACGATCCAATCATAAAATAAAGCTTAACCCCAAGAAATTGGTGGGAGATTCAATCTCTAGGTCGGCCAAAAGTTGAAATTAAGACCTAGGGTTTCATATATAAGAGCTCTCTTTCTTCATTTGAAAGGATCAAGAATTTTGGTTTCAAGGACCTTCTATGCAGCGAAAGAACAGATCTTTGAAGACTTCAACAACATTCAACATCCATCCATCAAGCATCCATCAATTTCATTCATCCATTTAGGGCTTTGAAGGCATTGAAGAACAATAAGGGATCACCGACTGAAGATTGGCTTGTACCCCTCCCTTGGGGTTGGGTATGATTTCATGTTGTTTTCATGTCTTTGCATAAGCCTCATTATATCATTTGTATTCATGCTTTAGTTCACTTTGCATCTTGATTTGGAGCATTTACATTATCATTTGCAAGCAATTAGGGTTTACTTTCTAGGTTGCTCTAGTTTGCTTACTTGCATTTTAGGATCTTGCACACACACAAGGTCTGCACACACACTACTTTTACAATACAACTTGGCTATTCGTGGAGGTGGAAATCACCAAAGCGGGGGTTTGACTAAGGCAAAACCCTATATAGCCGCCCACCATCCCTTTTCAGATATAAGTGTAGGCTTCAGAATTCAGACGACGCCGCAAGTTGCAGATCCGGAAGAAGCAGACCGAGACAGAACTTCACACCAAATTCCAGCCCAGAAAGCTAGGACAGGGGCATGGGGCGCCCTGGTCCTACCAGGACAGGGGCGTTGGGCGCCCTGGTCCTTCTGTCAGACAACAACTTTCAGCAACTTTCTGACAGCTTTTCAGGTTGCAAAAACAGCAGTTTCAGGAGCAGAATCAGGACAGTGGCGCCCGGGCCCCCGTCCCGAACATTTTCACTCAGATTTTAACACCAGGTATGCATTTACATTCTTGTCTTGTCCTTGTGTTTATAGCTTTCCATTATTTAAGTTCAATTCTGCAATCTTGTTATTAGTTCATACTTGCATCATTTTATCTATCATTTGCAACAAAGGAATAGAAATCCTAATAGGTAGCCCGTGGCTCTCTCTTCCATAGAAAGAAGTAGCCAATTGTGTGATACCTCTAGGCTCTTTTGTATTCCACAAGTGTGTGATTGAAAGTGAGATTAGGGCATGTTTGCTTAGTGTCACTTTTTCCCCCACACATTTTGGTGAACCCGACGTGAACTCCAATCTTCTCTAATTCTGATTTATGTTTTCAAATTTGAGTGTTTATGCTATTTCAAATTCAAATTCGTATTTACAAGTTTTAATTTCTTGCAAGATTCAAAAATTTAGAGGAAATTTTTGCTAAAACCCTAATTTTTTTTAATTCAAAGTTGAACTTGTGGATAGCTTAATTGGGATCAATAATTTCAAATCTGATTTAGGAACTCATTTGAATCATAAATTTCATTTTCTAAATCTACATTCTAAGTGCTTGCATTGGTTAAAATTATACATTTCCTTCTATTTTGCATGTGTTATCATTTGAAAGAGGAAAATTGTTGTCATGATGCATTCATTTGATAATGGGTTAGCTTCCCTTGTTTCAATTTTTCCTTCTCCTAAAGAACCTCCCCCCATCTATAACAACATTTTAGTGCCTAAAAGAGTTGCTACCAATCCCTTTGAAACTCTCCCATGCTCTAAGGATGAAGACTTTAAGAGTGATCTTGACAATTCTCCTAAAATGTGCCCTTCCTATTTAGCTATCCTAGAGGAAGAGAATGATATCATAAACAACTTTCTTAATGTTACTTCACCTTCCCTACATGATGCCTCTCTAAGTGAAAAGGTATTGATGGACATTGACTTATTTTCTCCTAAAGTTGGTCCTTCCAATGGGGGCATGTTAGTGCAACAAGAGGTTATGAACACTTCCTTCAAAGATCTCCTTCCTAAGCATGAATCTTTGGAGACATATGTTCATGTTCCTCCTAAAAAACACTCCCTTCATGAGGATCCTTTTGTGCAAGAAGATGACATTATCCCTACATTTCCTAGTGATGGCATTTCCTTTTCTAACAAAATTCCCACTAGAGATGATGAATTAATGATAAATGCTTACCCTTCGCCTAAAGTTTGTCTTACCCATAAGCATCCCTTAGAGAAAGAAGATGAAATAATAAGCAATTTCCTTAATTTTCTCTCCCCTAAAGATCATATTGAACATATTTTGAGGAAAGAGGATGAGTTTAACACATCTATTGATGCTCTCCCTCCTAAGGATGAGGAATTAATAAACAATGTTATCTCCTCTCCCGAAATTGACAATACTTCAAACATTCCTTTCAACCACTTCACTATTTGGGATGAACCATTAGAAGAAGGTGTAGATTATTCTCTACCCCATGAGAGAACCCTAGCCAAAGGGGATGAAATCAAGATTTAAAACTCCCTTGATAGTTTCTCACCTTCCTTGAATCTCAATTATTCTCCCTCTCCTCAACTTGGTTCTACTCATAAGGAAACCCTAGTTCAAGGCAAGATGGTTAACATCTCTTTCAAAGATCTCCATCTCAAAGGTGAGACTTTAGAGAGTAATGTTGACCCTTCTCCTAGAGAGTTTATTCCCCATGTAGATCCTTTGATGATAGAGGATGATATGACCTTTCCTAGTATTACTCTGCCTACTAGAACATCAATACCTACCCCTTGTCTCTCTCCTAAAATTGATTTAATCCCTGATAAGATTTTAGTGCAAGAGAGGACTATCAATAATTCTTCCACCACTTTTGTTCATTCCTCTAAACCATCCTCAATCAATTTGATACATGTGAATGAAACACCTAACAAACCCCTCTTCACTATCCAAGGTGCTTGTCCTTCTCAAAATTCTCAACCTTTAAATAAGCCTATCTTAGTGGTTCAAGGTGGTTATGCTAATGATTCTTTTTGCACTCCTAAGAAACCAATTATTACTATGCAAGGAGGTTATTCTACTAAGAGCCCTTATGAGTATGCTAAGCAACTGACTAGAGAGAGTTATCATGCGGTTGCCCATACTTATAATACTAGAAACAATAGGCAACCTAATCCTCCTCCAGTTATCCCAACTTCACTTCCTCCTTCCCAACCTATTCTTCCTCAAGCTCCACGTATTTCACAAGTTCTTGGTAAGGAATATGATCTTATAGAACAACTTAAAGCTACCCCTGCTAAGATATCCCTTTGGGATTTGATCCAAACTTCTTCCGCTCATCATGGAATGTTACAAGATGCCTTGAAAGATTTGAATGTTCCTCCATGTAATACATCTAGTAATATAGTGTCTTTGGTTAACTCTGTGATGAATCCTAAAGCTCAAATTGTGTTTACTCAAGATGAGTTGCCTACTAGCGAAATTTAACATCAATATGATCCCTTGATGATTGTGGTTATCATAAATGACACTGCTATAAGACGGACACTGGTAGATAATGGTTTTGGCCTTAATGTGTGTAGCATTAATCTATTGCATAAGATGAATGTGGATACATCCCTTATTGAGCCTGACTCTCATCCCATTCGAGGCTTTGATAATGTGGCTAAGTCTTCATTAGGTATCATCACCTTACCCATCACAGTGGGACCTATTACTTTGCCTACTCCTATCCATGTTATGTCGGGAAATCTAACATACAACTTGTTATTAGGGAGACCTTGGATTCACAGTATGCAAGCTGTCCCCTCTACATTGCATAGACAAGTTAAATTTATTTATAATAATAAGACATATACCTTGATGGGTGATACTAATTTTCAAGCTTGTTTGCAAACATCTACTTCCAAAGGGAGTCCTTCTAAGCCTTCCTCTTCTAGTGATGACTCGTTAAACAAGATACCTATGGATGAATCATCACCCTCTGATAATCAAAATTCTTTGGATGAGTCTGAAGTTCCTGAAGAAGATTCTTCTCAACTTGAATTTACACACGAAAAGGCTTTTGATCCTGAGAAGGTTCTCGCAGAAGATGATTAGGGATCTCTTGATTTTAATCCCACCTTTGTAGGTGAGTATAGGGTTTCTCCTAGAGAGCTTAAAGTTAAAAAGAAGGAAGAAACTAGAGATCAATCAATTTTACTTGAACCTATGAGCAATAATTTTGTGGCTGCTTCTCAAACTTCTTCTCCTCACACCTCTAATTCTGAAGAATTTGATTCTTTGTCTTATGAAAAACCACCTTTTCTTTCTGAAATGGCTAATCGTTATGGTCGTGGTTTTCACATTTTGGCTAAGAGTGGCTATAGTGGAAATGGTTGTGGCGCAAATGAACAAGGAATTAAAGTTCCTTTAGAACATAACATGCATGAATATTCATTTGGACTTGGATATAATCTTTCTAAGCCCACCAAAGCATCTAAAAGACCATCTCTCAGTGTGAATTCTATATTTAGTAGTGATGATGATCTCACTTCAACTAAATCATCTTCTACTTCTATCAACTCTCATTCCCCTCATAAGGAAATCTTGGCGATGAACAAATCTCTTTATGCCTCCCCTCAAATTTCTAAATCCACTTATGAATCTTTATCTCCTATTCATCATAAAGTCCTTTCCTCCAGGGATAAGGCTCTAATAAATTACACTCATCCTTCTTCTAAGATTTCTTGTGACTTTTCTTCTTCAATTTTTATCATTTTATACATGTTTTTGATCTCACTTATAGTTGAGCATTTAGCATGTCATATTCAAATACCTCATTTAGTCTATCATGTCTTTAAATAACATTAATGGCTATTATGTTGCTCATCATTATGTGACATTGGTAGCTCATTTACTGGGGGCTCATTGTCATTCATGATGGTACAATTTCAAGTGCAATCATATTTTTTAAGCAACATAATAGCCTAATTTTTCTATGTTATCTCTTGTTCCTATGGGGACAAGAGTGATTTCATACATCTCTTCTTTTGATGGTTAAAATTTCCCTTTGGGGTAATAATGTGGAAATATTGATCATCTTTTCTTTAGAATCCTCTTTTCCTAGATATGGGAGAAGATGTGTATTCTCTTTCTTACCTTACCCACTTCTTGTGAGGAGCATTTTACATACACTAATGTCTTGCTTGCATGAACTCATGTGAGTATGTAGTACATTTTTCTTATGTCTAAATCTCTCCCTAGAAGATTGTGTAAGTCCTTCTCATTGTCCTTATCCTTGGGAAGCAATGATCTTTCCTTATTTTTATCTAAGGATCCACTTTTTCCTATTTCATGGATGGTTTGAACTTTATTACTTGATGTTATTCCTTGTATGCATTTGTTGTTGTTTGTTCAAGGATTCTCTCTTACAAGAGGTGTAAGTCCTTGACTACAACCTCTTTTGTACTTGGTAAAATACGTCCATAATGAATTCACTCTCCCAATTGGGTTAAAAAGAGCGTCATCCTTCATTAAGAATCACTTTCACCTCGCAAAAGAAGGAAGTATTGCATTCTTATTCTCTTCTTTGTATTATTCTAGAAGATGTTATATTTGTCTAGGACAATTCCTCTCGGGGATAGGTGTCTTTTGTACAAAGATCTCTTCTCCTCTAAGGATCTCTTTTACACATACTACAAGATATCCCTTTTCAACTATCTTATCCTTGCTTAAAGAGTGCAAAACTCTTTTGCTTGGATCTATGACATTGTTGCATTTTTGGGGTATCTTCTTTTGTGATGAAGGTAGGTATCCTTGTTCTACTTTACTTATGACATAAACCTTACACTTTTTGAGCAATGGGTCATTCTCGGAACCCGAGCACAAACTCTTAGAGCGAGATGTCTCCATTTTTTTCTTTTATGCAAGGTGATTATTCTCGGAACTAGAGCACAGACTCTTAGAGCGAGATGTCACGCTTTTGTACTATACATATACAGGTTGTAGCATACTCGGGCATAGACTCCTATGAGGTGCTTCTAACCTCCTGTACACACACATGCATGAGGTTGAGTGGAACTAGTGGCATAAGGCTAGACTTTCTCACTCTCCTCCCTTACATGGATCACCTAGACAGACTCTAGGGGCTAGTTTTCCATGTCCTTTTTCCCATGGATCACCTAGACAAGATCTAGGGGCGAGAAGTCCATGTTTTCTCTCTCACTATTCTTCTCATGGATCACCAATGTGTATTCATGCTTTTTTTTTCCTTTCTTTTCTTCTCTTTGCATTTTGTTTCCATTTACATCCTTCATCTTGTGTTAGAGAACTCTCAAATTGTCACACTCTTTGTTGTGTTGGAATTGAGATTTAGTCCTCTTTCTTACCAAATGATTCTCCATTAGTTTTTGATCTCATATCAAATCTTCTTGTGAGCATTTGTCATCAATATTCTTTAACAATTCGAAGTGGTAAACATGATACCCTGTTTCAACTCACTAAAATTAGCAAGCCGAAACAGGGGGGGGCATATAGCTACCCTCGAATTTTCATCACCTTCCTTAGTAAGCATTAGGTGATTTTGTGATCTAACGTGTGTTTTGTAGGGTGTGGTTCCTAACTGTGTACTGCAGATACCGCTGGGGGCTTCGTTCGACAGACTTATGGATATATCCTTTTTCAAATAATGTTTACTTTTCTGTACTTTAGCTTGCATATGCACGTAGTTTTCATATGACCGCTAAAGTGGGGGCTAAATGTAGCATTGTAAATTGTACGCACTTGCTAGGGTGGTACAATTTCACACCTAGTTTAGCACCCGCCTTGGCGCATTTTGCATTTTGCATTGCATTTCCCCTTTAGCACTTAATTAATTAAATTAATTAGGTCTAGGGTTCTATTTTATCATCTCCCATATCATAAAGTTGGGCCCTTTTCATTAAAGTGTGCCCCTTTTATTTTATTCTTCCAATACATCATTTAATCTAAAACCCTAATTAGGTCCTATTTTGAACTTAGGGGCTTGATTTCGGGGGTCAAAACATCTCGAAATCACCTGTAACTTCGGGATTCTCTCTAAAATCATCATATCCGACGACCCTGAAAATTTGGTGAAAAGTTGTCGGGACCATGGCGCTCGGAGTGCACATGGTCCCGGACATTTTTCTTGAAATTTTAGGAGCATGATCCAATCATAAAATAAAGCTTAACCCCAAGAAATTGGCGGGAGATTCAATCTCTAGGTCGGCCAAAAGTTGAAATTAAGACCTAGGGTTTCATATATAAGAGCTCTCTTTCTTCATTTGAAAGGATCAAGAATTTTGGTTTCAAGGACCTTCTATGCAGCGAAAGAGTAGATCTTTGAAGACTTCAACAACATTCAACATACATCCATCAAGCATCCATCAATTTCATTCATCCATTTAGGGCTTTGAAGGCATTGAAGAACAATAAGGGATCACCGACTGAAGATTGGCTTGTACCCCTCCCTTGGGGTTGGGTATGATTTCATGTTGTTTTCATGTCTTTGCATATGCCTCATTATATCATTTGTATTCATGCTTTAGATCACTTTGCATCTTGATTTGGAGCATTTACATTATCATTTGCAAGCAATTAGGGTTTACTTTCTAGGTTGCTCTAGTTTGCTTACTTGCATTTTAGGATCTTGCACACACACAAGGTCTGCACACACACTACTTTTACAATACAACTTGGCTATTCGTGGAGGTGGAAATCACCAAAGTGGGGGTTTGACTAAGGCAAAACCCTCTATAGCCGCCCACCATCCCTTTTCAGATATAAGTGCAGGCTTCGGAATTCGGACGACGCCGCAAGTTGCAGATCCGGAAGAAGCAGACCGAGACAGAACTTCACACCAAATTCCAGCCCAGAAAGCTAGGACAGGGGCATGGGGCGCCCTGGTCGTACCAGGACAGGGGCGCTGGGCGCCTTGGTCCTTCTGTCAGACAACAACTTTCAGCAACTTTCTGACAGCTTTTCAAGTTGCAAAAATAGCAGTTTCAGGAGCAGAATCAGGACAGTGGTGCCCGCGCCCCCGTCCTAAACATTTTCACTCAGATTTTAACACCAGGTATGCATTTACATTCTTGTCTAAAATCACACAAAAAATCTAAAATGCAAGAAATGACAACTTTGAGCTAGGTGCTTTGCACCATACTCCCCTGGGGCAAGGAACTCAAGTCCCTTGAGTTATCAGGTCTGCTAGTTGCACTCCATGATGAATTATGTAAGTTTCTAACATACACATATCCTCTAAATTAGGTAGACCTTCCCACTTCATAAGATAATGTTTGTGGATGCCCTTTATTGTCTTCTTGATCACCTTGTTATCCAAGATGCTTTCCAACTGAACTGGTTGACTAACTGGTAAATCCTTCACCTAATCCTCTTTATATTGCAATGTGGTATCCATCTGAGAGGTCTGAGATTCTCCTTTATAGGGATACAAGTGAAAAATATTGAAAATAGGAGATACTACCAAAGAAGGAGGTAGTTCAACCTCATAGGCATTTTGGCCAAACTTATGCACAATCTTGAGTGGCCCAATCTTGTTCACCATCAACTTGGTTGGCTATCCTTTTGGAAGTCTTTCCTTTCCGAGATAAGCCAAAGATAAGTCTCCAACCTTAAATTGCAAGTTCCTTCTTAAGTGATTAGCTTGTTCCTTATATTTTTCTAATTTTTGTTGCAAGGACTGCCATACTTTGTCATGAATTTCCTTAATACCTTCAGCAAAACTCTTTCCTTGAGCACTCTTGTGGGTCATTGTACTGATATCAGTAAGTTCTAAGACATCTCTAGGATGCATTCCATAAAAAATTTCAAAAGGATTTTTACTTGTGCTTTGGTTGACTGAATCATTGTATGCATACTCTGCTTGGCTGATCACCAAGTCCCAAGTCTGACCATGCTGCTTAGTGAGACACCTTAGGAGATTACCCAAGGACCTATTGACCACCTTAGTCTGACTATCTTATTATGGATGGTAGGCAGATGAAAATGAGAGTCTAGTACCCAACTTCTTCCATAAGGTTCTTGATAAGTGACTCAAAAACTTAACATCCCTATCATTGATAATGCTAACCGGAAGTCCATGGATTCTTACTATTTCTTTGAAGAAAAGACCTGCAATATAGGTGGCATCATTGGTACTCTTACAAAGGATGAAATGAGCCATTTTTCTGAACCTATCTACCACCACATAAACACTATCAAATCCTCTTGGTGTTCTTGGTAAACCCAACACAAAGTCCATGCTAAAACATTCCCAAGGCCTTTGGGGTATGACAAAGGGCTAATATAAACCCACATTACTTGTTGATCCTTATTCTCTCTGACATATGGCACATTTTAAAAAAAATCTCCTTACTTATGATTGCAACTTGGGCCAATAGTAGAACCAACTAACCTGCTCCAGTGTTTTATCATTGCTAAAATGACCTCCTAGAAACCCTTGATGTTTCTCTTGAATGATGTTTTGTCTAATAGAGCATTGGGGTATACAAAGGAGATGTCCTTTACACAAAAAACCTTCCTGTATCATATACTCTGAGTAGGAATATGAGAAGTGTTAGAAAAATTAGAACATGTAGCATATATATCAACAAAATCTGTCTTCTTTGTAGAGGTCTCTCAACTCCTCCAACCCTACATAGTGCAATTTAACCTCTTGTATGGTCATGACTCTACTACTTAGTGCATCAGAAACTTTATTTGAGGTTCCCTTATTATTCTTGATAGTGAAGGTATAAGATTTTAGGCATTTTACCCACTTGAGGTGCTTTTGATTGAACTTCTTTTGTCCATTGAGAAAACTAAGGGCATGGTTGTTAGTATAGACCACAAACTCTTTGGGCAGAAAGTAATGATGTCAATTCTTCAAGGCTTTCACCATGGCATACAATTCCAAGTCATATTCAAAGTAATTTTGTTTTTCTTCATTCAACTTTTTAGAGAAAAAGGCTATGGGAAGCCTCTTGACTCAAAACAACCCCTATTGCTCTTTGACTAGCATCACACTCAACTGTAAATAACTGATTGAAATTGGGTAACCTAAGTGGTGCAGGAGAACCAACTTTAAAAACTTTATTATCCTACCTTTTTATGACTCCTAAGGGGCCCAGATTGTTTATTTCATGCTAGGAGTCATTGGTTTTGTTTTTGATCCATTTGTGAGGCCTAGTCCCAGGTTTAGCAATTTATGAGCCACTTGGTCAACTATGGTCAAAGGGTCATAAAACTTTAGTTTTGAGTTATTTTCTTGTTTTTGGCAATAAATTGGTCCTTCATGAACATTGGTAGGATTTAGAAAGTTAGTTTGCACTTTTAAGTGCTTTTGAGCAAAAATTGTCAAAAAGTGTCAATGTTGTCATCACAACACTTGACAACTTTTTGTTTGTAAGAAAATATCCTTCCCCATTGGCTAATTAGTTCAAAAATTGGTTTTAACTGATGGGGGAGGCCTTCATAATCCCTTTTAGGTGGGAGATGAAGGAGTTGATGTAAATTTTCATTTGGCAATCAATAAAAAAAACCTTGTTTTCTTGCAAACAGTCAAGTTTTTTCTCTTGTACGAATTATTTTTGGACTACTAGGAGGTTATAACTTATGGATTAAGATTGATGGGCCTCTTACCTTTCTTTTTATTTTGATTTGAGGTCTCTAAGTGCTCTAGTTTGAAAGTTATTGCATTTTTACTAAAAACAGTTTTGAAACCCTCCTAAACCTAGGGTTTTGACCTATTTTTGCATTTCCTCTCATGGCCACCATAAAAAAATTCTAAAACTTGGTGGAATGAGAGGTTTTTATATGTACTCAATGATTCTAGAAGAAATTTTCAGGTTGGTAGGTGTCTTTGGCCTTTTCTTTGATTTTTAGGTTGGCATCCTCATGTGACAACCTAGTTTCAAAATGCAAAATTGGTGATAAAACAAAATAGGGGTTGAACCAATGTACAAAATCCTGGATTTGGTCAATTGGGGTGTGGAAAACACTTTTTCAATTGGTGAAACTTTCTGATCAATCAAATTTCACACACTTCTTTCACAAACCCACCTACTTAAGCCTAATTAGGCCTACTTGCATTTGTGAAGGGCAATAGGTCTCCTTTATTTTCTAGACCACCTCCTTTTGGATTTAGACCTTTCTCAATAAAGGGTATTTGGATATCCATTTTTTTTTGTTGGTCATTTGCAAGTTTACAAAGTTGTTTTGATAAGTCCCCTTGAGTATACAAGGATTTTGAGGTTTTACAAAGGAACCTTGTTGAATTGATCAGTTTGTTGTGTCACCACACCTTGAGCATGTTTTCATGAGAATTTTCATCCACCTTGACCATTTTGTTTGATCCCTTCTGACTATTTTGTCAAAATTCCAACTTGAAGCCAAGTTTGGTGTCCAACCGGTTTGAGTAGGCTTGAGCAATTTTCAACTTTTGATCCTAAGATCTTGTCAATATTATCCTTAGGGTCTATAATGTTGTTTATGATTAATTGAAGAGGTTTTTTTAGGTTTAAGTCTGGTTGGTAGGGTGTTTTGGGTTTCCTTGGTGGCCTATTGTGACAGGTTTGTCTTGAATTGCACTCACCTAGCCTAGCACTTGCATCAAGTGGTATCAGAGCTTAGGTTTTGAACCTAAGGAGTGAAAGATGTCAGAGAATAATGCAGATGGAGATAATAACAATGAAAGGCTCCCACATCACATGAAAAATGTGGAATTGGCAAAGAGGGTGCAATCCCTAGTGAATCAAGTAAACAATCTTAACTAGAAGCTTAATAAGAGGAGACAAGGAGAAGACCTTGGAGAGAGGGGTGAAGAAGAGGAAGAACCCTTGTGGTAGGATGATGCTGATGATGTACCTACAGACCAAAGGTACCTTGTTAATGCCCTCAAGATAGTGGCAGGGAGAACCAATGATAGTAAGCTTGACTTGCCTTCCTTCAATGGGAAGATGGACCCTGATGTGGTCATTGAATGGGTTGATGCCCTAGATTGTTTCTTTGATTGTGAAGAGATCCCTAAAAGTCAAAGGGTCAAGATAGTGAAGTCCAAGATGAAAGGTGGAGCTTTGACATGGTGGAACTTTCTTCAAGGAGAAAGGGTGAAAGAGGACAAGAGTTTGATTACCTCTTGGAAAACCATGAAGGAAAAGATACATGAGGCCTATATCCCTGCAGATTATGAAGTTCAACTTCATAGAAGGAGGCAAAATCTCAGGAAAAAGGACATGGACATCAACACAAACATTGAGGAGTTCCAAAAGTTGTGTTTGAAGTCCAAGACTGTGGAAAGGGAAAGTGAAAGGTTAGCCAGGTACTTGAATGACTTGAAAATGAATATCCAAGATGAGTTGAATTTGTGTACCCCCACCACAGTACAATAGTGCTACCAATTGGCACTTAAAGTGGAAGATAAGTTGAAGAGGAGGCAAGAACAAGGCAGAAAGGGTAAAGGAAGTGATTTCAACAATAAATCCAAAGGCAAGAGCAATTTGTGGAGTAAAGGGCAGTCAAGTAATGACAACAAATCTTGGGAGCAGCTCCAAGGAAACAAAGAACAAGGTGACTATGGTGGTAGAGGAAACTCTAGAGGGAGAAGACCTTTTGGTAGAGAAAGAGGGAGATCAAATGAACCCCTCAAATGCTTCAATTGTAATCAGTTAGGACACCATGCTGGAAGGTGCCCTGAAAGAGGAAACAACAACAACAACCAAGGTGAAAGAAGAAATCAAGTGGTCCAAGAGGAGAGACATGAACTTGATGCTAAAGAAGGTACGGTCCTAATGATGAGGCAGACCTTCCTACAAGTTCCCCACACCTAAGAACCACCCCAAAGGAATAATCTCTTTAGGACAAGGATAAGGTGCCAAGGTAAAGTGTGTAACCTACTCATAGATTCCAATTCAACTGAAAATTTGGTTTCTAGAGAAATGGTAGTTAAACTTGGAATAACTAAATCCGCTCATCCTTTTCCTTATCATGTTTCTTGGCTTACTAAGGGGCAGCAAACCCTTGTGACTGATCAAACCATGGTTGAGTTCTCTTTAGGTGATTTTAAGGACAAAGTTTTATGTGATATTGTAGAGATGGATGCTTGCCATCTTCTACGAGGGAGGCCATGGCAATATGACATGGATGCCACCTATAGTTGTAGGAAGAACACCTACACCATTGTAAGAGATGGAGTCACCTATACCATGAAACCATTGCCTAACACTAAGACAGAGAAAGAGCCCACAGTCATAGTAATTGGTGAGAAAGAGATGGTAAAAACATTGAAAGAGTCTCAAGAAGAGAGTTTTGTTTTGGTTGTGAAATCCAAGGACAAAGATGAATCTGATCCTATAGCACCTATTCCCGATGTTGTGAAAGGTTTGCTTGACAAGTACAAGGATGTCAACACAAGTGAGTTGCCCCCTACCCTCCCACCCTTGAGAGATGTTTGCCATCAAATTGATTTGATTCCTGGTGCATCATTGCCCAACAAGGCACCATACAAGATGACACCCAATCAGAATGCTGAGATCTCAAGACAAGTCCATGAGATGTTGAACAAGGGACTCATTCAAAAGAGTCTTAGCCCTTGTGTCATACTAGTAGTATTAGCACCCAAGAAAGATGGGAAATGGTGGTTATGCACTGATAGCAGGGCTATAAACAAGATCACTATAAGATATAGGTTCCCAATTCAAAGGATGGAGGACCGAATGGATCAACTTGGCAATGCTTGCTACTTCTCTAAAATTGATCTCAAATCTGGTTATCACCAAATAAGGATTAGACCGGGAGATGAATGGAAGACTGCATTCAAGACAACACATGGTTTGTATGAATGGCTTGTCATGCCTTTTGGTTTGAGCAATGCTCCAAGCACATTCATGAGGTTGATGAATGAAATCTTCAAATATTTCAATGGTAAGTTTGTGGTGATATATCTTGATGATATTCTGATTTTTAGCAGCACTTTAGAAGAGCATATTAACCATTTGGAGCAAGTTATAAGGAAGCTTCATGAGCACAAACTAATCATCAATCTAGAGAAGTGTATCTTCATGTAGAAGGAGCTCACATTTTTGGGCTTTGTCATCTATCAAGGCACACTAAAGATGGATCCAAGCAAGGTAGAAGCCATTGTAAGTTGGCCTCAACCAAAGAATCCAGGTGATATGAGAAGTTTTCATGGATTAGCCACCTTTTATAGTAAGTTTATTAAAAATTTCAGTCATATTTGTGCTCCATTGTTGGATACAATTAAAGGTGGTAGAAAAACTAAGTTTGTATGGACTAATGCAACCAATGAGGCTTTTCAATATTTGAAGAATAGGGTGGCACAATATCCCATTCTAACCTTGCTTGATTTTGGCAAAGTGTTTACAGTTGAAACATATGCTAGCAACTTGTCTATAGGGGCTGTCCTAAGCCAAGAAAATAGACCTATTGCTCTCTTTTCAGAAAAACTCAATGAGGCCAAGAAGAAGTATTCTACTTATGACCTTGAATTCTATGCAATGGTTCAAGCATTGAAAAAATGGAGACACTACCTTCTACCAAAGGAGTTTGTGGTTTTCAAAGACAATCATGCTCTTAGCTACCTGAACTCACAAGAGAAACTAAGTGTTAAACACATCAAATGGATGGAGCAACTTCAAGCCTATACTTTCACTATCAAGCACAAAAAGGGTTAAGCCAACAAAGTGGCTGATGCATTAAGCAGAAGAGAGGGTTTGGTTCAAGAAATCCAACTTCAAAGCATTGGTATTAATGCCTTGAAGACTCTCTATGCAGGTGATTCAGATTTTGGTGAAGCTTTTGAGGTTTGCTCTAAACTTGTGGGTAAATATCACACTGATTTTTCAGATTTCCTCATTCAAGATGGTTTATTGTTTAAAGGATCTCAACTTTATATTCCTAAATGCTCAATGAGGTCTAATATTATCAAGGAAAAACATTATGGTGGCATGAGTGGTCACTTTGGTATTGATAAAACTCTAGATCTAGTCAAAAGGAGTTATTTTTGGCCTAAAATGGCATATGATGTCAAAAATTTTGTTCAAACTTGTACAATATGTCAACAAGCAAAAGGTGTGTCAACCAATCAAGGATTGTATCAGCCCTTACCAATACCTTCTAGACCTTGGGAATCAATCTCAATGGATTTTGTAATGGGATTGCCTAGGAGTAAGCAAGGGTATGATAGTGTTTTTTTCATTGTGGACAGGTTCAACAAGATGACACATTTTGTACCTTGTAAAAGCATTAATGATGCTTCACATATTGCCCATATCTTCTTCAAAGAAGTGGTCAGAATTCATGGGTTACCAAAAACAATTGTCTCAGATAGAGATGTCAAGTTTCAAGGCCATTTTTGGAGAACTTTGTTCAAGAAATTGGGCACAAATCTGACCTGTAGTTCTGCATATCACCCACAAACTGATGGCCAATCAAAAGTGGTGAATAGGTCATTAGGTAATCTACTTAGATTCCTAACAAAGCAATACAATCAGAATTGGGAGATGGTACTCCCTCAAGTAGAGTTTGCATTCAATGACTCTTTAAACTGATCAATAGGGAAGACTCCTTTTCAAACAGTGTTTGGCATGCATCCTCAGGGTCCCTTTGACTTGGTAGACCTACCATCTGATTTCAAAATCAGTGCAAAAGGAGAGGAACTTGCAGATTTGATAGCAAAAGTGCAGGAAGAGGTGAAACAAACCCTTCAAAATACTACTCAAAAGTACAAAGCCCATGCTGATAAAAAGAGAAAGGAAGTACATTTCAAAATTGGAGACAAAGTTTGGGCATATCTCAAGAAGGAAAGATTGCCTAAGGGTAGATATTCCAAGTTGCATATGAAGAAAGTGGGGCCATGCACCATTTTGAACAAAATGGGTGACAACGCCTATGAGATTTCTCTTCCTCATACTTTGCAAATTTCTCCTATTTTCAATATTTGTGATCTGACCTCTTATAAAGGTGATGCATGTATTGACATTGTTGTAGGTCCTTTTGAAGGTGCAGGTACTTCTAATGATCAAATCTCTCATGACCAAGAAGACTATGTCACAAACCTTCCTCAAAGCAAGCCGGTTGAGTTGGAAAAGATCTTGGATTCTAAGATTCTAAAACAAACCAGGAAGAAGACATATTTGTAGTACCTGGTAAAGTGGAAAGGACTCCCCACCATTGATGCCACATGGATGACTGAAGAGAAGATCCAAAATCATGGATCTTCACTTGATAAACTTGACTCAAGTGGGAACTTGAGTTCAAAAACTCATGGGGAGTATGGTGTAGGAGCACCAACTTTAAGAACTTGATTATCCTACCCTGTTATGACTCCTAAGGGGCCTTGGATTATTTATTTCATGCTAGGAGTCATTGGTCTTGTTTTTGATCCATTTGTGATGCCTAGTCCCAGGTTTGGCAATTTATGAGCCACTTGGTCAACTATGGTCAAAGGGTCATAAAACTTTAGTTTTGAGTTATTTTCTTTTTTTTGGCAATAAATTGGTCCTTTGTGACCATTGGTAGGATTTAGAAAGTTAGTTTGCACTTTTAAGTGCTTTTGAGCAAAAATTGTCAAAAAGTGTCCATGTTGTCATCACAACACTTGACAAATTTTTGTTTGTAAGCAAATATCCTTCCCCATTGGATAATTAGTTTGAAAATTAGTTGTAACTAATGGGGGAGGCCTTCATAATCCCTTTTAGGTGGGTGATGAAGGAGTTGATGTAAATTTTTATTTGGCAATCAATAAAAAAAACCTTGTTTTCTTGCAAACAGTCACATTTTTGCTCTTGTATAGATTATTTTCAGACTACTGGGAGGTTATAACTTATGGATTGAGATTGAGGGGCCTCTTACCTTTCTTTTTATTTTGATTTGAGGTCTCTAAGTGCTCTAGTTTGAAATTTATTGCATTGTTACTAAAACAAGTTTTGAAACCCTCCTAAACCTAGGGTTTTGACCTATTTTTGCATTTCCTCTCATGGCCACCGTACAAAAATTCTAAAACTTGGTGGAATGAGAGGTTTGTATATTTTCTCAATGATTCTAGAAGAAATTTGCAGGTTGGCAGGTGTCTTTGGCCTTTTCTTTGATTTTTAGGTTGGCATCCTCATGTGACAACCTAGTTTCAAAATGCAAAATTGGTGATAAAACAAAATAGGGGTTGAACCAATGCACAAACTCTTGGATTTGGTCAATTGGGGTGTGGAAAACACTTTTTCAATTGGTGAAACTTTCTGATCAATCACATTTCACACACTTCCTTCACAAACCTACCTACTTAAGCCTAATTAGGCCTACTTGCATTTGTGAAGGGCAGTAGGTCTCCTTTGTTTTCCAGACCACCTCCTTTTGGATTTAGACCTTTCTTGATAAAGGGTATTTGGATATCCATTTTTTTTTGTTGATCATTTGCAAGTTTGCAAAGTTTTTTTGATAAGTCCCCTTGAGTATACAAGGATTTTGGGGTTTTACAAAGGAACCTTGTTGAATTGATCAGTTTGTTGTGTCACCACACCTTGAGCATGTTTTTATGGGAATTTTCATCCACCTTGACCATTTGGTTTGATCCCTGCTCATTTTTTTGTCAAAATTCCAACTTGAAGCCAAGTTTGGTGTCCAACCAGTTTGAGTAGGCTTGAGCAATTTTCAACTTTTGATCCTAAGATCTTTTCAATATTATCATTAGGGTCCAGAATGTTGTTTATGATTAATTGAAGAGTGTTTTTTAGGTGTAAGTCTGGTTGGTAGGGTGTTTTGGGTTTCCTTGGTGGCCTATTGTGACAGTTTTGTCCTCAATTGCACTCACTTAGCCTAGCACTTGCATCACTAAGGGTAGGTAACTCAGCTATCTTCTTTTTCAACAACTCAAATCCCTTTTGGGCCTCCTCTATCCACCTAAACTGACACTTGACTCCCCCTTTGATAGTATTGAGTACAGGAGCACACACGTGACTAAAGTTTCTTACAAACTTCCTATAAAAGGATGCTAACCCATGAAAGCTCTAACATCACTAATATTCTTAGGTGTAATCCAACTAAGGATTGCCTCAACCTTCCTAGGATCAATTTTTAGACAACCTTGTGAAATGAAAAAAACCAAGATATACAAGTTCAATCTTGAGAAACTCACACTTTTCAAGGTTGATTTTGAGTTGTGCCTTTTTCAGCTTCTTCAAGATCATCTCCACATCCTTGAGATGTTCTTCTTTGAACATGCTAAAGATTAAAATGTCATCAAGATATACAATCACAAATTTACCTATGAACTCAACCAAGACTTCATTCATGAGCCTTTGAAAGGTGTTAGGTGCATTGGTAAGGCCAAATGGCATGACCAACCACTCACAGAGGCCAACATTGGTCCTAAAGGTTGTATTTCATTCATCCCCTGGTCTGATTCTTATATAATGATAACCTAATTTTAAATCCACCTTTTTGAAGTAGCTTGCACCCCCAAGATTTTCCAACAGGTCTTCTATCCTTGGCATAGGGAACCGATACCTTATAGTGATCTTATTGATTGCTCTTGAATCTGTACACATTCTACATTTTCCCCCTTTCTTGGGTGCTAAGACAATAGTTACAACACACAGACTCAAACTCTTTTTGATGAATCCTTTGTCCAAGAGCTCCTGCACTTGTTTGGCAATTTCTTCATTTTGACTAGGTGTCATTTTGTAGGCAGCCTTGTTAGGCAAACTTGACCCTAGAATCAGGTCTATTTGGTGATTTACATCCCTCATTGGTGGCAAAGAATCGGGTAGATCTTCTCCTATCAATTCTTCATATTTTTTGAGTAGACCTTTCATCTCTTGTGGCACTTCTTCCATTGGATCTATCTTACCTTCTTCACAAGTTTTGAGCACAATAGGATACCCTTGATCTCCTTCTTTTTTTATCACCTTAAAAAACTCTTTCCCACTCATCATCATCACACTTGATCCCACTTTTTTTTCCTCTTTTTGATCAAGTAATGGGTCCATTTGATACCTCTTACCATTCTTGATAATGACATAGCTATTCTTCTCTCCATCATACTGAGCCTTTACATCAAATTGCCATGGATGTCCCAACAACAAATGGCAAGCATCCATAGGAAATATATCACATTAAATATTGTCCTTATACTCACCAATATCATAGTCTACCCATTCTTGCTCATAAACTAAGACATGTTGGCCCTGATTGATCCATGACACCTTGTAGGGAGTGAGATGTGGTAGCATCTTTAACTTGAGTTTATCCACCATTTCAGTTGAAACTATATTCACAATTGAACCCGAGTCTATTATCACTTTGAAAATCTTTCCTTGAGACTTACAAGTTGTTCTAAATAAACTCTTCCTTTGTGGTGGCTCTCGAGCTTGAAGAATCTTCAACAAATACCTTCTTAGCATTATACTTTCACCATCTGTCACTGGCTTGCCTTGGTGAGAGGGGAAGACACACTTTGATTGTCTTCTTCATGCACTAATTGTGTTCTTCTCTCACCCATGTATGAGTGTGAAGATCTGGTTTCTTTCTTCGAACACCTTCCCATTGTGTGGCCAACTTGATTACAATTGTAACATCTACCGGTGAAAACCGAATTTCCTCTTCCCAAGCTTCCAAATCTGCCTCTAGAATTGTTTCTTCCTCTGAAGGATACTCTAAATATCCCCCTTGAAGAGTCTCCACCACCTTCTTGCCTTTAGTTTTCTTCATTCCTTGATGTTTGTTGTCCTCTACTAAAAGTGCCCCTTCCTCTAAAGGATCTACCACCTCTAAAATTTTGATTTTGTTCACTCCTCCTCTTGATTTTATCTTCTGCCCTTAATGCTAACTGAATACAATTATGAACAGTATTAGGAGTAAGGATACTGATTTCATCTTGTATATTTTGTCTCAATCCATTCATGTATATAGACAATTTATCCACCTCATTCTCATGCTTCTTAGCCCTGAGGTTTAGTTTATGGAATTCCTTTGTGTAAGCATTGACATCTAGCTCCCTTTGTTTCAGATTTTGTAGTCTCTTATGAATTTGAAATTCATAATCTCCTGGAAGGAATTGTGCCTTAAGTCTGATCTTCATACGCTCCCATGAAGTTATCTTCTTTTTACCTTCTTGTATCCTTTCTTCTTGCATCATATTCCACCAAACCAATGTTGTTCCTCTCATTCTTGATTTTGCCAGACTAACTCTTTTCTCTTATGCTACCTCTTGGTAATCAAAATAATTATTGAGAGCTTATATCCAATCAAACAACTCTTCTCCATTGAGGTTTCCTCCATATATGGGTAATCCATCCGGATTGTCCTTAGAAATGGATTTGACTGCATCTAGGAATAACTTTTGTTCTTGAGGCATAGATACTGTTGTTGGTTCCTCTCCATCTTCCACTTCTTCATCATTCTCACCACCCCATTCTATCTTAACCTTTCCATTCTCCTTCTTTGCCTCTCTGGTTCCTCTACTTCCTTCTGTATCCTTCAATACTTCTATCATCTTTGCCACCATCTGCCAGATGGCTTTTGGAGTTATTTCCTTTGGAGGTATTGAACTTTCTTCTGATTCTTCACAATCTGACATACACCAAATATTTCAAAGAATGGCTTTGATACCACTTTGATGTAGAGGTCTTGTGCCTAGCTCTCCAATTCACCCTTACTCACCCCAACTCCTCAACTCACCCTTCTACTCAAGCTCCTCCAAGGTAACTTGTTAGGGTACACTCCTTAGACCTCCAAAGCCTAAAATCTATTGGCTTTCTTCCTTGGTATAGCCTCTTGAGGTTTCTTGTTGGTTCTAACCCAAAACTCTGATTTTGAGATTGTCTCCTACTAGGTTCCCAAAGCTCCAACTAGGCTCCAAAGACCTCTACCAAGGATCTTCACTCTAACAACATGTTTAAAGGTTGTGGTTATGTTTTGCAGGTATGTTCAAGGTCATTTTATGAATTTACAAGGTCTGCACCTTCCTCGCAAGCCCTAGGCTTTCAACTTGCTTCTACCGGCTACTATCAGGCCTAATTGACTAACCCTTCTTGGACTATTTTTTGGTCTTTTCCCCCAAAATTTACTAAAAAACCCTAGATAGTTTTACATATTCAGATACCCATTTGTAATTTAAATAGGATCACTCAGTTTCCCATCTGGGTTTGTTGTACAACTAGGGTTACTAAAAAAGAGCTTTTTTTAAGGGGTTTAGGGCTTCCAGGCAGTTTTGGAAGATGTGCTCCAAACTCTTCACCAATCAAAATAACCAACCCAAAAAAACTTGTATTCTTTTAGTACACTCATATACCTTTCCAAAATACTATGGGTTTCTGTGGTGTCACTTCTCCATGGCATTGAAAATGAACAATCTCTGCTACCCCCACACACTAGCTACAAGCTTGTGTGTTATTCATCTCACCCATTCTCCTCCTTGTGACCTGCAAAAAAAAAAAACCTACTCTAAAACTATTTACAGAGCCTACCCAATCCATACATTGGATTGCAACTTGTGTCATTCGTGGATGCTCAGGTAAAATGCATTTTTACAATCAAAACCCCAAGTTTCAAGGGTTTGTGAGCAACTTTTACAAAAACAGTGATAACTTTTGATCCAAAGCACTTCAGACCTTCATATTATACTTGTTGGAAAGATTAAAAAAATTCCTAACTTCCTCTACTACTATGAGAATTGTACCAGATGGTACATGTCATACAAAAGCATAAATTCAAAGCAAATGCAGTCCAAACGTGAGAAAAAGCATAGGAAACCCTTGACAAAAGAATTGAATGCAAACCAAAAGTTGATTAACCTATTATTGGAGATGATTATAAAGTTTTATACACCATTTTAAGCTGGCTCTAGCCAACTTCCAATGCCATTTCCTTCATGGACAACTTTTGCCTAAAAATACAAAAGTTGTGATGACCAATTTTTGACAACTTTTACCTATGAGTGCAAAAACACACTCGAAGGCTCTCAAGGCCCGAAACATCACTCAAATGGAATCCCACAATGGATTTAAACCATTTACAAACATTCTAGCAAGTTTCTAGGCATTCACCTAGTACAAACCAAAAATTGACATTTTGACAACATTTCAGGATAATGACAATTTTGGATCCTGAGCACAACAAAAGTGTGAACAACCAAACTATGGCTTCAAAAAGCATAATAGGATTTCTTCCACCTTATTACAACATAAAATAACTTTAAATCACACAAAAAATCTAAAATGCAAGAAACGACAACTTTGAGCTAGGTGCTTTGCACCAGTAGACCTTGACAGTTTGATAGACAAGCAATACATGATGGAAGGAAGAATACATACACTATTGTGGCCAATGGGATGAAGAAAACCTTGTTACCTTTGGGGGAACCTTTTAAGAATGAAGTTTGTATGAATGCCAGAATCTGTTTAGTAGATGGAAGGAAATTCATGGATGGACTGAGACATGAGAATGTGTGTTTTGCCTTAATTCCTAAGAAGACTGAGAGATTGAAACTGGAAGGAGAACACCTGGAAGAGATAAGAGATTTTCTGACAAAGTATGAGGACATCATTTCAAATAATGTACATAATGGATTTGCACCTATTAGAAGTATTAGTAATTGCATGGAATTGGTTCCCGAAGCTAGTTTGCCTAACAAAGTTGCACAACGATTGACATCGATAGAGAATGAAGAACTGAATAGACAAGTGCAGGAGCTGTTAAAGAAAGGTTTGACCAGGGAGAGTCTGAGACCTTGTGTAGTACCACAAATATTAGCACCTAAGAAGAATAGAGAATAGAGGATGTGTACCGATTCAAGAGAAATAAATAAGATCATAGTGAAATACCGGTTTCCTTTGCCTAGGATGGATGACATAATGGACTGTTTGAGTGGAGAAAATACTTTACAAAGATAGATTTGAAGAGTGGATATCATCAGATCAGGATCAAAGAAGGTGATGAGTGGAAGACAACATTTAATACAAATGAAGGGCTATATGAATGGTTGGTGATTCCTTTTGGATTCACTAATGCACCAAGTACTTTCATGAGGATGATGAATAAGGTATTGAAGTTGGGTAAGTTTGTTATTGTGTATTTGGATGATATTCTGATTTTTAGTAAGACAAAAGAGGAGAATTTGCTGCAGTTAAGACAAGTTTTGCAGAGGTTGAGAGAAGAAAAGTTGATGATCAATATCAAGAAGTGTACTTTCATGAAGGACAAGTTAGTCTTTTTAGGATTTGTAATATTTGAGGATGGATTGAATATGGACCCTAAGAAAGTGAAATCCATTGTTGAGTGATCTACACCAAAAATAATTGGGGAGGTAAGATCATTTCATGGGTTGGATAGTTTTTACCAAAAGTTTATTAGAAATTTCAGTTCAGTTTGTAACCCTATGACTAAGACCATGAGAGGAGAAAGGAAGGAATTCAAGTGGACCATCAGAGAAAACAAAATTTTTGAACTGTTAAAGCATAAAGTGACTGAGCAGCCCATGTTAGCTTTATTAGATTTCAATAAAGTATTTCAAGTGGATTGTGATGCAAGTGAAACAATAATAGGAGTAGTCTTGAGTCAAGAAGGGAGAGCAGTGGCCTATTTCAATGAAAAATTGAATGATGCTTAGAGAAGATATTCAGTGTATGATCAGGAGTTTTATACCATAGTTCAAGCCTTGAAGAAATGGAGACACTACTTGTTTCCTAATGAGATTGTGTTGTATATAGATCATGAAGCTTTGCAGTATTTGAACAGTCAAAGTAAGTTGAATCAAAGACATATGAGATGGGTAGAATTCTTCCAGAGTTACACCTTTGTGTTGAAGCATAGAAGTGGAAAATATAACAAAGTTGCTGATGCATTGAGTAGGAGAAGGAATTTACTAACAAAGATGAGAGTGACAGTTTTAGGTTTTGAAGATTTGAAGACCTTATATGATGAAGACTCGGATTTTGGAGAACCTTGGAAAGAATGTAGAGAACCAGTTATGGTAGATAAGCAAATGGCTAGATTACTTCATTTATGATGGAATGTTATTCAGGGGAGTTCATTTGTGCATACCTAAGAGTTTCATGAGAGAGAGCTTGATAAAGGAGAAACATAGTGGAGGACTAGATGGATATTTTGGCTTTGACAAAACAGTTGCATTGGTGAGTGAGAAGTACTTTTAGCCCCATATTCATAAGGATGTTAAGAGATATGTGTAGATTTGTAGAGTTTGTCAAGTTGCAAAAGGTAGTAGTTAGAATGTGGGATTGTATAAACCTTTGACAGTACCGGTAATACCTTGGGAGGATATAAGCATGGCTTTTATACTTAGATTGCCTAAGACACCAAGAGGGAATGATTCTATATTTGTAGTAGTGGATATATTTTTGAAGATAGCTCATTTCGTACCTTGTAAGAAGACATCATATGCATTACATGTAGCAAATCTATTTTTCAAGGAAGTGGTGAGATTGCGTGGATTACCTAAGAGCATAGTTTCAGACAGAGACACTAAGTTTGTTGGCTATTTTTGGAGAACACTTTGGAAGAAGATGAAGATAGATTTGAAGTTCAGTTCTACTTTTCATCCACAAACTAATGGATAGACAAAAGTTGTTAACCGAAGTTTGGGAAATTTGTTGAGATGTTTAGTGGGAGATAAAACTAGAAGTTGGGATTTCATCCTTGCACAAGCAGAATTTGCCTACAACAATTCAATGAAAAAAAGTATTAAAAAAACACCTTTTGATATTTTTACAAGAGTGCACCCTAGAGGTATAGTAGACTTGAGAGACATTAGCAGTGAAGACCAGAAGGGTTCAAAGTGGAAGATTTTGCAGATCACATGACAAAATTGCATAATTAGGTTAAAAAACATTTGGAAGACATGAACAACAAATATAAGGAGAAGGCAGATGAGAAAAGGAGACATTAGGAATTTGAAGTTGGCGATGAAGTGATGGTATATCTAAGAAAAGAGAGATTCCTAGTTGGAACTTATAATAAGTTACAAATGATGAAGTTTGGACCCTATAATATTTTGAGGAAGTTTAGTTCTATAAATGCATATGAAGTGGAGCTACCAGATAGTCTAAGTATTTCACCTGTATTCAACATTGCAGATTTTCATGAGTACCATGAACCATAATTCAATGAGAGCAGTGTTATAGAATTGGAGAAACAATTTCCCCACAAGGAACCAGATTAGATTGAAGATATTTTGGAGAATAGGATTAGGAATGGTACCCAGAGCAATGAGTATAAGGAATATCTTGTGAAGTGCATGATGGGGTTAACCTAGCTTGCTCACACTTCACCTATCTGGTGTTACTCAATTCCAGCAACTCTACAGACCTAGCTATGCTCAAACACCTCCAACTCCCCCTCAATTTCTTCTATGCTTTGCTTCTTGTCAATTTAAAGGTGTTTTATTCAAGTGTTTTCACTAGGAACCCTACCAATTCACAATGCTTCCCATGTGCTCTTTATGGCTGTCTTGGCTTCAACTTGTCAAATTGACCTCCTACTATTGTGATTTGATGGAGAGGTGTGGATGTGGCTTCTAACATGTTTTGAATAGCTTTTCAATCCATTTGAGGTTTGCAACCATTTCCCTTCTTACCAATTTCACCATTTTGCCTAGAAAAGGGCTACAAGGAATTAGCCCTATTAGGCCTCCAAAATATGGTTTTCTAGGGCTTGAGAGAGAACAGTCCAAAAGACCCCCTATAAAGTTTGGATTTTATTCAAAGACTCACCTAACGTCAAGTGATTTTTTTGGTTTTGGTTCCTTATCCCACCGTACAATGCCCTAACCCAAAAATGAGAGTTTTTAAGGGTTTTTAGGCCTTCTAACCGGTAGTGACTGGTATAGTTTGGAAAAGAAGCATCAAAATGTTTTTTTATGGCTTCCCCTTGCATAGGAAACTCTGTAATAACTTCATGGACCCCTCCAAAAGGTTATATTGTGATCTTGTATCCACCCCTACACTTTACACTCCAAATTCATCCTATCTTTTCTAGCCGGGTTGCTCATGGACTCACCTAGAACAAGGTGACAGACATATTAAATTTCATCTCTAGAACTTATTCCTATATATGTACACTATACAAGTGGTTCTCTCCATGTTCCAACAGGTCATGATGGTAACACAGATGGAATTCATGGGGCAACTATTTTACATAAAATTGCTATGTACAAGCAAAAACTGGTTGTTTGCAAATCAAAACAAGTAAAAAATAATACAATCTAACTAAAAATATTGAAATGGAACAAATAACTATGTAACACACTAAAGAAACTCAATCCATTGCTGGATCAATGGATTCAATCCATCTGTATTCACAAAATGAGCAAATAAAGCCAAAATGATGTCAAATAGTCTGAAAATGAGTAGTTTCAGATTGTTGAACTTAGAAAACAAAGACTCTAACCTTGGTAACCATGTAAGAGAGGGTTTTATAGTATTCCCCATGTGTGGAGTCATTCTAGTGCATTGGAAAATCCCTAACTCCATCGCTAATCAATTTAGGACAAACATTGTCATGACAACTTTTTACAACTTTGCACTTTTTGTATTTTTGGCCTTCTCAACCTATGAGACCTATTCTAAGTCATCACTGATGAATTTTAGAGCATTTATAAGACTAATTTAACCCTCCCTAATGCTTATACCAAATTTTTACACTTTTGACCATCAAGAAGGTCAACTACCTACTCAAACCAGTACTTATGCACAAAATGCAAACCTAAGAAGAACTAACTCAATCTAGGCCTACATTTTACTCATCTCACTCACTCTTGGACCCTCATGGAGTCCTTATTCACTACCTAACTTGGCTAGGGTTAGTACAAGCCAAAATTGAGAAAAACTAATAGCCTAAGTCCTAGGTGCTCCTGCACCATTCTCCCAAACAAAAGAAAATCATGTCACCTCCTTGGGAATCAGTTTCAAATCAATACCTAGCTTCTTAACTCTACCTCAAGCACCCATGTAGCTTCAAAATAATCCATACCCTACCATTTGATTAGGTGATCCCAATAGGTTTTATGCCTTGTCTTCTTGGCAATCCTTGAACTCAACACCTTCTCGGCCTTTGGAATTGGTCTTGCTGGTAATTGAAGGTTGTTCACATCATTTGATACCTCTGAGTGACTGCAATCTAAACCTTGAATTGGTCCCTTCTAAGCAACTAAGTTTGTTATGTTGAAAACCAGTGACAATCCTATGTCACTAGGTAGGTCCACTTTGTATGCATTTTCTCCATACTTGGCTAAAATGGTACATGGACCCAACCTTCTCATTTGCAACTTGTTAGGCACTCCTTATTGTAGCTTTTCTTTGTTTAGGTGCACCATGACAAGGTCTCCCAGTTGAAATTGTAGGTTCTTCCTTCTTTCATCAACTTTTTGTTTGATTTTGTTTGTGTTATCCATCAATGCTTGCTGCACTGATTCATGTACCTCCTTCATTGATTGAGGAAAGTCTGCTGCATATCCACTTCTTGCTACTGCACTACCTAAGTCTCTCAACTCTGAAATACCTCTTGGGTGCACACCATAGACCACTTAAAAAGGGCTCTTGCCGGTAGTCCTATTCATGGTGTCATTGTATGCATATTCGGCTTGTGAAAGTACTTGATCCCATGTTTGACCATACTCTTTGGTAAGGCACCTTAATAAGTTCCCCAAGCTCCTATTTACCACTTCGGTCTGCCCATCTGTTTGAGGATGGTAGGCTGATACAAAAGAGAGTTTGGTGCCAAGCTTTTGCCAAAGTGTCTTCCAAAAATGACTCATGAACTTTGAGTCCCTATCTAAAACAATGCTAATGGGTAAACCATGTATCCTTACTACTTCCTTAAAGAACAAATGAGCGATTTGGCATGCATCATGAGTAGCCTTGCAAGGCACAAAGTGGTCCATATTACTAAATTTATCCACAATGACATAAATGTTGTGAAATCCCTACTTTGTCCTTGGTAAACCTACTACAAAGTCCATACTAATGCATTCTCAAGGTCTATTGGTATGTGATAAGATTGGTATAAACCGACATTTGAAGAAGTACCTTTGGCCTTTTGGAAAACTATGCAAGTCTCCACATACTTTTTCACATCTTGATTCATCCTTGGCTAATAGTAGTACCTCTGAACCAACTCTTGAGTCTTATTGACTCCAAAATGTCTACTAAGGGTTCCATTATGCTTCTCTTGAATGAGGTTTTCTCTCATTGAGCCTCTAGGCACACAAAGCTGCCCACCTCTAAACAATAGTCCATTTTGAAAAGTAACATTAGAATAATCACTATGGAAGTGATTTTGATACTCCTTAAACACCTTATAGGCATGTGAGAAGTCTTCATCCTCTGGGTATAAGTCTCTAAAAATGTCCACTCTTATGCTTCTTATTTGGATTTCTTGGACTATCATAAGTCTCATGCTTAATGCATCAACAACCCAGTTTAATTGTCCTTTCTTGTGCTTGATTGTGAATGTGTAGGCTTGCATGTATTCCACCCATTTCATGTGTTTATGATTGAGTTTGTCTTGTGAGTTTAGAAATCCCAATGCTTGGTTGTCCATATAGACTAAAAATTCCTTAGGAAGGAGATAGTGTCTCCACTTCTCAAAGCCTACACTAAAGCATATAACTCTAGATCATAAGAGGAGTATTTACTCTTTGCATCACTTATCTTCTCACTATAGAAAGCTACCGGTCTTTCTTCTTGGCTTAGGACAACACCTATTGCAACATTGATTGATTCACATTCTACTATGAAAAGTTTCTCAAAACTAAGCAACACTAGCACTGATTGAGTAGCTATCTTCTCCGTCAAGGTTTCAAAACCTTTGTTTGCTTGTTCACCCCACTGAAAATTTTCCTTTATTCCACCTCTAATGGTGTCTAACATTGGTGCACATATAGCACTGAATTGCCTAATGAACTTCCTATAGTACTGAGCTAGTCCATGGAAGCTTGTCACCTCTATTGCTGACTTAGGAGTAGGCCAATTTACAATGGCTTCAACCTTGCTGGGATCCATCTTGAGGTTTCCTTGAGACAACACAAACCTAAGGTAAACCAACTCCTTCTTAACAAATTCACACTTGTCCAAATTCATGGTTAGCTTTTCATCATACAATCTTTGTAGTACATCTTGCAAATGATTAATATGATCTGCCCTATCCTTACTGAAAATGAGAATATCATATAGATATACCACCACAAATTTACCTATGAAGTCCTTCATCACCTCATTCATGAGTCTCATGAAGGTTCTTGGAGCATTGGATAAGCCAAATGGCATTACAAGCCATTCATAAAGACCCTCTATTGTCTTAAAGGCAGTTTTCCACTCATCACCCTTCTTAATCCTAATTTGGTGATTTCCACTTTTAAGGTCAATCTTGGTAAAGTACTTGGCTTCCCCTAAATAATCCATTAGGTCTCTATTCTAGGAATCAGGAACCTATATCTGATGGTTATCCTATTTATAGCTCTATAATTAGTACACAATCTCCAAGTACCACCTTTCTTTGGGGCTAACATGGTAGGGATAGCACAAGGGCTAATGCTTTTCCTAATTAGGCCTTGGTCTAAGAGCTCTTGGATTTGCTTGGCAATCTCAACATTTTGTTGGGGAGTCATTTTATAAGCTGCCTTGTTAGGTAAGGATGCTCTGGGAATAAAGTCTATTTTATGGCTTATGGTTCTTTTAGGAGGTAAGATGGTTGGCTGTCCATCACTTATTATGCCTTTAAACTTCTTCAACAAATCTTGCACCTCTATTGGCAAATTTGGTTGCTCTTTCTTGTATTCCTTTTTAGGTTTCATTACTAGTGCAAACCCTATACCTTCACCTTCCTCAAGTGTCTTCAAGAACTATTTCTCACTCACCAAAATAACATTTAGACCTGAGCCCTCTTTTCACTTTCTTCAAGGATAGACTGAATCTTGAATGTGACTCCATCTTTCTTGAATGAGTATGCATTCTTGGTTCCATCATGAATAGCTTGTCTATCAAATTGCCATGGTCTTCCTAGTAGAAGATAGAATGTATCCATGGGTAGGACATCATATAACACTTTGTCCTTATACCTTCCAATGGTAAAATCCACCCATGCTTGCTCATTGAATAGGACATGTTGGCCTTTGTTCAACCAAGTGACTCTATAAGGGTTGTTGTGAGGTATCCATTGCAATTTGAGCTTACTCACTGCCTTTTCTGACACAATGTTGTCTGTTGACCTTGAATCAATGATCACTTTACAAACTTTTTCCATAATTTTGCATTGATCCTAAATAAGGACCTTCTTTGGCTTGGCTCTTCTCTGACCAGTTCTTTGATCAAATTTCTCCTTATCATCAAGTTGTCACCTACCTTTGATTCTAAGGAAACCTCTGAAGTCTTGCTACTTGAAGACTCTTCTTGAAGATAGTTCACTCTTCTTTCACCACCATGTGATGATGATCCCTTCTCTAGACACTTATATGATGGATGACCAAGTTGTTTGCAATGATAACACTTCATTGTTGCAAAATATGAGGAACCTCTACCTTGACCACTATATCTTCCTCTAAAACCAGTGTTGGACCCCCTTCCTCTATTGAATCCTCCTTTATTAGTGCCACTCTCTTGCTGCTCAGTGAGTTTAGACTCACCTTGTGTCCTTTGTTCAAATTTTCTTCCTCCAAAACCTCCCCTATGGCCTCTATTGTCTTTTCCTCTACCTCTGCCCCTATTGCTTCTTGAGTTATGTCTTCTTTTTCAGTTTTTCCTCCACCTTAAGGGCAAGTTGATAGGCTTGATAGACTATTTTTGGGCTCATTAGATTTATTTCTGCTTGGATGTTCCACCATAGACCATTTAGGTACCTAGCAACTTTGAGACTCTCTTCTTCCACTACATGAGATCTAAGGCTAAGTTTGTGAAACTCCTCCATATAAATACTAACATCAAGGTCTTTTTGTCTTAAGTTTTGTCTCTTTCTATGAATTTGTACTTCATAGTCATTAGGGAGATATACTTCTTTGATTTTGACTAACATCCCTTTCCAAGAGGAGATGGGTGCTTTGCCCATTTTCTTCCTCTCATCTTGCACAAATTTTCACCATGTGAGAGAAGCTCCTCTCATCCTTGAATTGTCTACCTTGAATCTTTGGGCTTCAGTTATACCTTCACATTCAAAATGGTTCTCCATACCTTCTATCCATTCTAGGACCACTTCTACTTCCATCTTACCAGTGAATAATGACAATCCTTCTAGTGATTTACCACTTAAGGCCTTTAATGCCTTCAAGAAAGGTTCTTGTTCTAGGACAGATCAGGTTCAGGTACTTTTTCAATCTCTGACACTTATTTACCCTTCCCTTCTGCTCCTTCAACCTTTACCAATACTTCATCTGCCTTGGTTTCAATCTCACCAAGCTTACTCTCTAATTCTAGCAAATTCTTCTTCAAGAGTCTATTCTCTTCCTCCTAATCATCCAATTTATTTGCAAACTCTACATTGGTCACCATGTTTTTGTCTCCTACAGATTCCACTGAGAAAATCTACTCACCTATCCCAAATCTTATAGGCCCTGATAGCAATTTGATGGGGTTCACCTAGCTTGCTCACACTTCACCTAGCTGGTGTTGCTCAATTCCACCAACTCTCCAGGCCTAGCTATTCTCAAAGACCTCCAATTACTTCTCAATATCTTCTAGGGCTTTCTTCTTTTCAATTTCAAGGTGTTTGCTTTAATTGTTTTCACTAGGAACCCTACCAATTCATAATGCTTCCCACGTGGTGTTTATGGTTGTCTTGGCTTCAACTTGTCAAATTGAATTCCTAATATTGTGAGTTGATGCAAAGGTGAGGAGGTGGCTTCTAAAATTTTTTGGATAGCTTTTGGGTCCATTTGATGTTTGCAACCATTTCCCTTCTTACCGATTTCACCATTTTTCCTAGAAAAGGGCTACAAGGAATTAGCCCTATTAGGCCTCCAAAATCTGTTTTCTAGGGATTGAGAGAAAACTGTCCAAAAGACCCCCTGGAAAGTTTGGATTTTCTTCAAAGAATCACCTAACCTCAAGTGATTTTTTTTTGGTTTTGGTTCCTTATCCCACCATACAATTCCCTAACCTAAAAATGAGGGTTTTTAAGGGTTTTTAGGCCTTCTAACCGACAGTCACTGGTCTAGTTTGGAAAATGAGCATCAAAAGGTTTTTTTATGGCTTCCTCTTGCATAGGAAACTTTTTACTAACTTCATGGACCCCTCCAAAAGGTTATATTGTGATCTTGTATCCACCCCTGCACTTTACACTCCAAATTCACCCTATCTCCTCTAGTCGGGTTGCTCCTAGACTCGCCTAGAACAAGGTGACAGTCATATTAAATTTCATCTCTAGCACTTGTCCCTACATATGTACACTATACAAGTGGTTTCCGTCCATGTCCCAATAGGCCATGATGGTAACATGGATGGAATTCATGGGGTAACCATTTCACATAAAACTGCTATGTACAAGCCAAAACTGGCTATTTGCAAACCAAAACAAGTAAACACTAATACAATCTAACTACAAAGAGTGAAATGAAACAAATAAATCTGTAACACACTAAAGAAACTCAATCGATATCTAGATCAATGTATTCAATCTATTTGTATTCACAAAATGAGCAAATAAAGCCAAAATGATGTCAAACAGTCCAAAAATGAGTAGTTTTAGATTGTTAAACTTACAAAACAAAGGCTCTAACCTTGGTAACCCTACAAGAGAGGTTTTTTATAGTATTCCCCATGTTTGGATTCATTCTAGGGCATTGGATAATCCCTAACTCCATCGCTAATCAATTTAGGACAAGTTGTCATGACAACTTTTTGCAACTTTGCACTTTTTGCTTTTTTGGCCTTCTCAACCTATGAGACCTATTCTAAGTCATCACTCATGACTTTTAAAGAATTTATAAGACTAATTTAACCCTCCCTAATTCTTATACCAAGCTTTGACACTTTTGACCATCAAGAAGGTCAACTACCTACTCAAACCACTACTTATGCACAAAATGCAAACCTAAGAAGAACTAACTCAATCTAGGCATACATTTTACTCATCTCACTCACTCTTGGACCCTCCTGGAGTCCTTATTCAATACTTGACTTGGATAGGGTCAGTACAAGCCAAAATTAAGAAAAAATAATAGCCTAATTCCTAGGTGCTCCTGCACCAATGCAAGGACAAACCCATTGAGGATTCATCTTGGATTTTTCAGGAAGACGTAGACCACCTTAGTTTACCTCTGAACCCCACAAAGTGAGATGCTCACTTTTTCATTAACCTCAGATGTCTGTTGTAGGAGAATCCCTAGTTCACAACGATCTTGCATCAACCAAAAACATTTTCCTTTCTGTTTTGTTTTCTATTTGTAGTTTCAGCTTTCCTTTCTATGTGTCTTGGTTTTGGCTCACTAGATCCTGTGGAATTGGATTCTACTTGAAGACTTGATCATCTTTCTTTCTTTCAGACCACATTGCATTTGGATCACTTTTCGAGAAGATATCACTACCAATTTCGATGATAGTTTCTTGTTACTGGTTGCCTGAGACCTATTCTGGTGATCTGCTGAAACCCATTCCGAAGCTTGTGGAGCCTTGGACATTGATATTGATTTTCCTTGGCATGTGGTTGACCTTTTCCTATGATCTACATTTCATCCTTTGGATTTTCTAGAGGAATCTCTTGGCAGAGGCCGACCTTGTTATTTTCATGTTAAGTTTCATTCTTCAGGTTTTGATTCCTTTTGGGCTGACTGAATCCTCTAGATCGATATATATATATATATATTTGTAATTATGCTTTAGAATGCAATCAATCAGAGAATCAGATAGCTAGACTATACATAGAAGATAGATCTTTCAATTCAAGGTCCCAGTTGTGACCTATTCTACTAGGCCTGAGCATCAATATGTTGTAACCTGATTGTAACCAATTGGATGTAATCAAATTTAATGCAATTAGTCAATCTTTTCTGCATTGCCTCCATCATATCTTTTTGTTTCCATTGTGTTTACTCTTGTTAGCCGGTCTCGATTGATCTCTTTGAGGTCCCTCCTCATCGGTGACTACCTCACCATTAAAGGTTATAGGTTTGTATCCTTGATATACATTAGGTATATAATGATCAAAATAATTAGATCTACAAACATTAGCAGTATGTCCTAGCTTATGACAATTAAAGCATACTAGTTTGTAGGGTTTCTTACCAGTGGATTTCTGGATCTTAGGTACATATTTACCTTCTTCAATGTTGTCCTTTGTACCAAAAGGCTCACCTTTCTCAAAAGTAGTGTAGCCCAAGCCTTGTGTCTCACCTTTCATCCTCTATGATTGAATATGTTCATGAAGCATAGTAGAATATTTATACGTGGAAACCCAAAAGGGAAAAACCATGGTGGGAGTTAGTACCCACAAGATTCGGTATCTGCATAATAGAAATCTTTAACTGGTTAAGGTCTTACAAATATGCCCAGTTAGGAGTAGACCCTGTTAGGAGTCACCAAGTGAAGGGATTTCAATATCAGCCCTGTTAAAAGCTTTTCCCTATTAGGAGCAACCTCACAAAAGGATTTAGACTCAAGTTAATGAACTACCCTGTTAGGGGATTTATAATTTTAGGCCTGTTAGGACCTACTCGGTTAGGGGATTTGACTATTGCAACTGTTAGGAAAACAATAGTAAAATGATCTACATGTAGCACCTCTGTGCCTGATAAGATCCTATTCAGTTCCACTCAATACATCAACAACACATCAATACAGAGCTTCTCAATTTACCGCACAATCAAATTCTCAATATTTGCTTATGATCTCATTGTACATCTCATAACCCATCACACTTTTTATAAACATCAACTTAGCCAGCTAATAAGCTTAGAACAATTTCCTAGGTTCAATGAATCTAGATAATATTACACTTCGCGCTTTACTTATATTAGCCACAAACATAACAAGCCAAAAACAAAACATAATCATTACTAGTTTAACCGATTTAAGTCATTCTGCTCTACTAGTTGACTATCCTTCAAGATTGACTGCTCTATTCATCAAAACTTGCTCATCCTGTTGAATCTTCTAATGGGGTGTTGAATATACTTGCAAGTACCTATCTCCAACATTCATGTAGAACTGCATCACTTAACTCTTCATTGATCGCTCATATTGGTTTCTTTGAATACAACTCTATTCCTATTTACCGCTTGAAGTCCTATTTATTGGTTCATTGATAAACTGTCTCATCTACCAGTTTTTCTTTACCAGTTGGCCTAAAAGACTTAGATGACTATCAAAACATAGTTGTCATCAATGAAAACATAAAACAAGTCATTATTCAACTTATTACATCAAAACATCATAATCAAGCCAACACATTGTTCCAATCATCCATCAGGAACTTGAAGAGTTCCTTGTGAATTCCTTCCTCCTCTGCCATTTCACCCATAATATTTTTATGGATTAGACATAGGGAGGTCACATAACTATGCATCACTCAAAGGCTAAACTTGGAGATGCTACCCATCTTCTTTTCAAGGTCGAGAATTTTAGCCTTCAACATCGACAATTTAGTTTCCATCGGGTTGAACTCTTTGCCTACAATTTGACAATTTGTGCAACTACCTTTGGTAGCAATCACCTTAACATCCTCCTATTCCATTCTAAATTCACTAGTTGGGTTCAAGCTCAACCTACATTCCATAATAAGCATGGGTGGAGATATTTTTAACTGACTTCTTAGGGTTATCTTCCAAATCAGCCTGCCACCTTCCATTTTTCCTCCTCATCCTCCTTTGAATCATAATCAACTAGTTTTAGCATTTTACCTTTACCAATGCTATGGGAGCCCAGCCTATTAGACCTTCATCTACTCTCATTCTTATTGTTTCTCTCTCTCATCTCATCCTCCTCCTTGATCGATTACTCCCAAGTGGTAATCACTTTACAATGTCCAAAAAATCTGCATTTCCACTTACTAGCTAAAGGATTTTGATCCTTTGGTGCACATAGCTCTGTAATAACCACCAAGGTTGAGGGGGTTTTAGGAGAAGTGGTAATTTTAGGCCCAAGGGAATGAATGTTGGAAACTTGGAGGAATTGATTATGTGTTTCATTGATGTTTTGTCATTGATGGCAACACCGACTGTTTTGGTTGTTTACCGGTTTCTAGTTGGTTCCGGTAGAGTGGTTGGACTATGATATTGATCCAGTATGCTTCGGTATACTTTGGTTAGTGGAATTGATTTGGATATGTCATTCATGCTATTCAGATGCGTATCATGATCAGTTGGTTTAGGATTTGATGACTCAAATACTATCATTTGTTCTAGTAAGCCTTTTGGTCACCGGTAAGAGTTTTATCGATAGAGCTTTGTTGAAAATATTTTGATGCACATGTTAAGTGGTGTTGGTGTGGCTTCTAGATAGATTTTGGGATGCTATTGGTTATCTTGTTTGTGTTCCTATTGATTGGTGTTATTACATTTGGTTTATGACAACCTATTTTGGGTCCAGCGTTATCTAGGTTATGGACCAGTTTATGTAACGTGTTGGAGGATGATCTCGATGCATTACCAGTGGCATTTAATGATTGGTTTATATTATTTTGGGCCTAAGCCAGCTTGGTTGATCATTGGATTGTGAGTTTATTTTATGAATTTATTGTATTATCTTTTAGGTGTCTGACCTAATTATTTAGGTCCCAGGTTGGTATATATATGATGTAAGATCTCTTTGTAGATCATGGGCATATGGGATTATGGTTATGTGATTATCTATGTGAGAATAATGTTGTAATCATATGCAGAGGTTTTGGTCAATCATAGGTGATCAAATTGGGTTTATGTAAGAGGTTTAAGACCTTCGGTATTGAACTTAATAAAAACTGTACTCAGGCATAGGAGATGTTATCTTTGCAGCTCACTCTTCTTTCCAGATTGTAGTCTGGAATTATTTTGTAGTCAGTGAGGCTCCTTTTGTAATGAGAAGTGTTCTCTAAGATTTTGGCCTTCTTGCATGTGCAGGCCCCTCATTTTGTAATCACGTACTTACTATAGAAGTATTATCTGACCATGGGTAGGCTTCCCACCGTGGTTTTTCCCTTTACTGGGTTTTCCACATACATATCTTGGTGTCATGTGTTCTGGATGGATGGTAATTGTTCTTTTATTTATGTTTATGTTTAATTGCTATATCACTTATTTTGATATTTTCTTTATGAATTCTAGTATTGAGTTTATGTGTTTTGGTAATAAGGATTAGAATGCTTAAAGTTCTATAATCCAGTGACAACTGATTCACCACCCCTCTCAATTGTGCTCTAGTTATTTGAGTTGTCTAACAATTGGTATCAGAGCTTGGTCCTTTCTGCAGAAGTTTAACTATTTGAGGAAGATCCTATGGCATCTAGCAGTTCAAGTTCATCAAATATATTTGCAACTATTTTTAAGAGATAAATTCCTAGGCTTGATGGAACAAATTACAGGGTATGGAAGATTCAGATGGAGACTCATCTAAGATGTCTTGTAAAGGAGATTTGGGAGATCATTGAGAAAGGGGTTACACCTTTTAATCCAACATCTAGCAATGCTCCTCCAGTAGGCCTGGATAAGGAGCTTGAGAATGATTGGAGAGATAGAGAAGCCCTTTTGTGTACACTTTCTGAACATCAAATAGTGGGACTAACTGATAAATCAACTGCAAAGGCTATATGGGATAAATTAGAGACTCTAAATGAAGGTGACCCTACTATTAAAATTGCTAAACTTGATGGTTACTGGGTGAGGTATGAGAACTTGAAGATAGGATTACTACTTTTATGGAGAGAGTTAATGAGATTGTTATGGGAATTCAATGTTGTGGTGGATCTCTATGCGAAGATGAAATAGTTTCTAAAGCAATGAGAGATTTGCCACCAACTTATAAGATGAAGGATACTGCAATTAATGAGTTGAGATCTATGACAAACACCTCTGTTAATATGGATACCTTGGCTAGGAAGTTATCTGCTTTTGAATTTGAAGAGTTTGGACCTTCTGGAGTTGTAAAATCAGAACCTAATTTTCATGTATCTACATCATCTATCGGCAAGAGTGATTTGAAAGCTTTATATGTGAAGGAACAAGAGGATATGAAGAAAGAAGATGAAGAGTTTGAGCAACTTGAAGCCTTATTTTCTAGAAGAGTAGCTAAAGGACTGACAGTAAGTAAGTATGAAGGAAAATCACCTTTTAAATGATTTACATGTAATAAGATAGGTCATTTTGCATCTAGATGTCTTGAAAGGAATTTGAGATTTGAAGAGAGAGTTAGAAGATCTTTTAGGCCTAACCATGATTATTAGAACAAGCATAAGTACATGAGGAACAAAGACAAATCATGTTACTATGCTGATGGGGAAGGTGTGACTGATTTTGATGATGAACCAACACAAGATTTAGCCAGTGGATCCGACAATGGAAAGGAATGGGTATTTTTGGCTATTAAGGAAGATGATCCGGTACCTGAAGAGAAGGCCCTTGCTGCTAAAATTGAAGACAAGGGAGGATGGGTAATTGATAGTGGATTTTCACATCATATGACTAGAGATAAAATGAATTTCTTATCTATGTAAGAATTTGATGGTGGTCTAGTTAGATTTGGAGATGACAAAGCATGCATGATCAAGGGAAGAGGAACAATATCATTGGATGGTAAGCATAACACTGATAATGTTTATTATGTTGAAGGTTTAAGGCATAATATTTTGAGTGTAGGATAGTTGGTGGATAAGGGACTTCAGTTACAGTTCAAGGATGAAAAATGCAAGATTATCAACAAATCTGGATTGGAGATTGCAACCGGTACATAGACTAAAGGTAATATATTTCATTTGAACTTCGGTGAGAAGACATGTTTGATTGTAAAAATTGATGAGAGTTGGATATGGCATAAGAGGTTGTGTCATGTGAATTTTTATTGCATTATGAAGATCAATTCTACTAAGGCAATTAGAGATATACCTAAGATTGTAAATCCCTATAATCCGGTATGTAAGGAATGTCAAATGGGAAAGCAAATCAAAACTTTTTTAAAGAGTATACAAGACAAATCTAATGATGTTCTTGATATTATTCATACTGATTTGTGTGGTCCTGCTAGAATCAAAAGCTTTCAGGGTGATAGATATTTCATGCTAATCATTTATGACTATTCAAGAATGACATGGGTTACTTTTCTAAGAGAGAAGTCTGAAGCATTTGAAAAGTTTAAAATATTTAAAGCTGAAGTTGAGACAAAGACATGATTGAAGATTAAATTCTTAAGGTTAGATCAGGGTAGAGAATTCATATTCGCTGAATTTAACAACCATTGTGAGAAGAATAGGATAAGGAGACACTTGTCTACACCCCAGACACCTCAGCAGAATCAAGTTGTGGAAAGGAAGAACATAACTATCTTAGATGTAACTAGAACTATGATGATGGAAGTTAATCTGCCTCATGTCTACTGGAGAGAAACCATAAGAATGATCGTATACACATTCAATAGAGTTCATATCAAAGGAGATACCGGTAAGACAACTTATGAGTTATGGTTTGGCCATACATCGACAATTAAGTATTTCAAAATCTTTGGTAGTAAATGCTATAACAAAAGAGATGATTCCATTGGAAAGTTTGATTCTAGATGTGATTTAAGAATATTTCTTTTTTATTCTAATTAAAGAAAAGCATATAGATTTTATAACAAAAGATTATAGAGAATTATGTAGAGCACAATTGTTAAGGTGGATGAGAAGAACAAAATTCAAATAGGAACTTATGAGAGAGAACCGATAGTGGAAATGATCATAACTAAATCGATAGCACCCACACCGTAACAAAATGTTGAACCAATAACTCTGATAGTATCATAAAATTCAATAGTAACTGAAGATCGAGGTAGAGGAAAAAAAAATCAGAAGACTCCTAGGTATGTAAGGTTGATTCATTCAGAAGATCAGATCATTGGAGACAAAAACAAAGGAGTGATGACAAGAAGAAGGTTGGCAACTGATGAGGTATATTTAATTTCTCAAATTGAACTGACATCAGTAATTAAAGCTTGTAAAGATGAAAGTTGGATGAAAGCTATGGAAGAAGAATTAGATTAGATAGAAAAGAATAACACATGGACTTTAGTTCCCCAAACTAAAAATAAGAATGTTATTGGAACTAAATGGGTTTTTAGGAATAAATTAAATGAAGATGGACAAGTAGTGAGGAATAAAGCTAGATTGGTTTGTAAATAATATTTTAAGAAGGAAGGAATTGATTATGGTGAAACCTTTGCACCGGTAGCTAGGATTGAAGCTGTGAGATTACTTCTTGCTTATGTTACACATAAGAACTACAAAGTTTATTAGATGGATGTTAAGTGTGCATTTCTGAATGGAGATCTTGAAGAGGAAGTTTATATTGAGCAACTTGATGGATTTTCACTTTCAGATGACAAAAACATGGTTTGCGGGTTAAAGGAAGCTTTATATGGATTGAAACAAGCCCCTAGAGCGTGGTATGCAAGACTGGATAAATATATTTTGAAGCTTGATTATACTAAAGGTAATATTGACATTAATTTATATTATAAGATCACTGATGATGACATATTTCTTATTGAAATCTTTGTTGATGATATAATTTTGGAGGTGATGATAAGTTGTGTATGAAATTCTCTAACAATATGAAAAATGAATTTGAGATGTCTATGATTGGGGAGATGAAATTTTTCTTAGGTTTGCAGATTACACAAATTGATAATGGTATTTTCATCTATCAAACTAAGTATGCTAGAGAGTTGTTGAAGAAATTTGGGTTGGAAAATTCTAAACCGGTTGGTACACCTATGGTTACAACTAAGAAATTGATAAAGAAAGATGCATCTGCACCAGTAAATCTTACAAGATACAAGTCTATGATTGGAGGTTTATTATATCTGACTCAAACTAGAACAGATATAATGAATGTAGTTTGTATTGTATCAAGATATCAGAGTGATCCTAGAGAAAATCATGAGAGTGTGGTGAAAAGGATTTTCTAGTATTTGTAGGGAATAACTAAATATGGTTTGTGGTATCCTAAAAATGACGACTTTACATTATGTGCATATATAGATGCAAATTGGGCTGGAGATGTTGATGATCGAAAGAGCACATTTGGTGGAGCTTTCTTTCTTGAAAAGAAACTTGTTTCATGGATCAACAAAAAGTAGTCATGTACCTCTTTATCTACTATTGAAGCTGAGTATGTTGTTGTTGCTACTAATTGTACACAAGCTATATGGATGAAGCAATTGTTGAAGGATATAAAGGTGGATTGTAATTTACCAGTAGTTATTCACTGTGATAACTCTGCTGCTATTGATATATCAAAGAATCTGATATTTCATTCTCAAACTAATCACATATCTATCAAATATAAACTTTTGAAGGAGAAGGTGGAAGAAAATGAAGTCAAACTGGTTTTATGTGAACACTAAAGAGCAGATTGCAGACATATTCACTAAACCTTTGCCTAAAGAATCATTTGAGTACTTTAGAGACACATTCGAGGTTTTTGCCCCTCTGGTAGAGACCTGAGTGATGCTGATTGGCATCAGTCCAGTATACATTATCAGGGCTATTACTCACTCCAGATTGATGTGGTGGTGCTACTACTCAGGGGGAGTAGTCAGCTGTAAGAATAAGAGGATTTATGATTTTTCTTTGATATTTATGTTAGATCTTTGGCATTGATGTCAAAGGGGGAGAGTTATTCTTGTTAAAAATATAAAGGAGAGATATACTCATTAGGGGAGTTTGGTTAAGAGTTTTATTGCTATATAATTTTGTGGGAGATTGTTGGTTGTCTTTCATAGGGGGGGACTTGTTTGGCATTTCTTGGCACTTAGATGTTTTTCGCATCTAGTGTTTCCATCAATGCCAAAGGGGGAGATTGTTGGAAATTTGGAGGAATTGATTATGGGTTGCATTGATGTTTTGTCATTGATGGCAACACTAGCTGTTTTGGTTGTTTATCGATTTCCGGTTGGTTCTAATAGAGTGGTTATATTATGACATTGATCTGGTATGCTCTAGTATACTTTATTTTGTGGAATTGATTTGGATTTGTCATTCATGCTATTTAGATGCGTATCATGATTAGTTGGTTCAGGATTTGATGAATCAGATACTATCATTTGTTCTAGTAAGCCTTTTGGTCACCGGTAAGGGTTTTACTGACAGAGCTTTGTTGAAGATCTTTTGATGCACATGATAAGTGGTGTTGGTGCAGCTTCTAGATGGCTTTTGGGATGTTGTTGGTTATCTTGTTCATGTTTCTGTTGATCAGTGGTGTTGGATTTGGTTTATGGTGACCTATTTTGGGTCCGGTGTTATCTAGGTTATGGACCAGTTTATGTAACATGTTGGAGGATGATCCTAATGGCATTGTGTTGTCATTGATGTCAACCGGTATAGGATGGATACCAGTACAAGAGATGTATATGCAACACTATCATTGATGCATACCGGATGTGATGTATTTGATGTCACCTAGCCCAACAAGTCACCGGTAAAGGAGAGATTATCACCTAGCATAATGGCCATTGGAGTCAACGGTACACAAGTTAGTGTTTGACTTGTGTAGAAGATATGGACAGAAGATTGGTATGATATAACAAATAGTAAATGATGACATCTATAAGAGAGAAAGATGCTGGTCGGTTGATTGCGATGAAGAGGCAGAATGTTATCAAGAATCAAATCAACAATGGAGGAGAAGGATGTATAGGTCACGGGTATGCTGTGTGGATGTCAAGCAACATGAATCCCACCAGATAAAGATGCAGTCACCATTTGAAGAAAATACTGATAGTGAGTGTCCCAAACTAGATCACATGTGCCTATTTAAAGATATGTTTCTCAAACAAGGAAGCCACATTGGTGCATTGCAGAATACAGATGAGAAATATCTACTCCCACCGGTAAGTGGAGCTTATCTCCTATTATGCATGGTGTACATCATAGTCCTCCAAGATAAGAGAGAAGAGTATAAGGCAAGTGATTGAAGGATCACACCGGATCTACCAATGAATCACAAATGGATGCCTCAGGTGCATGCAATCATAGATATACACCAGATCAAAAAGAGTTGGCAGGATGTGCTAATCGGGACAAAGAAGGAAGAGTAAAGATGTGATGGGTTTGTCACCTTGACAAACCGATTGAGATGATGTCTGGGCTGATGATGAAGAAGGCAAGGTTGAGCAACTACAGATAGAGAATGCAACCGATATGTAGATGCCTTAGATGGAAAAAGTTGAAGGTTGATGACATGGTGTCATCAAGGGTGCCTAATGATAAGTATGAGAACTGGTAAGAGAGAAAAAAGGATAAGTGATGTGCTCCTTTTTGATGAAGATGAGAATATGGTGGATTGATATGACTGGAAACCAAAAAAGGTGCTCCATCGGAAGAGATGCCAAGTGCAAGGTGATGGCATACCGATTAGGGTATAATCAACAAGGTTAGTGAGATGGTATATGAACCCAATAATGGAGTTGGTTGGTGATCTCATCCATACCGACATAACCAACCTAGCAAAGGTGGATGCCGACAAAGGGGCCATGTGGAGTTGAAGTGGCATGAATGCACAAGTCAACATGTTGAGTTGGTAAAGTGTCAGGCGATGAGGTAGATGGTGGCAAGTCGACATTTATGTTGATTGCATGATTCAAGGGATGCGTAGTAGAGGTTTGCGTCTTGAGGTCAAACAAAAAAAAAAGATCTATAATAGACTGTTTGAGCAGATTGAGGTAGGTGACGGAAACCACGAAACCATTCTTGGTGATCGACCAAGAAATCAACCGACAAGTTCAATGCAGATTGCTAAATGAGGAAGGCATTTTCTGGAAGACATGACAATGGCGGGATTGATTGATATGTTGCAGTTTATCAATCAAGGTGATCAGATCTGATTGGATTTAGTTTGCCTCGAGGTCAAAGAAGAAACCCTAACCACTTGAAGTTTGAAGTGGTTTTTTGCCGGAAAACCTGCTTATAAATATGCAAGCCAAAATTGATGAAGGTTGTCACTAGATGAGAGGGTATTGCTGCTAAAGAAGCGAAATCAATCAAGTGCTCACCAAGAAGAAGAAGAAGAGACTAAGTGTGAGGAAGAATAGGGTTGAAGTGTTCAACCAACAACATAGAGAGAACCAACAGTCGGCCATTGAATTTGATAGAGGAGTAAACTGGTAGTAACAGAACCAACATACAAGAATTGCAGAAGACTGCAAAGAAGGTAAACAAAGAATCGACAGAGGGTAGTACTGGTGGAGAGAAACAATGTAGTAGATAGAATCAACAGACAACAAAACCAACAGAGAGTAGAACTAGTAGAGAGAGAACCAGGAAGGAGAGAACCAACAAAGAAGAAGAAGAGACTGAACCAGTCAAGGTGCACCAGAGAGTAAGGTTGTAGTAGGAGATAAGGTTGCAGCGGTGAGAGGGTGAGTAGAGAACTGAGAGAGTATTGGAGAGAGGAGAACTGATAGAGAGATTTACAGAAGAGTTACAAAATTCATTTGTAACATGACTATTACTTTTGTAATTGAATATGTTCATTGAAGATCATTGAGTTGGAGCTCGGTGCCCTAAACATTTTAATCAGAGTTTCATTGTGAGGCTGGATTGGAGCAATAGACTCCAACAACATTTCTCACCAAGGTTTTTCCTGTCTTGGGATTTCGTCATATATGCTAGTGTTATGTGATGTCCCTTTCATGTGTGATTGCATTTGTGTTAGTCTCCCCTATAACCGGTAAGTTATCTTTCTATTATATCTGATAACAGATATACACACATAGGATTGTTAAAGGGAAAAAGTTTGGAAACCATTGATTCACCCCCCTCTCAGTGGCACATTGTGTCTAATAGATCTCGATGCATTACTAGTGGGATTTAATCATTGTTTTATATTGTTTTCGACCTAAGCTGACTTGGTTGATCATTGGATTGCAAGTTTATGTTATGAATTTATTGTATTATCTTTTAGGTGGCTGACCTAATTGTTTATTGTCTCAGGTTGGTATATATATGATATAAGATCTATTTTTAGATCATGGGCATATGGGATTATGAATATGAGATGGTTATACGATTATCTATGTGCGAGTAATGTTGTAATCATATGCAGAGGTTTTGGTCGATCATAGGTGATCAAATTGGGTTTATGTAAGAGGTTTAAGACCTTCGATATTGAGCTTAACCAAAACTGTACTCAAGCATAAGAGATGTTATCTTTGCAGTTCACTCTTCTTTTTGGATTGTAGTCTGGATTTATTTTGTAGTCAGTAAGGCTCCTTTTGTAATGAGCAGTGCGCTATAGGATTTTAGCCTTCCTTCATATGCAGGCCCCTCATTTTGTAATCACACACTTACTACAAAAGTATTATCTGACTTTGGGTAGGCTTCCCATCGTGGTTTTTCCCTTACCAGGTTTTCCACATACAAATTTTGGTGTCATGTGTTCTGGATAGATGGTAATTGTTCTATGATTTATGTTTATGTTTAATTGCTATATTAGTTATTCTGGTATTTGGTTTATGCATTTTGATATTGAGTTTATGTGTTTGGGTAATAAGGATTTGAATGCTTAAAGTTCTATAATCTGGTGACAACTGATTCACCCGCCCCTCTCAGTTGTCCTTTGGTTATTTGAGCTTTCTAACAAACAAATACACTGTTTTTTACTAGATCTAGGAGTGTTAGTTATGGTAGAAATAGGGGGGGGCTCAAAATTGAGGTTTCCAGCATCATTATGTTTCTAGGTGGACACAATGCCAAATGGAAAGAATAGAGCCTATAGATAAGACCCTAGTGCAAGGGCACATGTTTTTTGCCTTGATTTTTTGTGAGATCAATGACCTCCTTAACAAAATGCTCCAAGGAATGTAATAAATAGAATGATAAGGAATGTATGATGTCATGGTTTCTAAAATGATTTAGAAGCAGTATGTGATAGAAAAAATAGATTTTAGAATGGCCCTACAAAGTAAAGTATTTCATGATCATCAAACATACATTTTTCCATGGGTTAGGCAGCTCCTCTCTGGCATACTCACCCTATAATTTAATTGAGGCTTCTTCCCCCCTAAATAATATGTTGATAATCTCACTGTTTGCCACATGAATGGTCCTTTTCCACTTTTTTGCCTTTCATAGAAGGACCAATGGCTTGCACAATTACCTCCTCGCTAATTTAAAAACAAAATCCACCCACCATGACTCTTCATTTGTCTTAGGAGGTTGCAAATTGTATATATAACTCCTCATTAAATCCATTCATATGTTCTATGTACTCATCGACCCCTCCCTCCTTATAGATATACCACACAATGCCATCATTTCTAAAATCCATCCAATTTATCAGGCTCATATCGAACTCGATCGCCACCCATTTTAGAAACAATTGTAGGAATAATAGAGAGGCTTCTCCAAAAAACAAGGATTACTTCAAACTACTATAATAAACCAATAGTTAATGAGAAAATAAAAAAATGTACAAACCATCAAGGTTATAATTGCACCTCTGTCCTCTCTTAACTCCCCACTCATGTTGATGGTACAATGCATAGTGTGATGGGATGGTTGGGTTGGCTTCCATGGCCTTCATTCTTTTGGGGATTAAATGATCATTATTACTTTGTCTTGCACACATCTAACTAGAATGATGCCAATGCATCATAACGTGGGAAACCAGAATGATCACGTGATACCCGTGATCCACCCCTTGCCATGTAAGCGAAAGAAAATTGTTATTTTCATCATGACCATTCCAAACCCGTTGAAGAGTCCACATCACTTGAATTTGAGTGCACATCATCCCAATTCTAGTCAACCCCATATTCAAAATTTCCTGAAACCAACTTTTAAACTTACAACCCCATAACCACAACCCAATTATGTGTTGCAGAAGCCATTTCCAGTAGAGGAAAAGATCACCCAATTAGTTTCTAGACACTCTCCTCTCAGGAGTGATTGAACATTGCTTGGGAGAGAATATTTTTTCCTCTAGCATCTCAACCCTTTCATCTGAAGGCCTAACATTGCAATAGAATCAACCACCATGTTACCTTCTCTATAGACATATCTGATTTCAAAGAAAGTTCCAACCCCAAAAGGGATTTGTGAATATCTCTAACTTTCCCTTCAATAGACTAGTTAATCTTATTCAATCCCTTAACAACATCAATTGTGAGTTTAGAATGGCCTTCAATGGCTAGATCCCTCAAACCAATTGAAAGGGAACTTTCAAGCCCCCAAAGTAAGGCCATCCCTTCAACTTGATTGTTTGCATATCCCTTCAAGTTCCTAGAGCAGGTTGCCACTATCTCCCCTAAATGCTTCCTTATAATCCCCCGTCGCCCCGCAACAGCCATGCCCTAAGACTACCTTGCAACACCATCAAAATTAAACTTAGACAAACTTGGTTTAGGTGGACACCACCTAGTGTTCTTCCTCTTCATCCTTTTAGAATGTAGGGGTATAGGATGGGCAAGGACAAGGAGTGATCTAGAGAGATTTTCCATGAGCAGTTTGGAGAAGGATCTAAAAACCTCCTCCATAGGTTTTTCCAACTCATGTAAAATCCTATTGTTCCTTTCTTTCCATATACTCCAACCAAGGTGGAGTTTAATCTTCTTTCGATTTTTTTTGACAAGGGCGTTATGTGAAGGTCCCAACCAATTCATAGTTAATTGTTGTAAGTCTCCATTCATGACCCAAGGAATATCCAACTTCTGCAACACCATACCCCAAAGGATTTTAGTGAAGGTACAATGGAGCAATAAGTGGGGAATTATTTCCTCTTCTTGCTTGCATAAAACACAACGATTAGGGATTTGGAATTCCCTCTTAGTTAGATTGCCTTGAGTAAGAATTTTGTCATGTAAATAGTCCACTAGAAGAAGTTAATTTTGGTTATGTTGATATATTTTTTATACTTTTATTTAATTATTATGACTAAAATACACTTTGTTCATTATAACATACCTCATCTCTATCCCTTATGTTAAGCTATTTGGTACTTGGTTAATTTAGGTAAGGGGAGTTTGATATTATCATGCTCACTTTTCACATGTGGCATACATGAAACAATATTTACTAACCTACAATTTTTTTTCTTAAATCCATGAAATTGTAAACAAATATTGATAAATGTGCATGTTTAGTATTGTGGAGTAAGCATGCTTGTAGAACCTTCGCATGTTGTGCTAGTAACTGTTATATTAATGCTATTACTATGTTCTATTTGGGAAACCCATTTGTGGTATAGGTGATGTAGGTATCGAATAGGTTACTAGTCAAATGTTACATTAAGTTTTGAATGTTATATATTATGTACAATGTTATTTTAAAAAAAAAAGCTAGTCAAGTTTTGTGAATATGGTGGATGTTAGATATGTTGTGTCTTTTCCTTTGAGTGAAATATTTTGGGCATGATAGATATTTAGTATCTTTCATACAAATAGTTGCTATACAAGCTATTATTGTTTTGCAAGTGATTTTTATGCAAGCCATTATTACTATGCAAGTGATTCTTGCCTAAAGAGCAATTTTTATGGAAGTTACTATTACCATGTAAATAGTTGTTATGAAACTTTATTTTTCTATTTACACAATTCTCTATCAAAATCCATGTTGTTATTGTTACATAAGCTGTAATTGTCATAAATGTTAATATTGTGCTCCATATTGTCATAATAATTTAAGTTGGTTCCTAATTGTTGCATTTAGTTGATTTCTATGGTGTACCTTTTTATGTGTTAAAAATCTATGTTCAAAATAAGTTATTCATTTTAAAATACATATGTTGATTGTGTTTTTTTCATATTAGATTGTGAAATTTTTTTCATTTTAAAATACATATGTTGATTGTGTTCTTTTCATATTAGATTGTGGAATTTTTTTTACAGCATTTTCAACTATTCTTACATTAATGACATCTTTCACTCACTTTTATTATTATATAACTCAATATATATATATATATATATATATATATATATATATATATATATATATATATATATATATATAAGGGGAAGAGCATGAACAACTATTATAGTTCCAATAACCAAACATTCCTTGCACACCCAACCCCTCAATTACTAACTTTTAAACCCACACACCCCCCCCCCCCCCAAAAAAAAAAAGACAAAAAAACTACAAGCTCGTTAATACATTTTACATGTACCAGTAGCCACCCATTTGTTAGCATTTTTGGACCATATTTGATCTATTTGTGCACCTTTATTGGTACCCATAGCACACGACTAATGGGGTATTTGTGCATAAGTATGGTCAATTTTAAGTGCGTGATTATTGAGACATCTTTAAGCAGGTATTGGGTGACACTTTGAAATGTGTACTTTTTTATCCTTGTGCACATAGAAGCCAAAACAATAGCTATAAGTAGTTAAGTCACATGCAAAGGTAACAAAAAAAAATGGTCAAAGTCTGATGTATCCTTAAGAATCTATGGGTGTGTGAAGTTAGCTATAACAAATACTAGTATGCTTCCCCTACATCCATTGATTTGTTTTCCTTCTAGGAGAAGTGTGCTATTAGTTGATATAGCTAACTTCACGCACCCACAAAACGTAAATGGTACATCGGATTTCAATGATATTCTTTTGTTATCTTTGTATGTGACTTAAATACTTATAGCTATTGGTTTGGCTTTTGGGTAGTAACGATGCACGTTATGGCATCCGTTATGCATGCAAGGGTCAAAAAATACACATTTCAAAGTGTTGCTCGATACCTACTTAAAGATACCCCAATAACCATGCACTTAAAATTGCCGATACTTATACACAAATGATAAAATTATTAGAACATGCAAGACTACTGATACTCTTCTCCTACTCTCTTATAATGTTTTGTTTTATGCAAAGTAGAAGTGCACCTCAATTGTATGATGTGCCTTATAGTATAGTGTTGGATTAAGTGCAAAAGTCAGCAACTTTTTCACAGAATACATCTCAAGCTTAGCATTTACAGTTCCCACACTTATTGTAGAGGACAAGCAATCCTGCAACATGACAGCCATGACAATATAAGTATGACAAACAGATATCTAGTGCTTTTGCAAGGGTGAGAGTATATGAACATGACTTGACATCGATATATAAATGTCTGTTTGTAAAGATTTCCTCATCAGTAACACTGTACATGGGACGGTGGACATGCATTATTAGCTCAAGTTGGAAATTTAGTACATCTGTAAGGAGTTGTCAGCTTTGATGTTTTGGAGAAACAAACAATTATATTTTTATTCTGACACAAAACATATTAACTACAAGCTACAGCTTAAAACAATTTGATTTTATCTTCTTGTAATGCATTTTACTGATCCGGTTGCTTTGATCTTCTTGATAAGAATCTATAGCAGTTAAAATCTGTTTTCTTAATTGTTAAGAAACATGATCAGTCATATTCCAATGGTGAAATCATATTCCAATGGTGAAATTAGCATACCCATGTGTAGCAAAATAATGGAGTATAAAATTAGCATATCCAAAATAAGAACAATATAAATATGCTTTATTTATAAAATTGGAAGGCAAAACAATGTATTAAGATTTTTCTTTCAAATTTATTTATTTCTATCACTTGAGCTCTATATTTGCTGTAATATTATTGTTTCATGGTGTTGCAGCAGTGTCTTGGTGCTGTAATCAATGATTGTTTGTAAAAATTTATCACTTTTTTCAATTAAAAAATCATTTGAGCTTCTTGTGTTGAATGTGTCTTAAAATTAAGAAAAAATGAGGCAATCTCAACAAAAACATAACAAAACCAACCTATACAACAAATACTCGACCAAGAGCGAGTCCAAGAAGAAACAATTATTCTTAGGCAAATGCAAGAACACAATAAAAATGGAATTGTGAAAGAAGAAATCTTTCTCTAATAAGAGCTAATAGAGTTAGAGGAGTGAAAGGTCAACACCTTCTATTTCTTCTCAATAGAATGAAGTCAATAGGATTAGAATGAATGATTCTCTAGATCATATAAAAATTTAAAAAAAATTCTATTCAAAGTTTTGCAAATGGAAACTCTAAGCACTAACACTCTTCAAACTTAAACCAACATCATAGATAGCCACTTAATACTCCTTCCAAATGATGTGAATGAAAAAAAAAATGAGCTTGATTCAAAAAAATCATAACTTGGTTAATTTATGAGATTCTTGTTTCACATGAAGAGAGCCATCCATCAAATTCTTTATTGCTTGAGTAGTTTTTCATATAAGAGCATAAGTGATTCAATGTATCTCATAAAAAAGGGTGCAATGCACATGCTATTTTTCATTCACTTGAATCACTTATGTGATGAGTCTAATTAAAATATCACATATTTTGGTGAACCAACATGAAGGGAAAAAACTTGTAGATAATCTATTCCTTTAGTAACTATGGTACTCTTTGAATATGTTAATACCAACAATACAACAAGGATATTTTCCCTCAAATGAAGCTAGCTCTTCTTCATTTGGCTAGTATCTTCCCATTGACCCCATGGAACCTAATAAAAATAAGTATTACTATGAGTAAATCAGCCTAGATGGTGGGAGGCTAGGTCACATTTTATGACCTTCAATTACTGTATATGGGATGATTACCAAGGGTCAATAGCACAACCAAACTTGGGCTATTTTAGAGCCCATCATATCCTAGTTTAGTCAAATATCTAATTACAAGAACCTAACTACAAGCTGAATAAACACTTACAATTAAATGATAAGGTTGATCACATTGAAAGAGGATTGAAATAATCATGAGAGGCATGACTAGCTCTTGAGATAACTTTTTAGAGTGAGCAATTCTCTACCCAAAGGGGGATGCTTTAGAATCAAACCTCGATAACTATATATAGAGCTACTTAACCCTTACATATTGAAAAAGATTTACCTCGTACGATTGATAAATGCAAAATAAAAGGGAAACAACATTTGAAGTGTTTACAAGAATAGAAAAGTGTACATAAGAAATACATCTGTAACTTCTCGCCCTTTGAAAAAGTTCAAATTTTATGAGGCTATAGGAGATGTCGATTGAGGATGGGGGGACCCGGTTGATCCCCTAGGAATTGTACTCTAACTCAAGAGATTGTGCTACCTCTATTGCTATGAACATGACCTCCTCAACTTGTGTTGATGCTAACCCCATGTCCCCATGCAACTGCTTAAATCTATTTTTTCTTATTTTTAAGCAGTGAAAGTGTTCCCATGCAATTTCTTAATTAGGGGGAAAGGAAAATTTGGAATTTTTCCTACTTTTGTGGAGCAGCAACTGCTTAATAATTAAAAATAAGCTGGAAAAAAAAGGAGGGGCTGCAATTAAGAAGCAATTGCTTATTGAGAAAAATGACACATGGCTTCACCAATTTTTTTTCCTCTCCTTTTTATTTGCCTTAAATTTTGCTTCTAAATTTTATTTGTAAGAAATATTATTAAAAATTCTTTTAAAAATATCATTTAAGAGGATTGCTTAAAAACAAGCAACCATTTTTTTATCCATGGGGTCACTAGCTCCACAAATTGTTACACAAAAAGGGGAGCAACAACTACTAACCAAAATAAGCTAAGCAACTGCATTGGGACCTTCCCTAAGAAAAAGGCAAATCCCATCCTATTTGATAAAGAGATTGATGATGGCTTACAAGAGAATGTGGATCCATCTAAAGTAGAAACATTTTTTGGAGGGGTGGCTCCCACCTTGTGGGTGGATAAAATCATTCGTAAAACCACTACCATGTAGGTTTGCCCTACCTCTTTGTCAGTCAAGGTTTCATGAGAAGGAATAGAGATTTTGTTGCCTGATGTTTTTATGGATGAAACTACAATGTATCTTTCCTCGACTCTACTTGGTAAAAATTTTTCTTTCAGACCTAATGTGGATTTTGTTAGACATTGGGCTTCTAGTTTGTGGAAGTTGAAGGGTGGTGCTTGATTAGTGCTATGTGAGAAGGGCTATTTATTTTTAAGGGCAGAAGAATGCTCTCTCTCTCTCTCTCTCTCTCTCTCTCTCTCTCTCTCTCTCTCTCTCTCTCTCTCTCTCTCTCTCTCTCTCTCTCTCTCTCTCTCTCTCTCTCTCTCTCTCTCTCTCTCTCTCTCTCTCTCTCTCTCTCTCTCTCTCTATATATATATATATATATATATATATATATATTTGGAAGCCGAGGTTTTGACCCGAAAATGCATTTGGGGAGAGTTTCCTTGGTTTGGATCATTAAATCTAGCATTGCTGATTCTTTTAGATCTATGGTCACAATTGATAAAGCTACCTTACAAAATACCCCACTTGTGTTTGCCAAACTTTGTGCAGTGTAGAAATGAAGAAACCTATAATGACCACCCCTTATTTTTTTCTTTTGATATAATTGGAACAAGATATACTAATGCTAAATGTTAGCTTTAGATTACATGCATGGAAATTAAAACAAAATATGCAATTGCCTTTAAAGATAAACAAACTAATAGAGCGGGGAATGTCTGCACTAGCTCAATTCAGTACAACAACATAAATTAGAAAATGAGCGGGGGTTTGGACCACCAATGTCGCTATGATGAAAGCTTAAGATATGTAGTAAGCATAAAATTACAATGCAACAACCCAACTAGAAACATCCAAATGATGAAAATTGATTACAATATTATATCTAACATAACCAGTTGTAGGTAAGTGAAAATAACATACATGCAACATCAATACCAACAAATGAGGGTTTCCAAACCCTAGCCGCCTACACCAAGAAGAACTCCAAAATGGATAGTTGGAAGCATGGATGAGTAATAGCACCACAAACCAGTTATAAACCTTTGCAAACTCCTTGAAAATGTACAACCAACTTTAGAGGGAATGACCAGCAATGACCAGACCCACAAATATGCAATCAAATTTGCAAAAACTCCTCAATCGAACCTCACAAATGGTCTCTAACACTCTATTGTCTAAAGAGATGAAAATATCAGCACCATTGAAGCTCTGCTACTATCTCTGTGTGAAATCACCAAGTTATCCTCTAGATTGTATTTTTCAACAACATGAAAAATGTTGCCTACAAGGGTTTTCGTCCTCACAAACCAAGAAGAAGAAGCAACAACTCCTTCAAAATCAGAAGTATAAACAATATCCAACTCATCAACAACCAAGCATATTGACAATGAACTCTTAAGAGTCTTTTATAACTTTCCTAGGAGAGCTCACACACTTTTGTAGCCAATGTGAGATAAATAGATACACTTTTCTTTTTAATATTCAAGTCTCCAAGTACTTCTAGTGAAAAGGAACTTTTAATTTTTAAATAACTTTTCCCTTTACTTAAGTTCCCACATTAATAAGTTAAATATTTAATTTAACTTTATAACTTAACTTTATTTCTAAATAAATTAATAATCAGAAGCGATTATTAAAATCTCCTATCAAAATCAACACTAACAACAATAAGATATTATTCCTGAGTTCTTTGTCGATCCAAACCTGGCCTAGTTGACTTACTATAAATAGTAAGTATCCCCAAAACACACCAAAACAACTCAGAATCGCCTGCAACTAAAACTGTCTAGGCCAAATATCCTCAAGATCCCTTAAATGTCCTGGTTAACCTATGGGACCATGGAGAAATAGGCTAACGACTACCTCATACAACATGTGCTAGAAAGGGGACATTACAAAATGCTTGCCCCAATGTCTAACTCTGCACTCCAAGTTTGGAAAAAGACTCCAACCAATTGTTTATGAAAATGTTGGGTTTCTTTGTTAGAATTGCTTTATAATTGGCCTCCTAGTTAATAAATTCAATATCAACAAATCATGGATTTATGCCAATAAAGGGAAGGAGGAATTCTAGGACTCAGTTAACCATATGGCTAGTGAAGGGTGTTTTCATTTTGGGGATAATCCTACTCCTCCCCAACATGGAGTCACCAAAAAAGCTACTCTTATTTCTACTTATATTCTAGAAGGGATTGTTGTCAAGGAAGGTGAGATTATGGGCTCCGATATTCGAATCTTAAAGAAGAATAGTAATGGATTTGTTAACATAGAATTTTTTTTTTCCCTTTTCCCTGATTGACCCCCCCACGAGAATTAGAAGAATTTGTATTTTATGGATATGAACCTAAATATATCTATGTTGATGTGCATGAGGCCCCCTCCCCTCCTTTCAGGCCTACTAATCAATTCCCTAATGGAGTTGTACGAAATTCTACTATAATAAATTGTGCACCTGTACTTTGGGAACTACTACTCCTACTATGAATTTGCAAAACTACAAGAGCGAGGTCCTTACTTGCAATAAAGGAATAACCTTAGTGGAAGTGTTGCTAGACATATAAGAAATTCATAATCTTCACCCTTTCCCACTCAAAATAGTAAATGGAAGATTAGTAATAATAGGAGCAAAAAAACGAAGTGTGAAATAAGAAATTTAATATTGGATCGGAAACAAAATAGGATAGACCTTCACATATAGAGACTAGACAAAGAGAGATTGCTAAGGATATTTCTATAGGAAAGCAAAGCACCCTTGATAATGTTTTAGAGGTGAAAAAAACTAGGAAATGAAGATTCTTATCTTTCAATATCAGAGGGTTAAACAAACCTCACAAGTAATACATTGTGAAGTGTTTCATTTTCAACAATCAAATTGACATTCTGATGCTTTAATAAACTAGGATGTCAGATGTAACATTTGTTCATGTTGTTGATAGACTCTGGCCCAATGCTAAGTATAGTTGTAGATTGGCTGAAGGCACTTTTGGTGGAATTGATACCATGTGGAATCCTTCACTAGTTAGTGGAAACATGATTGATCATTACAAGATTAGTCTAGCAATTACTTTTAATTTGATGTCTTCCTAGTCTCAATGGAATCTTTCAAATGTGTATGCGCCTAATTATAGAGTTGCTAGGAAGGCTCTTTGGGATAATTCAACATCACTAGTCATCTCTCATATGGATAGTAATTAGATGATGGGAGGTGACTTTAATAGCCCACTTTTTTCTTAAAAAAAATTGGGAGGGTTGGAGTACTATTCTAATAGTATGTTGGACTTAGAAGACTTTTTAAATAATATTGGTCTGATGGATGTGAACCTCAAAGAGATTCTTTTTACATGGTTGAGCAGAATGAGCTGATCTAATTCAAGTGAAGCTGAATAGATTTATCATATCTAATGAATGAAACATTATCCCACATCTTACCTTACAGGACCTTCCTAGAACTAGTTTGAACCATAACCTAATCCTATTGCAATGGGATCTATCCCCTAAGAGAGGAACCTTCCACTTTTGGTTTGAAATCATGTGGAAGCTTCATTTAGACCTTAAGGACTTGGTCGAGATCTAGTGTAGCCCTATCTTTGGAACACCCATGTTCGGACTTACCTCCAAGATAAATATCATTAGAACTAAATTTGAAGGCTAGAATAGATGCATTTTTGGTAATGTTTTCTAGAAAGAGAACCAATTGTTGTTGAAGCTTAACGAGATACATGAGCTAGTGGTTGTAACAAATACTAAAATTGAAACTATTCTAAAGGAGATAAAGTTGAGATAAAAGTGGAATGAAGTCCTAAAAATGGAGGAGATTCATTGAAAGTAGAAGTTGAGAATTCAATGGCTCCAAGAGGGAGATAGGAACACCTAATTCTTTCACTAGTCCACCGTAAAACATAGAAGAAGAAATACAATAAGGAAAATTATAGATGGTAGTGGAAATACTTGGGAGGATGAAGAACAAATTATTCTTAGTGCTATTTATTACTTTCAAGAGATGTACAAGGATGTGATAGGAGTCATTAGTCAAGAGGATGAGCTATTTGATGTCATCCCTAAGGTTCTTTCTGATGAGGATTAAAAAAAATGAGGAGGTGTGTCTCAAAAGAAGAGGTCATAAGTGATGTTTTCTCCTTTAATTCTTGTAAGGCCCTTGGGCCTGATGGGTTCTCTCTTGCCTTCTTCCAAGAATATTTGGATATTGTCAAGGATGAGGTGGTGGTGATGATGAAGAATTTCTTCAAGAAAGGAAAGATCCTAAAGTAGATCAACACTACCTTTATTTCCCTTATTCCTTAAAAGGAACATGTGAAGAACTTTACTACTTTTATACCTAGATTGGTTTGTGTAATTCCTTCTATAAGATCATTTCCAAAGTGATTGTTAATCATCTTAAACCCATTCTAACAAGGCTCATTTCCAAGAATCAGAAAAGACTTGTTCAAGGGATACAAATATTGGATTCTATTCTTACTACCTATGAAATTCTACATTCTATGGAGATAAATAGGAAAATAAACATGATTCTTAAACTTGATATTTCTAAAGCCTATGACTACATATCATGGAGCTTTTTGTTTGCTACACTTAAGAAGTTTGGCTTTAATAATGACATCATATATTTCATAAAAGAATGTTTTATAACTTTGAGGTTGTCACCCTGATTAATGGAGTTGCCAAAAGTTTCTTCAATAGTGAAAGGGGTTTAAGATAGGGGGTTACCCTATCCCTATACTTATTTCATCATTTATGCTGAGGTGTTGTGGAGAAATATTAACAAGCTTGTTGTCCAAGATAATATTAAAGAGGTTTACCCTACCTCTTCCCTCTCTCCTATGTTCCATCAACAATTTATGGACATCCGATACTATCCTCTTTGGTATCTCCCGAGTTCATGAAGCTAGACAATAGAATATGATCCTTTATAGATATGCTAGTATCTCGAGATAGCACATTAATTAAAATAAAAGAATACAATATTTATTCAAAACTAATAAGAGACTCCAAGAGAAAGTTATAAATATTTTGGATTGTCAAAAAGATTCTCTCCCAGCAACCTACTTACGTCTTCCCCTGACCACCAAAAAACTACCACATAACTATTGGTTTGGAATAATGTAAAGGATCCAGAGAAAACTTGCAAGATGGAAGAGTAAGATACTTCCCCAGGTAGGTTATATTCAATTATTGAAAGCCACTCTCCAAAATATCCTACTATATTACCTGCCACTATTTAAAATTCCATCTTTCATCGCTGAAAAGATTGAATAGATACAAAAAATGTTCCTTTGGAATAGGGTTGAAGAGAAGAAAATATTATCTTTGGTCAAATGTGAGACAATGTGTAAACTTGAACTTATAGGAGGAATGGACCTACAAAGAATTCAACCCTTCAATACAGCCCTTATTGCCAAGATAGGTGGGAAGCTTGTTTCCTCATACAATGATTAGATTAGAATTGTGTAGGCTAAGTATCATATGGAGCATAATTTCATATGATCCTCCCCCCTAAAGGGTCAGAGATTTGGAATAACATCATCAACTCTAAAAAGATCTTGATCTACTAGGGCTTGAGATGGAGAGTGGGTAATGACCCATCTATAAACTTCTAGGAGGATATATGGGTGGGTAACTCTGCACTTTGTTCCTTACCATATTTTAGAGATCTTATTGAACCTCCAAATCAATACTTTGGGGATAAATTATTTGATTATGTTGAGTGGAGAGAAGTAAGACCTAAATGGAAGACTTTTCCTTGTCAGGTTCTCCCAAGGGGAGAAATAAGAGATTTGTTTCTTGAAGCTATAGGAGATTGCCAGTTCTTCAACCTCCCAAGAAGGGATGAAGCTATTTGGTCCCTTAAGAAGACAACTTCTCTTGACCTACTCTATGGGAGATCAAATTATCAGGCCTAAGGGTTTTTATTGGAAACTAGTTTGGGATCCAAATTTTATTCCTTAAATTTCTCATTTTTGGTGGACATATATCTATGACAAGATCCTCACTAATGATAATCTTGTTAAGAGGGGTTTTCATCTTGTAAATAGATGTATTCTCTATTAACAGGAGGAGGAGTCAGTGGACCACCTATTTGTTCACCATGGATATTTGGAATGAGGTGTCAGTGGCTTTGCATACCAGTTGGGTGCTCCACAAAAATATTAGAAGTCTAATTGAATCTTGGAAGAACAAATCTCCTTTTAGACATCTAATTCTTAGGAACCTACAGAATTAGATTCCCCCCTTCCTAGTTTGGCATGTCTAGAGGAGAGAAATAATCAAATTTTTAGGGAGTCGAGAAGTAGCAATGAGGTCTTCCAAATTACGAAAAGTGTAGTTAAAGAAAACATCAACTTAATGAAACATGAAAATGCTACCAAACTGTTATAATTTTGGAACTACTTGTCAGAAGGGGACGGGGGTTGACTTGCAGAACGGAAAAAAATAATGTTAGCAAAAAATTTCTAAGGAATCATGTCCAATGGAGGAATCTTGGGTTAGATTGGGTCAAATTAAATTTTGGCAGTTGTAGTAAAATAAACCCTGGTGTGGCGGTGACTTTTATTGAAGAGTCAAAGGGAAAATTAAAAGAAGGAATTAAATTTAACGAGTGGAAGTACTACACTAATGAGAGAGGGGTTCTTAGCCACATAAAAAACATATTGAGTAATGATATATATAAAGGGTTTGTTGATTATGCAAAGTAAGAAAATGCTTGTGTTGAAGGCTATTGTGATTCTGACATGGACTGCTATTGAGCACTATGAGTTGAGGTGTTGAAGGATAAATGACATGATTCGGTTGAGCCTTAACACTTTGGAAAGCTATGCCATATGTTTTGAAAAGGATTGCAGATGTGACAATTTTTTTCTCTTGGTAAATAAAATGGTGATTTTTTTAATCAAACAAGAAAAATGTACAAGTAAACTAGGGAAGGACAAATTATAATAATTACCATTTATGGAGGGGCAAGGTTGCTTTAGCTTGAAAAATGGAATTTATTACAATATCAATTCTCTCGTGCATGGCAATAGGAAATGGGTTTTGTTGGTGTATTTTAGTCTTTATCTTGTTTGTTCTCTAGAAAGATCTATCATTAGATTTTCTTTCCTGGTTTTGGGTCTTGCTAGTGCTTGCTTTACTTTCTAAAGAAGAAGAATTGTTGCCATGGGAGGCTAGAGATTCAGGGTTGAGCCTTAACATCTCTCAAGAAGAACATATAGGTTTGGGATATATTCGACAAGGGTGTAATAACCCCTTTTTTCAAAATTATGAAGGGGAGAAGTGAAGATTTATCCTCATAGTTTATGAATAATTGGAAGAATGATAGAGTGGTGGTTGGGGTGTTAAGATGGGAGTATCAGATGAGCTTATTACATAGGTCATGAGACTTAAGTGTGAAGGTCAAATGGTTCCTTGGTTAAGCCAAAAATAGGCTTATGAGGATTAGATTGCACTCTTTTTGGAGGAAGGAGAACAACTAAAGAGGCACCTGAATGGGTTTAATAGGAAATAATTGCCTCGACAATGGGTGTTGAGAGCTACTGCATTATCAAGTATTACACTTTGGAAGGGAGATTTTCTATAGTTCATGACTACCACTTTTCCCTCCTAAATCACTTGAGGCATTAAAACCCAATAAGTTACCCATTCTTTCTTTTCTCTTTGATGGGTAAATGTGTTGTTAAAGGGGTTTACCCCCCATTGCATCAAGGTTTAATTTATGTCATTTACAATTATTATTTAGACAAAACGCCTCTGGTAAACCCTACCTCTCCTTGTAATTTCCTTGCTAACCAAGATCAAAACCCTTCACCACCATGCAACTCCAAAAAATGAATTTATTTTAAGGATGAAATGTCATCCTCCTCGCATGCCATTTCCCTTCATAAAGCCCTACTATGCTCTCCTAAGAAGAAAAAATTCAATCTTAGCTGTGATACTCCTCCCTTGATTATATATATTGGACCAAAAGTCACCCTGGATAAGGGTAAGAAAACTGTGACAAACCCTGATACTGGCTGACCCAAGTTTATACGTGTAAAAGATAAAGAAACTTGCATGTCTCCAAAGAACAACCTAGTTATTTACCCCTCCCCTGTTATCAAAATATTTGACAGTGAGCTTGCTAAGGATAATGCTACTAACTCTAGGGAGCTTAGATTTGCTAGACTTGCTAAGTTGTCCGGGGATACTAAAATTTTGAAAGCTATTTGGAAGAACCCTCCCAAGGAGAAAAGTAAAGATCAATCAAATTCTACCTTTAATGGCACTAGTACTAGAAGTAGTGAAAAGACCTAGGAAGAACCTTTGAACCGTTTCACAAAGGACTCTCTTTCTCATCCCTTTCTTGATGAAAACCTAGTTTATTGAGGCTCTTGAAGGGATAAATAGCCTCAATAATTATGGGGATGAGGAAGAACAAGAGGTTGGAGGAGGCTTAGGTGAGTATTATGATTGGAAAGCTATGCTAGCAAAGATCAAGGACCTCAATGTCAGAGTCGAGAATTTGTAATTGCCACAAAATTATTTGGGCTATAAACAAAAAAAGGAACTGGTTAAATGGTTGAAGGGTGGTATAGAGATTTTGATCAAGATCAACAGAGGATTGGTGTAGAAGTGTGTGATGGAGGTCATTAGTGTGGTAAAGAATATCAAGAAGAAGAAGAAAAGAAAAAGCCCTTGCTAGGATGGATGATGGATGGGCAAAGGGAAAGAGGAACAACAACCTACTCCATTGGGAGGAGGAGCTAAATGATATATTGGATAGATGTGCCTATATTGCTTAAGGCCCCCTATTGTTTTCCTTTTTGTTGTTCATAGTCTATTTTGTTCTCTAGCTTGTTTTTACTAGACTGCTATGTTTAAATTTATACTCTATAATCTTGGTTAAAATCTTGTTGTTTTTGGTGGGCTTTCTCTCCAAGCCCTAGTTCTTTGGCTGGTTGATGGTTTTTGATTATCACATGTAATGGGTTGGGGCCATTCCCCACTTAATTTAATAAAAACACATTTCAAGTGCTTATAGCTACACTCTTTAATTCGGGGGTGTGAAATTATAAATACATAATCTAGGTCAAGGAGTTGAAAGACCAAAATGTCAACGGTTTTATCCTCTTAAAATAATTGAATAGATCCAAGGATAACCCTACTACCCCTTATGTTTACTTTTACTTATGTAACATGATAGTGAATCTTTCATGCCTACTTTTCCTTCATATGTCAATATGGTGATCTTAAATCAATTAGGGGGGAGAACTATCATATAGATTCAAAGCCAAATAGGCCCACCTAGCTTCTAAAATTTAAATGCAATATTGCCTAGCTATACATTCTATATGGGATACCAACAAGCTAGCATATCCTTGAAATGCAACAAATATGATAAGAACTGCATATGTATATTATATTTGGAGGAACTACTTCTTTCCTCAACATCTCTTTTTGAGGATGCGCCTATAATATCTCAAGGAACCCTTATAAAAATGATTCACAACATAATTTTTTCCACATCCTCTCCCTAAAATACCCAAGTTCAAAGGGACAAAAGATCATGAATCACATACTAAGGCTTCCACCATGATAGTGTAAAAGTTTCTTCTTAAGATGATGTGGTAGTAATAAGTTTCCAAACACCTTGGAGGGTAATTCTTTGGATTAGTATTATCAACTCCTAGATACATTAACCCACTACTTTCAACAACTCATTGATGAGTTTAACACTACTTTCAATATGAACAAGTTAATGAAAACATAAATTCAATAATTCCTAACTATTAAACAAAAATGAGTAAATAAATCAAGTAGAAACTCTTTATCATGTGATGAAGGACAATCCTCTATTCCTCAATTATTGTGTCAAACATGGATCATAGGGAATTATGTGACAGATTCCTACACTCCCTTAATTGTGACACATGGGAGTAAGTTTAAAAAATACTTATAAATAATATGAAAAATATCTTAAGAATTCTTGTAGAATATATTAGGGCATTATCAATAGTGGGAGAAAGGAGTATGGTAGCATTGAAATGTTATTGATAAAATAAACAAATAACAATGAAAACCCCTTTGTCCTAAGAATATTTAATAATGATAATTATAATACAACTACTGATGTGGTTATATTTATTGCTCACCACTAAAGAACAACATTATTTGCAACTAAAAATGCTATGATGGTTGTAATTATATGAATTTGGGAATTGAATAATGTCTGCATTTAATGATATCAAGTTTCCACAATCCATTATAGTTGTTTATCTAGTTTTGGAATTCAATTGTGTAGTGTTTTCTTTATCAATATTTTGGATCACCCTTTGTGATCTATCATCAAGATGAAGAGTGCTAGAGAGGGAATGAATATGTTGTAGACCAAGATAGTAAAAATAAGAGAGTGGGAGGGGAGAGAGTATAGATGGCACGAGAGTGAGGGAGAGGATACAAATTAAGGAAAAAGAATAGGAGTTGAATGATTATGAGAAGGAAAGAAAAAATATAAGAAAATGAGGATAAAAGATAAGAAATTGATAAGATAGAGAATGGGATTAAATGATACATAATAAAGTAATAAATGCCACAAATCAAAAGGTTTAACATATGAAAGTTTTTAAAAACTATAGCCAACCAACAAAGAAAAAAACTATTGATAAAAAATGAAAACCAAGGAATAACAAATTAAAGCAATGAAGTAAAAATAATTTAATTCAAATAATTTAACAATCAAATAAACAAATACCAAAATTATATTCCGAGGAAATAATTTTTATCTTGTTTATTAATAGAGAAAAGTATTATGTTTTCTACCAATTATTTACTTCAAAAATTGGATAAATGTGATGAATAAGTTTTCATTCAAAGAAAAAGTTGATTTATGGATAAATAAAAAGTTTCTAAAATGAGATGGAGTTAATTGTTGAGTGATGAAGGAGTTGACTAAAGAAAAAAAAATGAAATTTATTTGCAAATGCATAATAAGTTTTCATTTAATCAAATTATAAAGCATCATTTAATTAAATGGATAAATTGATGATAATAAATGGTAAATTAATTAGGATATATTTTAACAATGGCAAAAAATAGTAAATTAAGTGATAAATGAATAGAGTTAATAAATGATAATCAATATTATGATACACTAATGTGATTAATTATTAGATAATGATATTATGATGATTAGTGTTAGGTGAGGATTTTAATTTCTACACTAGGTTCAACAAGATAGCACCAAAAGGGTATTGTACATGAACTAATGTAGCTATAATAGTGCAAGAGTGTATTACCATGATATAACTCCTTGAATAAAAGGATAAAGACTTTTAGTAAAGTTGAGTGTCCCCAAGCTTGATCTAACGGGGCTCCCCACCATTCTTAACCCAATGATTATGAGTTTACTTTTAGGGGTTATAAATAACATAGTAAGCAATTAAACAATAGTTTTTATACCTCTAATAGACAAAATCTACATCATCAATAGATAAAAAAAAATTAATATTCTAAATAGTGTTATCATGGTCATTATCTTGTTTGATAAAAACATCCTCTCTCTTTAGCACCATGCTCTTTGTCATTCATAGTGAAACATGCGAAAATAATCTTTAGTCAAATCATATGATAAGACAAAAGGACTAAAAAGCTCCAAATTCTACATCATCAACACATAAACAAACATCAAGATTCTAAATAGCGTTATCATGACCATTATCTTGTTTAAGAAAAAAATCCTTTCTCTCTTTAATACCATGCTCTTTATCATTCCTAATAAAAGATACAAAAAGAAAAAGACAAAAGTCTAACATAAAAACTCTAAATTCATACAAATATAACACCATCAAATTCACAAATCTACATCATCAAATAGAAATTGACAAACATTAGCATTCTAAATAGCGTTATCATAGTCATTATCTTGTTTGATAAAAAAAACATCTCTCTTTAGTACCATGCTCTTTGTCATTCATAGTGAAAGCTGCAAAAAGAATCTTTAGTCAAATGACATGATGAGATAAAATACTTAAAAACTCCAAATTCTACATCATCAACATATAAACAAACATTAATATTCTAAATAGAGTTATCATGATCATTATCTTGTCTAAGAAAAAATTCCTCTCTTTGACACCATGCTCTTTATCATTCCTAATAAAAGATGTAAGAAGAAAAAGACAAATGTCTAACATAACAACTCTAAATTCATATAAATATAACACCATCAAATTCACAAAACACTAAAATAGAGCTCTCTTTAATAACTCTAGACAAAATCTACATCATCAATAGGTAAACAAACATTAGCATTCTAAATAGTGTTATCATGTGGTCATAATCTTTTTTGATAAAAAAATCCCCTTTCTTTAGCACCATGCTCTTTATCATTCACAGTGAAAGTTGCAAAAAGAATCTTTAATCAAATGATATGATAAGATAAAAAGACTAAAAAACTCCAAATTCTACGACATCAACAGATAAACAAACATTAACATTCTAAATAGCGTTATCATGATCATTATCTTGTTCAGGAAAAAATTCCATGCTCTTGCAAAAAGAAAAAAACAAAAGCCTAGCCTAAAAACTCTAAACTCGTACAAATAGAGATTTGTTTAATAACTAAACCTCTCTTTTTAAGAACCCTATAGTTTCAAATTCAACAGATCAAACTACAAGTTAAGCAATTGCTCCATAAAAAGAAGGTTGCGATGGCACAAGGATTAAAGTCTTTTTTCAAGATTGATTTCCGTCCGATTATCTTTTACGTGGCAATCTGCTGTTAGAGCCATTGCAACTTGCTTGGTGGAGCATTTTCAGACATTGTTAGGTGTTTACATTGTTGCTCGCCCACTCTATTTTGTTGGGTTATACATTTTGTAACGACTTCCCTCTTATTGCAGAGTAGTTTTTATACTATCACTTCATTCTCTAGTAACTAAAGTTGTTTATATTTTTGCTTGCTCACTCTATTTTGTTTTTGTAACGACTTCTCTCTTATTGTAGAGTAGTTCTTATACCGTCACTTCATTCTCTAATAACTGAAGTTGTTTATAATTTTTCTCGCCTACTCTATTTTGTTGGGTTATCCATTTTGTAATGAATTCTCTTTATTACAAAATAATTCTTATACTATCATTTCATTCTCTAATTGCTGAAGTTGTTCTTATATTGCAGTCTTAGACTGCAAATTTAATGTTACTGTTACTTATATTGAAAAAAAAAGAGCTAAATTCTCCAAACTATATCAATTTTCCCAAGTACAACACTACAAATACAAACATGGGTTGCTGCAAAAGCAAACATCTTTTCCAATGGAAGGTAGCAAAGATAAAATAATGGTTAAAAAGTAGTGTTCAACATTGTAATTGTGAGAAAGCATGGGCATTTTACATTATTCTGATTCCAACTTGGATTTGACTGATGGCAGTTAGAATATCAAAGACTAACATATATAAAAGCAATCATACAATGCAGAAATACAAAGAATATGAACTACTTGATTATGACAATTATCTTATAAAGATGTCACAAGTCAATTTTAACAGAGTTGGTAATGGAATTCTTTCTCTTGATGGTTGACAGCGCATTATTGCTACACTATTATATTTATTATATATTATATATAAAGACTCATGTGTCTATTAAATTCAGAGATAGCATTGGAGTTTTTATTTATTGATGGAACATTGCTCACATCATCATTGGAATGAATGTTGTATAATAATAGCCTCTACTTAGATAGAATTAAAGACTTTATGTTTTTATAAATTAGCACCTCCAATGAAAATTTGATTTAAGTTTTGATCTGAAATAGTTCAAGTTTCAGAAATAACAAAGAAAGTACAGAATGAAGAACAGTAGATATAAACTTATAGTGTCTGAATACTGTAGGATATAAATTATAGTTCATATACAACCAACTATAACTTCTATCCTACAGTATTCAGACCATATAAGTTAATATCTACTGTTCTTCATTCTGTACTTTCTTTGTTATATCTCATACTTGAACTATTTCATATCAAAATTTAATCTAATTTTAATTGGAGGTGCTAATTTATAAATATATAAAGTCTTTAATTCTATTTAAGCGGCAATGTCTATGCAGGCATCAGATTATATATTTGATTGTATTAATTAATTTAAAAATAACGATTTTTTATTTTTCAGTTTGTAGTGCCCTCTCGGATTCATTTCTTCTTTTCATTCCCTGATGGACCTAGTTAGTCTTACTGATGGTATCTTGATCGATACTTATGACTTTATTTATGTTTTTGATGCTTTTGGTGGATGTTTTGATGACTCTATATGACTTTTCTACTATCTTAGATGGTAACATTAATGTTAGGACTCTATGTGGATTTATGATTACTCGTTATGACTTAGTATGTTTTGGAGATTCATATGGTTGATGATGCTAGACATGCTTTAAGACATATGATATTTGACGGTTCTTATCGATGTTAGCACATAGTATCACCCTATGGAATGGATTTATATGTGATCATTGATCATGTGAATTATATGACTTATGATGGTACTAACTCTATTTTATGATTATGATTCTATGCGATGTTTGATATTATTGTGTGTGACTGTCTTCGTGAGTAGAGATGATGCCATGTCACTCATTGTGAGCGGGATATGTCATCGCGATTCTCTATCACTTGTCTATTTATTATGATGTATATGTATCGTATATGTTGTGTTTAGTCTTTGATGCAGGTTTGCAGGGACCAAACATCGACTCCACCTGGCTTCACAGGTCTGAGCGTGTCTTTATCCCAATGGCAAGTTGTTGGAGATGATATAGTTTCCCTCACACACTCTAGGTCTAAGTTACGCACCTTGTCGATTGCGCCATGACGCAAGTTGAGGTTAGGGTCATGTGTTGAATTCTTTCCTTTGGTGTAAGATGTTTAGAGTCGATGGTTATTTATTTGGTGATGTTAGATTATTTGATTATGTCATATTTATCTTGATAGTTATTTAATTTAATTAATTATTGGATTTAATGATTAATTGGGATTTAATTATCTATGGTTTATTTATTGATTTATGTTATTATTTATCAATTATTTGTTTGTATATTTGATTGTTGTTTATTTAATTTAATTTAATTTATTTAATTGACTGTTTATTTACTTAATTAATGTTCATTTACTTTTATTTATTGATTTTTTATTGAATTGGTATTTAATGAGATTTATATTTATTTAATTATTATTTGTTGGCTTTTATTAATTATATTTGTTTATAATTATTCGTTATGGGCAAGTGATGAATTATTATTTGAGGATTATTATTTATTGGGTGGATAAATGATTGTATCCTTGTATATTGTGTTTATTGGGATTATGATTTTTAGCCTTTATTTAATTCACTATATTATACTTATCCACCTATTTTATTGGTAAAATGCAATGGTAGGTAAATAATATATATATATTATAATATGTGTCTTGTAATGCCCCGCCAGGAAACCCCGAAGGGATTAAGCCATAACATAAGAGTAGAGTGCAATAATTTTTTATTTTTTATTTTTTAAAAGTTACACCACATAAGATACCACAAGATATCAAAGATTCAGATTACATAGCGGAAGACAACAACTAACTCCTAAAGAGTTTCCCAACGAGATTACTTAAATTTTCACAATACACTTAACTCACACAATTAGTCCAAAAGTTGGATATCTTAATAACGAGATAATTCATAAGCAGGACAATTTCTTTCAAAGGATTGAAATGTAAATCACAAGCAAGAATTCATCATTAAGATCCATTCATGATTCTCATTCAAGCTTTTCATTTAAAATTACAAACCATACATCTAACATACTAATACACTAGGATTTTCACCATAAACATAAGAGATCTTTCCAAGCATATTTAAATTTCTTAACAACAACTGAGTATAATTCATTACTCTAAGTTACATTCATTCATATACCAACTTATTGCGTTAAAAGGACGATTTCACACATGCATTACGATAAATCGCATCTCAACCAATTATGCATTCGATCAACAAGGCATTCAAGATAGACTGATTATGAGCATTTTAAGTTAATTCCTATTATCCACTTAACCATTTTACATAAATTAATCATACATGATAAAGCTGAATAAAGGAAACATAAGAGAATACACCACATAACACCATAATGATCTCGGAGTTCACCCCTAATGGGCTACATCTCCGGGTCTGCTCAACTGCAAGACCCCCTCTGATAAATAATAAGGTTAAGAGTACAAGAGGTTACACTGTACAATCCAGCCATCAAGGCGATACATAAATAATATACAAATGACCACATCGGTCCATAATACATAAACGATCCTTACAAGGAACAGGATCCAGCTGAACATGATCAAGCTAATACAAGAGGTCCAAGAGAGCATCCATAAAACTGAGCCATCACCACCCAAGGTCTAGCATGAATCCGACACTCCCAAGGGCAGCGACAAAGGACGACTCACAAAGGTACTCATACAGGACAAACAACAACACACTAGCGAACGTAGGGACAAGTGTCATCACACAACCTGGTATGGATACCATGGCAAGTCTTCATAGGTCCCGGCCCATACACTGGTAACCCTGGCAACCTAATCCGAACTTCCGGCCCATCCAAGCCTCATGTGGACCCACACATCCTCTCGTGAAGACAAGGAAGGTGGTTTGCCATTTCAGGCCTTCTCACAGCATGTCGAGTCTATGCTAGCACTCGTCCCATGTGTGAGGCACATTATCTTATTTAGAGTTTTCATTCTAATCTATTTAGGTTATCACTTATTAGACTCACTTTCGACGGGTTACCCAGCAGCCACTTTGGGCGCGGCCCCCAATCGAAAGCCACTTTCCCATACGACACTAGACTAACTCAGACGAACTCAAACTAGGGAATACACATGGTCTGACAGACGGAGTTCAAGAATAGATACACAATCATCAGGTCAAACACGACTCAAGGGTAATCACTTACTGACGGTACTCTAACTAGAGACCTGACAACTAAGGTTAACCACGAATCATTATTCGACTCACACAAAGAGGATATAACCAACTAAGTCAACATCACAATCCATAGTCAACTCAAAATTCGAGGACTGAAACAAGTACACCAAGTCAATCCATACGACAGGGTCCTATTTAAACAAAGCAAAACATGTCGTTTCATGATTAAAGGCGAAAACATAAATTAAACTCGCAAGACAGTGATCAGAAAAGACAATATTTTCTCAAATTGATTTAATCATTAAAATCGATCAAGTTTTCTACATGATCTAAAATAGATTTCAGTTATCTACCTTGTCAAGGGATAAGTTATTCTTGGTTTTCTAACTCCTAAGTTTCAAAGCATCGAACAGGCAAATTACGCCATAATGAGTTGTTAAACCAAATTCATACTAATTAAACTCAAACAACCATAATCAATTAAACAAGCTATCTAATCTCCAACAAACATCATTAACATACTGGTTCGAAATCAATCTCTACAGATTCATAATTTACAATCCCAGATGCATAATGCGGATCACGGAATATCAATATAAGAAGGAAATCCCAAAGAAGATAATCATTTTCAAAAGCATATCGTTAAATTTCTAATGCCCAATGGTCGATTATTCGTTTCTAATATCTCCAGATGGCTTACAACATTAAAATCTTCAACAATATATTCATTCGTGAATAAGGTATATTTTAACTCAACGAGAATCTCCAATGTATCAATAATTGATCTTTCCCAACTATACCCAATTAAATTTCAGGCTTGCACAATACGTTAACAAAGAAAATCTTCGGCATAATCCATTTATGCCACATTTCTCATCATCACGACTTGATTTACAATCTTCATAAGACAATATTAAAACATTATATGTTTTCTTTTCTTTTAAAAAAAAATACATATAAAAAAAAAACATCTTTAAACACTAACTAAATCTTATCATTAAAATAATATTACAACTATCATATGTCATTTTTGAATAATAAAACAAAAATACATTAAACAAAATGCCTTTTTAAAAACTATATTAACACAACGCATAGAAAGCATTCTAACCCTTAGCGGCGAGGGCGGGCTATGCCCTAACCCTAGCCGCAGGGCATTGCCCAAGCGGCGGCGCCGCTGTGGTGCCCGCAGGCCCGCGGCGCCCTGCGGCCACCGTAGTGAGCCGCGGCCGGAGGCCCTTACACCAACGGAAGACGGGGGGGAGAAAACAACGGAAATGGGTGGAGGAGAAGGGGCGAGCGGGGGACGCGTGGGGGGAAGGGGAGGGGAGCGGGTGGAGCTCCGCTCCCCGCTCTCCCAAACCCCGACCCACAGTTTGCTAATCACAAAAAAAAATGCGCACAGATCGATGATAACAACAAAACGCCCCCCCCCCCCTACTAAAATTTAATAGGAAATTTTGATTAAAAAACGCAGAGGTCCAATAATAAAACAAATCAATGTTTCCATTTCCTTAAAAACACAGTTATAACTGTAAAAACAAACGCCCATTACCGAGCTTGCTAATGGATTCAATTTCAATATAGTTTCGGTTTTAAACGAACTGGTTTAGATATCACATCTTCTTGATGGCATCTTCATTCTATACAAACATCCAAGGGTTTCAAACACCCAAACCAGAATGGAGGAAATACACACCCAAATTAAAATCTCCAGCCAAATCAAGTGGACAATCTAATTAATTTTTCAACAACAAATTCAGGATCCTACCTTAATACGCAATCCTGGAATGGCTGAAGGAGAGCCCACCTGCCAGATCCAGCATCATTTCTTCCCAAAACCTCCAAAATTTCTTCCCAACCAACATCTTCTCCAAATTTGTCCATCCTCCCCAAATTTCCCCAAATTTGGGTTATATGGAAGAGTTGACCCAAAATTTCTATTTTTGGAATAAAAACTCTTATTTACAAAATAACTCTCAAAAATTAATTCTTTCTCCCAAACACAACAAATTAACTTGCCTTTTCAATTCAAAATTCGATTTCTCATTTAAACAAATTTAATCTTTCAAATTTAATAATCCAACAGAATACAATTACGTCTATTGCGATTAAATACCAAATTTTCTTTTCAACAGCATATATAAATGCATTAAATATTCGAAAACGGTTATTTAATCAAACTTACTCCAAATTTAAAACAGGCAATTCATAACAACGAAAATCGCATAACGAATACCTGATTAATTTAATCCATTAATCCTCAATGCACAAACGCATATATTTAAAAGAGAGAAATACTAAGGACTAATTCACCAATTTAACCATGCACATCAAGCACGCAAACCGAGAAGGTCAACCAAACAGACGACTCGCAAACCCAAACAAAAAGGGATTACTGACGACGACTGGCGATGCTCACTTGAGCACGACTAAGGCCGACTAAGGTCTTACGACCACTTAATCCAACTCTAAGGATTAAAAGGTATGCTCAAACCTGCAAAACCAGGTGAAGACGAACCTCGCACTCATGCGACTTCGTACCTGAAATCTCCTGCAACAAAAGATCATACATGCATACATTTATAAAATCTAATGAAAGCGTTAGTCCGATACTAAAATCACGAAATAGGTACACTGAATAACCTGCATACAACTAGTGAGAAACCACATCAATAGCTATGCATTAATTCAAACATCTAACTATAATATAATATTTCGATAAACTAATCCAGATTAAACCAAGGTTAGAGATCGATTACGGTAGGGGTACTACATGTCTTGATTTTTGAAAAGGGTAGGTATAATATATGGTTTATGCCATATTCTGATTGGTTGGCCTTGATTATAGTTTTGAGTTTGATTTTTGTATTAATTTGTCTTCTTGTGCATTCACGGGGGTTGGAAATTTTTGAGAGCTTTGAAGATTTTGATTTGAAGACTTTTGCATTGGATTTGGATTTGTTTGTTGAAGGATTTTTCGTCGTATTTTGGATTGCATCTTCAAATTTCTTCCTATTTCTTCTTATTTCTTCATTTTGCAGGCTGGCTTCATTTTCCAGCACTCTACATTTTTTATTCCCGAAAGATTGTATGTTGTGTTTTGAAAATATTGCTTGGGGAATTCGGAATTGCAGTTTGCAAAAAAGATATTGCTATTTGATAAGGGATTGTTTGGGGGAGATTGCTTTCCAAAAAATTTTATTTTCTGAAATTGATTTGTTGAGAGTTTCCCACTATATTCTCTGTGTTTGAATGTGTTTTAGCTTTTGTGATTGACTTATTTTGGTTTGATGTTGAATTGGTTTATCCCTTGGTTGATTGCTTGAATCACTCTTCATTCTGAGCTTATTTTGATGTCTTAACCTTGTGTGGATGGTCAGAAGTTCTTTGAGACTGCACTGTAGATTGTGCAGACTCTTCCAATCTGTTGCATTGGTTGCATTTTGTCTCTATTAAACTTGTTTGAGTCTCCTTTTGGTGTTTTCAACTTGGTTCTCCTTCTCCCTTGTTGATTTAGTCACCTAAACCCTAGTTTTGGCTCTATGGGAGAAGACTTTCTTGATGCAAATTTTTGCAGTGACTTTGTACTTGAGGTATTTGTTGTCTCAAATAGTAATGGGATGTCTCAGACCTTCTTTATACAATATGAGGGCCATTTTGGACCCCTAAGACTTCTTGAGACCCCCTTCTAAGCCTTATGTCTCAGTATTGTTCAGAGTTCTGCATTTTTACCAAAAATGCTACAAGAACTACCTAGGGCACTAAAATACATACCAAGAGCACTATGCTTCACACTAGAGGCACCATGGCATGCACCCAAGGCGCTGGGAAACATACCATGCGTGCTAAAGCCCTAAAATTGCATTTTCAAGCCTTTTTCCCAAAAACGCTATCTGGGAGGACAAAAACGCTACCATATGGACCAAAAATGCCACCATACCTACCAAAAACACCATAGTACATTTCAAGGGCATCAATCTACATTCCAGGGGTGTTGAGTTGTGTTCTGGGAGCTCCAGACTACTCCAGAGGTCCTAAAAAGTTAGTTTTTGGCCATGTGAGAGTATTGTCGAGGTTTGTACATTCTCTAGAGGCATGGGTGATTTGTTTTGAGCTCCTTTGAGTTATATTTTGATCCTTCACATGAGGTTTTTTTTACTCCGGTAAGAGGATTCCTGCCTTACCGTTGAGGTGTTCATATGCGTTATGTGGCTCCGACGAGAGGGAGAGACCTTTGTTGTTAAGAGATTGATTGTATGAGTCCAATGGGATGTGATATGCCCCATTTTTGAAGATTTGATATGGTTTTGATTCATTTTATGGATTGCATTCATGATTGGCTTCTTCATTGTGTTCATTTGGTGAAGGCTCTCTTCCATGTGTATGGCATTAAGTGCTCTTTCATGAGCGGATTGTTCTCAATTTGTTATGATTGTTTCTATATTATTTGTGAGCCTTCTTGATGTTGTATCATATTATTCAATGTATTTTGTATCCTAAGGCCTAGGAGAAAGGTTAAGGAGAGTGGGCTTCCAAGAGTCTATCGAGGTCAAGAGGAATAGGCTGCTAGGATTCCTTGTGTTGTGGAGTCAGGGTCTAGACCATCTGGATAGCTCATTGGAGGTTTTTTTTAATAATAAGGTGATAACATAATAAATTAATCATAGGTGGGTTGGGTAGAATTAACTCATCTTAATAAGATAAGAAAGTGTAGCGTCGTAAATTGTATGCACTTGCTAGGGTGGTACAATTTCACACCTAGTTTAGCACCCGCCTTGGCGCATTTTGCATCTTGCATTGCATTTCCCCTTTAGCACTTAATTAATTAAATTAATTAGGTCTAAGGTTCTATTTTATCATCTCCCATATCATAGAGTTGGGCTCTTTTCATTAAAGTGTGCCCCTTTCATTTTATTCCTCCAATACATCATTTAATCAAAAACCCTAATTAGGTCCTATTTTGAACTTGGGGGCTTGATTTCAGGGGTCAAAACATCTCAAAATCACTTGTAACTTTGGGATTCTCTCTAAAATCATCATATCTGATGGCCCTGAAAATTTGGTGAAAAGTTGTCGGGACCGTGGCGCCCAGAGTGCACACGGTCCCAGACATTTTTCTCGAAATTTTAGGAGCACGATCCAATCATAAAATAAAGCTTAACCCCAAGATATTGGTAGGAGATTCAATCTCTAGTTCGGCCAAAAGTTGAAATTAAGACCTAGGGTTTCATATATAAGAGCTCTCTTTCTTCATTTGAAAGGAGGGGGAATTTTGGTTTCAAGGACCTTCTATGCAGCGAAAGAGCAGATCTTTGAAGACTTCAACAACATTCAACATCCATCCATCAAGCATCCATCAATTTCATTCATCCATTTAGGGCTTTGAAGGCATTGAAGAACAATAAGGGATAACCGACTGAAGATTGGCTTGTACCCCTCCCTTGGGGTTGGGTATGATTTCATGTTGTTTTCATGTCTATGCATAAGCTTCATAATATCATTTGTATTCATGCTTTAGATCACTTTGCATCTTGATTTGGAGCATTTACATTATCATGTACAAGCAATTAGGGTTTACTTTCTAGGTTGCTCTAGTTTGCTTACTTGCATTTTAGGATCTTGCACACACACAAGGTCTGCACACACGCTACTTTTACAAAACAACTTGGCTATTCGTGGAGGTGGAAATCACCGAAGCGGGGGTTTGACTAAGGCAAAACCCTATATAGCCGTCCACCATACCTTTTCAGATATAAGTGCAGGTTTCGAGATTCGGACGACGCCGCAAGTTGCAGATCCGACGAAAGCAGACGGAGACAGAACTTCACACCAACTTCCAAAGCAAAAGACCAGGACAGGGGCGTGGGGCGCCCTGGTCCTGCCAGGACAGGGACGCTAGGCGCCCTGGTCCCTGGGACAGGGGCGCTGGGCGCCCTGGTCCTCCTGACAGACAACAATTTTTAGCATTTCCGACAGTTTTCCAGGTTGCAAAGTAGCAGTTTCAGGTGCAGTTTTAGGAACAGTATCAGGACAGTGGCACCTACGCCCCCGTCCCGAACATTTTCACTCAGATTTTAACTCCGGGTATGCATTTGCATTCTTGTCTTGTCCTTGTGTTTACAGCTTTCCATTGTTTAACCTTAATTCTACAATCTTGTTATTAGTTCATACTTGCACTTTGGGATTAGGAATTGAACTTGTATCATTTTATCTTTCAATTACAACAAAGGAATAGAAATCCTAATAGGTAGCCCATGGCTCTCTCTTCCACAAAAAGAAGTAGCCAATTGTGTGATACCTCTAGGTTCTTTCGTATTCCACAATGTGTGTCAAAAGGTAGGATTAGGACATGTTAGCCTAGTCTCACTTTTTCCCCTACACAAAAAGATGTGTGTGTTTTCCCATCTCATGATTAGATTGCTAGTGCAGCCGTGCGAGGTGGCAGATCTGGTAACCGGATAAACCAAACTCCCTTGATTTCCTCAAAGGTTGAGATAGTTCTGCATGTGTATCATGGATGTCAGGACTAAGTTATAGGGTATCCTTTGATAGCATGTGATGACACTCTTCCCTACATGAGAGTCCTAGTTTGTTAAGTGTTAATTGGATTGATTTCTCATCTGGAGTGTTTATTGTTGTTTAGCCATGTGATGTGTTTGATCTTTTCTTCTTGATGTCATCATGTGGTTGTCAAGTTGAGTCTCATTGGTTGTTAGGTGTCAACCTAGATTTAGAGTGTGAGTTGGAACCTCATGTCATCTCCTAGCATGGGGGTGGTTCCTATTTGGTTCCACATGGTCGGGTGGTTGAACGCCTTCTTCCATTGGGATATTCCTCTTCGTGGATGCTTGCATGTGTGGATTGGATTATTGGACTCTTCTTTATATGGATATTCTCTTGGAGCTGATTTCTATGTATTAGAAAAGAAGAAATTGTAATCATAATGATTTTTATATGTAAAGAGATTATGTATCTTGTAATTAAGTATCTTTATGTATTTGTGAATGAAAACTGAAATAGGACATGATGCAGAGAGTAGGAGAAATGTTTCTTGATATGAAGGATATTCACTATGTAATATGATTTTTATGAATGTTATGTAGAAGAGAAATGAGATAGCTTATATGTGTTTATGTTGCAATTGTAATGGTGAGATGAAATTATGCAATGTTAACCTATGGTATGAATTCTAGAAAGAGTAGATTAGTTGCATTGACTCTTGTTTGAGTAAATATGAGTCATCTAAATGAATGGTTTAATAGATCTATGATGTGTTATGATAGATGGTAGGAGGTGTGTTTGGAGCATTTGATTAGTGTACTAAATGAACTTAAGGATTGCAATGTAATAAGATGTGCATATGTGTTATGTTATTCTAGATGCATGTTAAGTGAATGGCTAATTGAATAATGAGTAATTATGATGTTCAATAAGGATAGATGTTATGATGTCAAGTAGTGACATTAAGATACCCTAGGGAATAGATGTATTTGCAAGAGTATAATGTAATGAGTTGATTTTTAAATGTTTCAAATTTCACTTGCATAGTGTAGATTCATGGTTATGTACATGATGGTTTATATGAGTATGCAAATAGATAATATGGGATTGATGTATGTAGATGTTAACATAGAGTAATGGGTGTTTAAAAAAAATTGTCTCTCTTTGTTAGTAGATTATAGATTATTTCTCTAGGGTATTTTGGCGAGCAGTACACACTTAATTAATAAATATTGTCAAATTTGCAGTTTGATGGCTGCATAGATAGAGGGAGGTAATTGTATTCTTTATTATTGTCTAATGACAAAGATGTCATTTTTTTTTCTTGACAATTGGTCTCATATTTGAATTAAAAATTGGAAAAATTGACATGTAAATCAGTCAAGTTTATGATAAAATATAATTTATTTATTTTTTAAATACACTCACACCATTGGATTGCACCCTTTGTTGTCATTATAGAATATCTCTTGACATGATTAATTATATTCTGAAAATGAGATTTTAAATAATTTTTTTAATTTAAATTTATATTTTTTCTTTTGTTGCAAATGTAAAGCATGGTTTTTTTAATGTTTATAAATTCAATGGTTTATCTTTCACTCTTATTTGTAAATAAATGAATGGTGGTGAAATTTTTAAATTGAGACAATAGATAAAGTGTGGATTTGTTCTTCTCTCCTCCAATACTATGTAAAGGTAGGTTCTACTTCTCACAAGTTGATCTTGTTGGTTATCCTATTAGAAATATGATAAAGGAGGATTTTGATTTGGTGAAGGATCATTGGTAGATTAGGGATACATCATCTTTTCTCTTTCATGAGGTGGGAAAGGTTCTATGCGTGAATGTTGCAATCATTTATAATTATTTGTGTGGTAGCAAGGAAGGACAACAAAGATAGGTCTTCTCTAGAGTCCCTTACTTTTGGAGGTGATATGGTTCCCAAAGGTTGTCACTATTATGTAAGGAATTTTGGTTGTGATCTTGAATAGATGAGTTAGATAGAAAATATTTCTCAAAAGTTGTTCCTACTTGCTCATGATTGCTTGTCACGCCTATGGTTTTGTATAGTTGTGAGGTTTGGGGAAGCAACACATGAGCTTCAAAATGGAGGCAAATAGAAAGATTACAAAAGCACCTAATCACAAGCAACTTTAAATTAAAAAGCATGAATCTGTATGAGATTTTTTTAGCTAAAGTTGGAACCTTTCTAGTTGAAGTGATGTCAATAATTTGGTTATTATGATATTTAAAGAGAATTAAGAATATGGAGGGACATTGCTGGCCCAAAATTATGGTGGAAAAAAGTTAACTAGAAGGAAAGGCACGTGGATGAAGAAAATGCAAAATGGATGAACAAATGGGGCATAAACATGTAGGAAATCCCAAACAAAAGTATGAAACTTGGTATGTAAGAGAGAAGTTCAAAGATACCATGCAGAGGAATCAACTTGGGAAAAAAAGGGAACATTCTGTTAAATATTTTAATCTGGGCACATACGATCACGACCAAATTCTGTTAAATATTAAGGAGCAAATATAATGACACTAGTTTCAAATTAAGGAGCCAGTTCTTAAGGAGCAAATATACTTGGTATGATGTGAGCCAGTTCAAATTCGATCACATTATCCTCAAAGCATAAATAATGAGTATATTATATTTAGTATCAAGTTTCCTAAATTCTTTACCAAAAGTGCCATAAGTTTGGTAACTTTTATGTTGCTTTTAGGGTCAATAGGAGGGAAAATAACTTATAGGTAAGAAAAGAGAAAATGAACTCCAACTTCCTTAATTAATGAAGAGGTGTTTTTCATGGAGAAGGATAAAGTGATCAATCATAAAAAACGTATAAAGTTAATTATGATATCCAAGTTACAAAGTAGGATTTTCTCTAAATAAAACTTGGTTTCTATTGTTAAGAACAATATGATTGTGGTTGTTGAGGTATAGGATGTTTGTGGTAACCTAGTGGGTCTTGATCATGTAGGGGCTATCTACTTTATCTCTATTCATCATCCATAATTAAAGAATAAAAGGAAAAAATAGAGACTTAGAGCCCACATGGTCCTCTTGGTTTAAGTATTTCTATAAGCCTTAAGAATTTTTTCTAATTTTGGATAATTACTAAAAAAATGAAGGATCAAAGAAGGATTTAAAAAATTAGGTTATCTATCTATGCAATGAATGCTTTCTTGCAAAAAAAATTGTTCTTAGAGTTTATGGTACCTGAAGGTATTTAGTTTGATTTAACTTGACACGATTTGATTGTGCTAAGAATGAATGCATTCTTGTAAAAAAAGGCTAAAAGAGAGTAGTGTAAAATTGCCAATAGGAATATCTTACATTTTTGTATTGTGGGCTTGAAATAACTATACCGAAATTGTTGGAGTGGGTGGGTTAATTCTATGGGAGGTCCTCATTCATTCCACAAGTCTCTTCATGCTTCCAAGCTACATTTTCTAGGGAAATCTCTTAAGAGCCTTGAAAGTAAAATATAAATGTTCCATCTAAATATATAGGTGGATATAGGGTCCATTCATAATAACCTCTATCTATTTTTATCTTCTTGGTAGGGTTTGACCATGATAAGAATGAATGCTCATAGGCCACCTTCCCAAGCCAATAGGGATACTTCATCATTTGGGTTTCAACATTCTCATATTCATGGCTCTAGGTGTGCATACCATGGGTCCTAAGGTTCTCCACATCCTCAACATCATGGGTAGAATCCTTTACCACATGAATATTCCTCTTGGCACCCACTTGTGCATGCTTCTACTCAACAAGAAGAAGATAAGAATAAACATGAGTCATATATGAGCTAGGAGCTCATTACAAATGGCTATAATCTCTCTGATTTTGAGGTCCCTTATAATAGAGATTCCTCTCATCCTGCTAATATAGCCATGGTAGCTTAGCAATTTGATCACTCTTCCCTTTTTGTCTTTTTAGTATTAGCATAAACTTCTTGGGTTGTGATTCTTTTATGCATATATTTTATGTGAATTGTGTGGTATAATTTTTATATCTCAGTTTAAATGTATAACACTCTTCATCACTAAAATAAAAAGATTTCAAATCTCTAAATTTTAACAGTTAACTAAAAATAATTTTATCCAACTTCTTTCATATATTATTTTTCCATTCCTCTAAATTATAATGCTAAGTTATATATGCTATGTATATTAGAAGATTTCACTGAGAATAATAAAAAGAGTTTTCAATTAGAAAGTGAAAATTCTAAATATCATACTTTTATTATAATTGATTAAAAATGAATCTTGTTCAATTTTTGAAAATGTATTTTTTTATATATATTTACTATTCTATCATATTAAATATGATTATACTATAATACTTTTATATCTTATAATATAAAGTAAAGCTTAATTGAAAGATTTTTGACTGAGAATAACCAATGCAAACTTTTCAATTCTATAATGAGAAAATAGCTACCACAATTCAAACCAAAAGTTTTCTAGCAAAAAAACAGCAGCATAACAATCTCCTTTTATCATATCATTCACTTGTAAAAAATAATAAATTTTCCTTAAACAATAGCTGTCTTAGACAAGTGTGCAAAGGCGTTCATGGCAGACAAGCAAAGAAAGAAGAAAAAGAAAGATGGTAGGCAAAGAGATGATAGAACACAAAGTATAATATTCTGTTTGACATTTCTGAGATTTTTCTCATTTATATTCCTCTCTTAGAGGATGTCATATCAAGACAATATAGAACAAGCATTCTAGTATAATACGCAATCTGTTCACATGGGAATTTTAATACCCAACTCAACTTTTTTCCTTTTCCCACATAAAGATATTTTGAGAATGTGAAACTCAAGTAATTTGATTGTGGATTCAACAATATAAATGCAAGTAGTTGACAATGAAATTCAAGAGAGACAATTCAATTTGATCATATCCAATGAAATTCAAGAGAGACAATGAAAGTCTTCTTTAAAATGATGAGGTATCTCTTGCTTTTGATCATATCCAATTCAATTTGCTTACTCTTCTTCAATTTGCTCACTTGAATATCAAAGTCTTTGTAATTGTTTGGAACTCTAATCATATCAAGATTCATTTTTCTTATAATTTTGTTAGTCGGAACTTTTTCACTACCATTCTTGTGAGGCCACCATCTTGAAGTTGTATCGTGTCACCATCAATTTGGAAGCGCTTCCATTCTGACCAAAGTTGTAACTATGTGTATCTCACCTCCACCAAAAGAAGTGAAATTACTGATATGCATAAATTTGGGATGCTCGATTCAAGGCTCGCTTTCATTGGCTTAAAATTATGAATAAGATTTTCAAGAAATTTTTTTAATCCCTTCAAACTTTCCTATTCTGTCAAAAGATTAAAAGCATCAAAGAAAGGAAATAAATTCAATTTAAACTCATTACCCTTCTTGAACCTTTTGTCCACCATTACTAATACATGTTTTGAATTTGATTGCCTTTCCTAAGGTAAGGCAATCTCTTCAGCAATGTGGGATTCTAGTTTCTACAAGTCTCTTAACTTTGGAGCAAACCTATGTGGGATTCTAGTTTCTACAAGTCTCTTAACTTTGGAGCAAACCTTTTCTGTCCTTGCACTAACAAATTTTTGATAAGTGGTGTTCTTTATAGCCAACAAGTCCCTTGGTTGTGATTGATAAAGGAACAAAAACTTTATTAACACTTCAACATTCACACGAAAGATTTTCCTCAATTTTTTCACACCAAGATTATTACAATTGCTTCCAATTTAAAGAGGCCTTATTTGTTACAAATTAGTACAATAAGAAATGATTAATTTGAAAACTAACAAAATATATACCTAGTCTTTATTGGGAGATAGTTGGTCTTAACCTATTATAGGGCTGTAATGAGCCCTTAGATTCATAGGTTCAATAGAAGCTATTGAAAAAAAAAAAGGAAACATCGATTTGATATAGAACAATATTTTTTCTTAGTGGTCAATCACTCTCACTCTCTTCAACACTTCTTATAAGATCATCTAGTCAAAGGTCTTATTTTTTATATTTAATGTTTTCTTCCTCTAATTATTTAGTTAGAGAAATTAAATTTTATCAAAGACCATCATCTTCTATAGGTAACATTATTATTATTTGAGAAGATATGAAACATATTACATTAACAGTAAAAAGCCATCTTTTCAAGATTGACTTTGTGAAAGCCTATGAACAAATTGAGTGGCCTATCATTTTGACCATTCTATATTTACTGGATTTTAGCCCCAACTAAATTTGATCAATTCAGATTTTCTTTAAAAATGCTTCATCATACCTTATCATTAATAACCAACAATCTTTCCTATTTGAGCCATTTTCCTTTGTCAGATAGAGATGCCATTTGGTCGTAGCACTTTATGTCATGGTTGTTGAAGGATTTAGTTGTTTAAGAACTTCAATCAATAGGTAATGTTATTTTTCTTCTTGATTATTCATCTTAGCTTGTTAATGCTCACTTTTTCGTTTATTTATTTTTTAGTCTCTTGGAGAAAGTAGAAAATGTTAATCAAGTCTTGCATATGAATACATTATTCCCTACATTTGGTTCTAGTTGTTGAAGATTGTTGCAAAAATGGTGTTAGCATATTATGTTGTCATTGATGTCAACACTCAGTGTTTTGTGGTGCCATTGAAGCTTGCTCTTGTATGATGATGATGATGTTCTATGTTGTTGAAGTTCATGATTGGATGTCATGCTTTGTATGTTGTTAGCAGTGATGATATCATATTAAGATTAGGATTAAAAGATTTATGATTTTGTGGATATGATGTTGATGGTCTTGTGCATTCTACAAGTTGTTTTTCTATCTCTCTTGTTGCTCCCAAGTGAGCAAATGGTGCTACAGGGATGTTCTGGTCTCCACAAATTGGCGAAGTGTGAAAATGTAGGAAGATGTTTTGAAGACTGTCTGGGAGAATGATCCACATTCCTCTAAGCCTAAAAATATAGTCTTGTGGTTTGGGATTTAGATTGTATGTGTTGTGGATGTTGCACTCCTCGCTTCTTAGGTCTCTTGCGTTGTCTCAAATATTTTTGGTAAATGCAATATGTTGGTAGTTTGGTTGCTTGCAAAGACTGGGTTTAGAAAATGCTCCACATTTCTCCATATTGTTGTTTCTACTCCTCTAGATTGGTGGACATATATCATCTGTGCAATGTCTCAATTCATATTTTAGGTGATGAAGTGTACCGCAAGTATGTTTGATAATGTTCTATCTCATGATTTTTTTTTCTTCCCTTTCAGATATAAATAACTTTGTATCTGCTTGGTTGTGCTAGCTTGATTTGGAATGAAAGTGTGAAAGAAGCATATGGGAATGCCATTCAAAATTCATGCAACAACTCTATGTGGTCCACATGATAGTGGTTGATCTTTTTAGTGCTACATATTGTCTATAGTTGGTTTTTAGGGTGATGTGTGGTTGTCTAGCTGATAGGTTCTATTCTCTTGCTTGCACCATGCATTTGGGAGTTTGCCCCAACATTGTAGGTTTTGATGAGTTGTCTTTGGGTCTTGATATGTCTCAATGTGACCTTTACTATGTAAATTCATTTGGAGGTTGTGTTTTTGGGTCATTTGACAAAGTTTTACATGTTTCATCTACATGTTAACCTATTGTTGACTTGGGATGATGTGGACCGGTATGTTTTTTGTTTGAGTATACATATAAATATGTTATAAGTTGTTTTAGGTCTACTCTATTTCTTGGTTTTGACCATTTTCACTAAAAATATGTTTTGGGGTCAACTTGTTAGGGTCATTGCTTGTCTCCTATTTTGGCCAACCTAATTTGATATTTTTTTTGCTTGTGGAGGATATATTTAGAAGATCATATCAATTGCAATGTTGTCGACAATGTGATTCAAAGTGTGGTGCACTAAAAGTGGGTGGTGGTTTGGAGATGAATTTATTGATGGTTGCTTGAGTTAGTGAGCCAAGGGTAGCTACATTATCAAGAGATTATTGGAGGTTGTGAGCTAAAGGCTTATTCATTATAATTCAAATTTTCATGTATCTTTCTCTGAGATAGTAATCTCTTCACCAAGTCCTTATAGATTGCTCTGAGGTAGTGAACCTCTTCAGCAAGTCCTTCAGGGAATATGAAGCAGTCATCGGCTAGGAGGGACCTCAAAGAGATCAGTCCAGACTGGCCACCAAGAGTAAACACAATAGAAACATAGGGACATGATGGAAGCAATGCAGAGTATATTGAATTATATCATGAAAACTAATTACAACCAACCGGTAACAACCGGGTTACGGAAATCGGCTCATAGGCCTGCTAAAACATGCTCAAAATACAGAATAGGTCACAACTGAGACCTCAATTCTTAAGATCTATCTTCTATGCTCAGTCTAAATTCTTGATTACATTCTAATTCTCTATTACAATAATTTATACAATCCAAGTGGATCTAGTCGGCCCAAAAAAAGGATCAAAACCCGAAGAACAAGACCTAATGTGCAAAACCAACAAGGTCGGCCTCCGCCAAAGAATTTCATCCGAAAAATCCAAAGGATGAAGTGTAGATTGCGAGAAAAGGTCAGCCACATGCTAAGGAACATCAGAATCAATGGCCAGGGCTCCGCAAGCTACGTAAGGGATATGGTAGATCACTAATGCAAATTGGTCCAGGCAACGAGTAACAAAAAACTATCTCAGAAACCAGTAGCAATAACTTGCCAAAAAATAATCCAAATACTCCATGGTTTGGGAATAAGGAAGATGATCAGGTCTTCAAGCAAAATCCAACTCCACAGGTTCCAGTGAGCCAAATTCGTGACACACAGAAAGAAATGCTGAAACTACAAACAAAAAGCAAAACATAAAGGAAATATTTTTGGTTGATGCAAGATTGCTATGAACTGAGGATGCTCCTGCATTAGAATAGTGTGCTTCCTTAGGCACTGAGCCTTAAAAAAAATTATAATCTTGTTCCTATTTGTGAGGTTGGAATGCATGTAAATTTGGCATTCTCTTCTGCATTGGTGTTCATTGTTTCATCTTTCATTGCAATTGATTTGTTTAAGGGTTTTGAATTTGAATTTTGCTAAAATATTTAAGTTTTGAGGATACTGATTCACCCCCCCTCTGAGAATTGGCTGTGTTAAAAAATTGTTATCAGATCCAAGTTCCTGAAAAAGTAGCTTAACCACTTGACGAAGGTCAAGGATGACCAATATGGATCTTAAAAGGCACCTCGGTGTGATGTCAAACAAACTACACATTTTGGAAAGTAAGAATGGAAGCTCATATTTGTCCTCTTTAAGGTTTAGAGTTTGATGCTTATTCAAGGATGGTTATAATGCTCTTGGTACTCCTCCAATAGATATAGGTAAGATTAGGCTCTATGAAAATAATGACAAAGCAAGGAATGCAATCTTGAGTGGGCTAGTAGATTCAAAACTTATGATGGTGATGCACTATGGTACTAATAAGAAGATTCGGGAAAATCTTACCATCATTTATGAAGGAGATGATAAAGTAAAGCAAATCAAGATGCAAAATTTCAAGCGCAAATTTGAGAATTTGAGCATGTTAGAGGATGTCGATTTTTCTTGATTCAACAACACTAAGACCCTCTATTAGTTATGGAATGGGAGACTTTCCACTGCCAAGTACTTTAGAATCTTTGGTAGAAAGTGTTACATTAGGAGAGAATAAGAAGATTTGGGAAAGTTTGATTCAACATCTAATGAAGGGATATTTCTAGGTTATTCAAACAAGAGTGAGGCTTATAGATGCTACACCAAAAGATTGAGGAAGATGGTTGAAAGTACAAATGGTAAAGTAGATGAAGATTTGAATGAAATCATACAAGAACTTGAGGACTGTAGATCAAAAGAACCTCCCTGCATAGAAGAAGAAGAAGAAGAAGAGATATAAGAGAAGGCTCCCAAGACTCTAGCCAAGTATGTCCAAAATAATCATTTAGAAGATCAAATTATTGGTGATAAGAATGAGGGTGTGCAAACTAGGAGAAGACTTGCAAAGCAAGTGAGTAAGTGAATCTTTGTCTCCTATCATTTAGATATAGACCAAGACCTTTGTTGATGCTAGAAAGAATGAATGATGGTTGCAAGCAATAAAAGAAGAGCTAAATCAAATTGTTAATAATCAAACAAAATTACTCACTAGACCTACAAATAAGAATGCCATGGGAATGAAGTGAGTGTCATGGAATATTGTATGAAGAAGGAGAAGTGACAAGAAACAAATAAATGTTGGTTTGAAAAGGATATTCACAAGTGGAAGGAATTGATTTTGAGGAGACCTTTGCTCCAATGGTTAGGATAGAGGCAATCAAAATATTTATTTCTTTTTTCTACTCACAAGAACTCCAAGGTTTATCAAAGGGAAGCCAAAATATCCTTCTTGAATGGTGATTTATAGGAAGAAATCTACATAGAGCAACCTAATTGGTTCCAAATATCAAAGGATCTAGACATGGTTTGTAGACTCAAAAAGGCTTTGTATGGTCTCAAGCAAGTTCCTAGGGCTTGGTATGCAAGGTTGTATAAGTACTTCAACAAGGTTTCAAGAAAGGAAGCATAGATAGCAATATTTATATTGAGGTTGAGGAAGAAAGTTCTTGATAGTTGTATATGTTAATGACATCATCTTTGGTGGAGATGATGGTATGTGTAAGAAGTTTTTAGATGAGATGTAGAAAAAATTTGAAATGTATGTGATTGGTGAGTTGTCTTTCTTCATTGGACTTTGAATTTCTCATCTAGATGATGGTATTTTTATTTCTTAAGCTAAGTATGTTAAAGAGATGTTGAAAAAGTTCGGTATGGAGGATTCCAAACTAGTGAGTACTCCCATTGATTCTAGTTGTCATTTAAGAAAGGATAATGAGTCACCTCAAGTTGATTAGACTCTTTATAGGTCTATGAGTGGAAGACTGCTATATTTGATTGCTTCTATACTTGGTATTATGCATGTGATATGTCTAGTTGCAAGATATCAAGCCAATCCTAAATAAACTCATGAGAAGGTTGTCAAAAGGATATTTAGATACTTGATGGGAACTCCAAACTATGGTTTGTGGTATAAAATGGATGATGACTTCTATTGGAATGCATATACTAATATTGATTAAGTTGGTTGTGTGGATGATAGGAGAAGTACCATTGGTAGTACATTTTTCTTGGGAGATAGATTTTTCTCTTGTATTAGTAAGAAGTAGGACTCAGTGTGCTTGTCAATGGAAAAAGCTGACTACATTGCTACATCTTATTGCACCCAAGTATTGTGGATGAAGAAAACAATGAAGGATATCAAGGTGGTATATGATGAGCCTATTCCTATCTGGTGTGATAATACAAGTGCTATAAATATTTCAAAAAATTGGGTGATGCATTCAAGTACTAAGCATATTCTTATTCGGTATCACTTTTTGAGAGAGAAGGTTGCAGTGCAAGAAATTAGATTGGAATATGTTCCCATAAAAGAACAAATTGCAGATATTTTTACAAAGGAACTTTCAAAGGATAAATTTATGTATCTTAGGAAAAATATGGGGGTTATTTTCCCCCCTTTTAACTAGATGCATAAGATGATGCATCTATCTAGGGGGAGAAATTCAAGGTATATCATTTTTCTCTTGGATTGATGTGGGATACCTCTTAAGGGGAGTAGGTAGTTTTTTGTTTTTGCTAACAGGGGGAGCATGCATGATAGTTTTGGAAGAGAGTGTTGATAGTTAATGGAGACCTTCACCCTTTGTCCTTGTTCTAAAATGGGGGAAGAGTGTAGATGATTGCTAAGGAAAGAGTGCAGATGATTGCTCTATTAGCTAAATGTTTCCATCAATGGAAAGGAGGGGGATTGTTGAATATTGTTGCAAATATGGTATAACATATTGTGTTGTTCTTGATGTCAACACTTAGCGTGTTCTAGTTTCACTGATGCTTGCTCTTATATTATGATGATGATGTTAGATATGTTGTTGAAGTTCATGATTGGATGTCATGCCTTGTTTGTTGTTAGTAATGATGATATCATATTAAGATGAGGATTAGAAGATTTGTGATGTTGTGGATATGATGCTGATGGTCTTGTTCATGCTACAAGCTTTTTTTCCTATCTCTATTTTTGCTCCTAAGTGAGAAAATGGTGCTACAAGGATTTTTTGGTCTCCACAAATTGGTGAAGTGTGAAAATGTAGGAAGGTGTTTTGAAGACTATCTGAGAGAATACTCCACATTTCTCTATCCCTAAAGCTATAGTCTTGCACTATGTTGTGGGCATTTCATTCATATCTTTTCATATGTTTGGTGTTGCCGTAGATGTTTTTGGTAAAGAAGTATCTTGGTAGTTTGGTTGCTTGTCAAGGTTGGTCTAGAAAATTCTCTACATTTCTCCACATTATTGGTGGACATGCTTATATTGTCTATGCAATGTCTTAGTTTAGATTATAGGTGCTTGATAATGTTCTATCTCATGACTTTGGTTTTTGGCCTTTCGAGTATATTTGTTTAGTTGTGCTAGTTGGAATCGGGATGCCAATGTGAATGGAGTGTATGGGGATATTGTTGAGCATTCATGGAACATCTCTATGTGGTCTGCATGATAGTGGTTGATCTTTTTGGTGCTGCATATTGTCTGGAGTTTTTTTTCAATGTGATTTGTGGTTGTCTGATTCACAAGGCCTATTATATTGATAGCACTATGCATTTGGGGGTTTGCACTAGCATTGGAGCTTGTGATGGGGTTCTTTAGGTCTTTCTATGTATCAATGTAAACTATATTGTGTAAATTCTTTTGGAAGTTATTTTTTTGGCCAGTTGGAAAAGTGGTACACATTTCATCTACATGTTACCCTGTTGTTGACTTGGAATGACGTGTTCTAGTATGTTTGTTGTTTGGTTCTGCATATAAAGATGTAATATGCTATTTTAGGTCTACTCTATCTCCTGGTATGGATTGCTTTTACTACAAATATGTTTTGAGGCCAACTTGTTGGGTTCATTTCTCATCTCATGTTTTGGCTGACTTAATTTTATATTTTCTTTGCTTGCAGAGGATATATTTAGAAGATCATATTAGATGCAATGTGGTGGATAGTGTGATCCGAAGTGTGGTGTAAGAAAAGTGGGTGGTGGAAGGTTTGGAGCTAAATTTATTGATGGTTTCTTGAGGAAGTGAGCCAAGGGAAGCTACATTCTCAGGAGATTGTTGGAGGCTATGAATTGAAGCCTTATTCATTATAATTCAAGTTTTCATGTATCCTACTATGAGATAGTGAATCTCTTTAGCAAGTCCTTGTAGCTTTCTTTGAGGTAGTGAACCTCTTCAGCAAGTCCTTCAAGGAGAAATGTGCTTACTTAGGCAGTGAACATTAAAACAATTTGTAATCTTGTTCCTATTTGTGAGGCTATATTTGGACAATAGATCCAAGAAAATTTTCTCATCCTGGTTTTTCCTCTTGTTGGGTTTTCCAGGTAATTCTGGTGTTCTCTTGTGCATTGGTCTTCATTTCTTTATCTCTCATTATTGTTGATTTTTTTAAGGGTTTTGAATTTGAATTGTGGTAAAGGGTTTAAGTTTTGAAGATAATAATTTATGCCCCCCTCTTAGTATTTGATGTGTTCATCACAAGTATCTAGTGGCCAAAAATCATGTTTCTACTATTTTTTTCTTTCCAAACCTACATGGATAGAATCATATTGTTGCAAATGGATGAATAGTAGTGATGTTTTAAAATTTTCAGCCATTCCTCTTTCCTTTAAATCATTGTATGTTATGTTATGTGTGTGGGGGAAAAAGCGACACTAAGCAAACATGCCCTAATCTCACTTTCAATCACACACTTGTGGAATACGAAAGAGCCTAGAGGTATCACACAATTGGCTACTTCTTTTTGTGGAAGAGAGAGCCACGGGATACCTATTAGGATTTCTATTCCTTTGTTACAAATGATAGATAAAATGATGCAAGTTCAACTACTAGCCCTAGAGTGCAAGTATGAACTAATAACAAGATTGCAGAATTGAACTTAAACAATGGAAAGCTGTAAACACAAGGAAAAGACAAGAATGTAAATGCGTACCTGGTGTTAAAATCTGAGTGAAAATATTCGAGACGGGGGCGTGGGCACCACTGTCCCGATTCTGCCCCTGAAACTGCTGTTTTGCAACTTGAAAAGCTGTCAAAAATGCTGAAACTTGCTGTCTGACAGAGGGACCAAGGCGCCCAACGCCCCTATCCTGGCAGGACCAGGGCGCCCCACGCCCCTGTCCTGGTCTTTTTCTCTGCAATTTGGTGTGTTGTCCCGTCTCAGTCTGCTTCCGTCGGATCTGCAACTTGCGGCGTCGTCCGAATCCCGAAACCTGCACTTATATCTGAAAAGGTATGGTGGGCGGCTATATAGGGTTTTGCCTTAGTCAAACCCCCGCTTTGGTGATTTCCACCTCCACGAATAGCCAAGTTGTATAGTAAAAGTTGTGTGTGCAGACCTTGTGTGTGTGCAAGATCCTAAAATGCAAGTAAGCAAGCTAGAGCAACCTAGAAAGTAAACCTTAATTGCTTGTAAATGATAATGTAAATGCTCCAAATCAAGATGCAAAGTGATCTAAAGCATGAATACAAATGATATAATGAGGCTTATGCAAAGACATGAAAACAACATGAAATCATACCCAACCCCAAGGGAGGGGTACAAGCCAATCTTCAGTCGGTGATCCCTTATTGTTCTTCAATGCCTTCAAAGCCCTAAATGGATGAATGGATTTGATGAATGCTTGATGAATGGATGTTGAATGTTGTTGAAGTCTTCAAAGATCTGCTCTTTTGCTGTATAGAAGGTCCTTGAAACCAAAAATCTTCTCCTTTCCAATGAAGAAAGAGAGTTCTTATATATGAAACCCTAGGTCTTAATTTCAACTTTTGGCCAACCTAGAGATTGAATCTCCCGCCAATTTCTTGGGGTTAAGCTTTATTTTATGATTGGATTGTGCTCCTAAAATTTTGGGAAAAATGTCCGAGACCGTGTGCACTGCGGGTGCCATGGTCTCGACAACTTTTCACCAAATTTTCAGGGCCATCGGATATGATGATTTTAGAGAGAATCCCAAAGTTACAGCTGATTTCGAGATGTTTTGACCCCCGAAATCAAGCCCCCAAGTTCAAAATAGGACCTAATTAGGGTTTTTGATTAAATGATGTATTGGAGGAATAAAATGAAAAGGGCACACTTTAATGAAAAGGGCCCAACTTTATGATATGGAAGATGATGAAATAGAACCTTAGACCTAATTAATTTGATTAATTAAGTGCTAAAGGGGAAATACAATGCAAATGCAAAATGCGCCAAGGCGGGTGCTAAACTAGGTGTGAAATTATTATGAAAAACTATTAAGCTACCATATTGCTTTCCATGGTTGAGATATTTTAGATTTGTTCCAAAGTGATTTATACAATTCATGTTTCTTATTCATCCTAGTGGGTATTTTATAAACATTTCTACCAGGTGCTAGAATGACTATTCAGATATTTTCTCTACATCTCCACAGAGAAAGGAAAATAATATCATAGAGTGTTTTTGGAATTCTAATTTCCCATGACAATCTAATAACGCTAGCTCAATTGATATTTTCAAATAAGGGTTGAAAATGTGTGCCAAATTGATCATCTATGCCTTGGAATGTAAATAAGCTTAAAAAGTTTTAATTTGACACTAAGATCGATTCTAGTTTTTTTTTTCTCAATGTAGTACTTGGAATAGTTTGGTTTTTCATATGACCCTCACTGAATGAGGGATGCAATGTGCATCCAAGGTATCTTTATTACCAAAATCATTTTTCATTCATAGAAGGCAACCAAGTCATTGTTTATTTTGATGAAAATATCTTTAGAATTGGTATTTCACTCAACAAACATTGTTATGGTGATCTAAAATCACTTGCTCAAATAGAACCCTTTCTAGAGTTCCCTAGGTCTATTCCTTATGGATTTACAAACATGGGGTTTGTGATATTTGAAACCTTTTTTGTAGAAGCCCTAAGAGATAGCTTTCTTAAGAAGATTTCAAATTTGCATTGAAGTTTGATAACCAAGAATTAGAGTTTTTTTAAACTATCTTGGATGTTTCTCCCCTTGAAATAGTATAACAGATTTCAATCTATTTCATAAAACTATCATGGAAGGACTAAAAGTTGTTCCCAAATGTTTATTTTTGAAGTTTTGAACCTTTCAAGGGGTATTCATGGCATTTCCCCCTTTCCCAATGATTCCCAACCTTAACATAATAATGGATTTTGTGCCCTTTATTCATAATAGTGACATGGATTTCAAATAGTCTACTCCAATTTGGTGTACCTAATTCTATCTTAATTTCTATGTTGTATTATTTACCAAGGCCTCCTTATAGGATCTTATTTGGCTCATTTGGGAGTCATAACTCTCCACTGTCCTTTATATGGCCACATATAAACATTTATTATACTTTTTTCCATGAGCTAAGCTACATGTCTTTGGATCTATAATTTTCTAAATCATTCAAATTAAACACCTTCTCTTGGCATATGATAGTCCAAACTACCAGAAACATACACACAAAATTGGCATGTTTAGACTGGAGATACTTCTCATAATAGGAGATATAGAATTTTTACCATTTTTTTCTTTACTATTGATAATCATTTCTCTATGTGTAACAAAGCTAGTGTCTATTCTACTATTATATTACAAATTAAAGTCCAAGCTAATAATGTGACTCCAGAGGTTACCCATCTATAGAACTTAATTGAGCACTTGATTGATAAACCAAGTATGCATACTCATATGCCATCTTTCCTAGCCACCAAGAATGCTTCATTGCCATGTGGGTGTTGATGTCCTCATGGTCACAACTTTAGGTCTAAGGGTCCCAAGGTTCTCCACATTCTGAATATCATGGGTGGACTCCTTAGCTACATGATCATTCCTCTTGACACCTCACTTGTGCATGCAACTACTCAACAAGAAGAAGATAATGAAGATTCCACTATGAATTGAGAGCCCATTTCTAATTTCTAGGATCTCCTAGATGTCTGGTTTCCCCTAGTAGAGATCTTCCACTTCTACTAATATAGCCTTGACAGGTTAGCAATTGGATTACTCTTTCGTTTTTATCTTTTTCAACATTACAATAAAATTCTTGAAGTGAGATTCTATTCTACCTATATTTTATGTGATTTGTGTATATTTTTGATATCTCAATTTAAACATTAGCACTCTCCATCTTAAAAATAAAATAAAATAAAATTTTATAGTTAAACAAAAATGAAGATTCTAAACATTATATATTTTAACAATTAATTAAAAATACTTTTGTCCAAGTTCATCAATTCTTTTCCTCTAACATATATTACAAAATTATACATTATATGTGGATTAGAAAAAATGACCAAGAATAATTTGTACAAGCTTTGCAATTGAAAAATAAAGATTCTAATTACTACACTCTTATAACAATTGATTAAAGAAAGAATTTTATCAATTTTTTGAACATATATTTTTTTAATATTTCTGTACTCAATTAAATAATATTATAATATAATACTAAATATACTTTATATTTAAAATAAAGGAGGGCTTAAAATTTATTCAAAACAAAACAAGTACAAAGCAAGGGCATCAAACAGTCGTGCCAAGATCCACTAAGTGGTCTAACTGATGAGACAAATCTAGGGGTAATTGACCCTTATCCACGATATACCAATTATGCATGCGCTCAGAAGCCTACTTGGCGAGACAATCAGGAACACCATTCCACTCCCTAGAGATATGCATGAAAGAAACATAAACCAAAGAATCACACAAATGAAAAATCTGGTTAACAACCAAACTCAACTGCCACCATTCCACTCCCTAGGGATATGCATGAAAGAAACATAAACCAAAGAATCACACAAATGAAAAATCTGGTTAACAACCAAACTCAACTGCCAGATAACATCCGTAGAATGCTGTTGAGTCAGCAAATTCAGCACCACCTGAGAATCAGATTCACAAATGAGCCTACTCTAACCAAGAGCACAAACACGCTCTACAGCAAATATACTTTATATTACAAATAAAGTTAAATTGTCTAATACAAACTTTTCAATTGATAAATGGTAAAATAATTACCACGATTCAAACAAAAAAAAGTTAAATTGTCTAATACAAACTTTTCAATTGATAAATGGTAAAATAATTACCACAATTCAAACAAAAAAACTTTCAGAAGAAACTGCAGCATAACAATCTCGTTTACCATATGATTCACATGCAAAAGTAATAAATATTCTATTTTGACAAAGAAAAATTAGCCCAAACACAAATTTTCCTCAAACAATACGTGTTTTAAACAGATAGAAAGTAAAATAAAGGTGGAAGGCAAAGAGTTGACAGATATAACACAAAGTATTACATTCTGTTTGACATTTCTGAGATTTTTCTCATATCAAGACAATATAGAACGATGAATTTCAGTAGAATACGCAATCTGCTCACATCGGAATTTTAATACCCAACTCAACTTTTTTCTTTCTCAAATAAAGATAATTTGAGAATGTGAAACTCAAGTAATTTGATTGAGAATTCAGCAATAATATCTTTTAATTTTGATAGTGAAATTCAAGAGACAGAGAAATTCTTCTTTGAAATGATGACAGTCATCTCATATCCAATTCATTTTGCTTACAATTGAATATTAAAGTATTTGGAACTGTTTGATAATAGTTATACTCTTGACAATTGTGTAATCCATTGATTTTCTTTTTGACTTTGGACATTACTTTATCTTGGGTGTGATATTTTTCCATTCATGGTGTAAAATGAATGGACAGAGAAAGAGAAAAAGAATAGGAAGGAAAGTTATTGTCTGTATATTTCACATTTTTTTACTTAGGATCAATATAATTGGAATCTTGAACCAATTTATAAGTTTGGAAGATGATATTTTGAAGTGCAATTTATTTTAAATAATAAAATCTTTAATCAACATAAAATTTCTCATGAACTTATGAATATTATCAATAAAAATGTTTTCTTTATTTTGTGATTGAGAGTATAATTAATAGAAATATCTTTTTGATTTTGTGATTGAAAATATGATTAGTATAAGTATTTTCATAATTTTGTGAATGTGAAATTAGTTAAAATGTATTCTTTGATTTTGTGCAATCAGAAAAAAAGATACACAATAAGTAAGAAGAGGAGAAAGCATATAAAATATGGGATTATAACATAATAATTGAAGTATAGAATATTAGAATAAACATGATAGATTGGTTATGAAAGTAAACCATAAGAATTTGAGTAGTAAATATGTGACGAGGAAATTAGAGGAAAAAGTAGCAAAGTCTCTCAACTTTGGAGCAAACCTTTTGTAACCAATATCTCATAGTAACAATTCTTTTAGGAGTGCTATTTTGTATGGACAACAAGTCCCTTAGTTTTGATGTCTTCTATGTGAGTTCTACTAGTATTAATAGGACATGATTGGTCCTAATTTTTCATAAGGCTATAATGAAGCCTATTTTATAGCTTCTATAGGAACAATTAAAAGCGAAGGAAACATAAAGTTCATATCTAAGATGGTGATTCTAAGGAGATTTAGAATTAGTAGCCAATCACTCTCTTCAACACTTCTTATAAGATCATAGTCAAAGGTCTTATGCTCTATATTTGATATTTTATTCTTCTAATTATTTGGTTAGAGAAATTATTTTTTTATCGAAGGCCATTATATTCTCGATAAGTAACATTATTTTTTGAGAAGATATGAAATGTGTCAAGCATTCATAGTAACAAGTCATCCTTATCAAGTTTTACTTTTCTAAAGCCTATGATTGATTTGAGTAGCCTATCACTTTGGACATGCTTTAGGTGTTAGGTTTCAAACCTAACTTCCTTTAATTAGTTCAAATGTTCTTTGCAAATACTTCATCCTACCTTAACATTAATTAAGCAACAATATTCCTCATCTAGCCTATTTTACTTCATATGAGAAGCATATCATTTGGCCCTAGTGCTTTATGTCATGGTTGTTGACGGATTTGGATATTTTCTTGCTGATTTGGTTTCTCAATGAACAGGTAAGGGCATTTCTCTTGTTGATTCTTCCTCTTAAGTTGTTAATGTTCTCTTGGCTAATGGTTGATTTTTAGATCTATTGGATGAACTAGATAATGTTAATCAATCTTGCAATTTTTTATTACATTCTTCATAGCCTTTAATTCTAGTATCCAATGGTAGAAAATTGGTGTTATTGCTAGCATTTTCTTTTCAAACCCACATGGCTGGAATTTTATGGTTGGAAATGGATAAGTCATGAGGGTGGGTGAGTTTCAATTTTTAGGAACTTATTTTTCCTCTAGATTTTAAGAAATGTTATTGAAAGATATGATTTCAAGCATTGAAAAGATATTGTAATATTAGGCTAACATATCCCTTTCCTTTATTACAAAATTGTAGATTTGAATTCTAAAGTGATTTCTAGCACTCATGTCTATTATTCATCTTGTTGGGTCCCTTCTAACTATCCTTTCCAAAAACTAGAATGACTACTCAAACTTTTTTCTCTAGGCCTTTTTAGGTAAAGGAAAAAGGATTTTAAAGATTCACTTGG